>NW_009970725.1:5837907-5937982 GCF_000747805.2 Chaetura pelagica
GTCACACACCTCCAACCAGATTCTGTCCCATTGACTACAACTCTCTGACTTCTTTCTTTCAACCTCATGATCCGCCTCACTACCTGACCATCAAGACCACACTTCCTCGTTTTATCTATGAGGATGCTGTGGGAGACAGTGTCAAATGCTTTACTCAGATCAAGATAAATCACATCTACCACCCCACCATCATCTATCCACCTAGTTACTTCCTCATAGAAGGCTATCAGGTTGGTCAAACATGACTTCCCCTTGGTAAAACCATGTTGACTGCTCTTAATGACCCCCTCATCCTTTATATGCCTAGAGTTGGTGCCAAGAACAAGTTGTTCCATCACCTTTCCAGGGATGGAGGTGAGGCTGACCGGTCTATAGTTACCCGGGTCCTCCTTCTTGCCCTTCTTGCAGACTGGAGGGACATTTGCTATCCTCCAGTCCTTAGGTACCTCTCCGGTTGCCCATGACTTACAGAAGATGATGGACAGTGGCCTAGCAATGACCTCCACCAGTTCCCTCGGCACCCATAGGTGTATTCCATCCGGACCCATGGATTTATGGATGTCCAGATTGCTCAACTGGTTGATCCCTAACCCAATCCTCATCTACCAAAGTAAACTCCTCCTTCATCCTGACTTCTTCTGTGGCTATAGGGATCTTGGGCTCCTGGGGAATGTCTGCAGGAGTAAAGACAGAGGCAAAGAAGGCATCAGTACCTCTGCCTTCTTTATATCCTTTGTCACCAGGGCACCCACTTCATTCAGCAGTGAGCCTATGTTGCCTCTAGTGTTCTATCTGCAATGTATTTGAAGAAGCCCTTTCTATTGTCTTTGACATCACTTACAAGATTAAGTTCCACGGAGGCCTTAGCTTTCCTAATTGCCTCCCTACATCCTCTGACAACAGTCCTATATTCCTTCCAAGTGGCTAGCCCCTCCTTCCATGATCCACAGATTCTCTTTTTCCATTTGAGTTTGTCCAGCAGTTCCTTGCTTAACCATGTGGGTATCCTGGCTCCCTTACTTGACTTCCTACCCATTGGGATGCTGTGATCCTGAGCTTGGGAGAAGTGGTCCTTGAATGTTGACCAACTATCTTGAGCCCCTTTACCATCTAATACCCTTTCCCATGAGACTTCCCTTAACAATTGTTTGAAGAGGCCATATCTGGCCCTGCGGAAGTCCAAGGTTGTGGTCCTACTAGGTATTCTGTCATGTGAAAACTTCCATTAGTCAGACACCTAGCAGAGCTTCTTGCAGCCTTCACTTCATTTTTTTCAAAATGTCAGGCATCCACTTATCTTTTGGGGATGGACACAGCATAGGAATTTATGTGGTGTCTGGTGTTAATTCAAATTCTGAGATCCACTCGCCTGTCTGTTTCAGTTCCTTTCTATTATCAGTTGCATCCCCAGAATAAGACTATTTCCCGTTTTCCTTAATTCTTCTGCTTACAGCTGGGGAGGTAGAAAACTGGTGGGTTTTTTTCTTAATAAATTGAAGATATTCTATTAATTCTTAAGTCTGTATCTTTCCAACATCCTGTGAGATGTAGTCTGGGACCACAATGATTATAGGGCCTATTTTTTAGGTATCCTTAATATTTCAAGATTTTAAGACCACTTTCATACCTTTAAAGGCTAAGGAAATTTTTCTGGTCATCAATAAACTTTCTGCTTATTGTCACAACAATTTCTTCAGCTTATAGTAATGATTGTGTTTGATATTTACCCTTTTGGCCTGACTTGAACAAACTTTTTTTTTTTTTTTTTTTTTTTTTCCTGGCATTCCCCCCTTGCTGGTGCAAAATAACTGTGGGTTGTTTTTTTATTTATTTATTGAATATTTAAGTAGAGTCAGCCAGATTTTATTCCCTCTAATCTTTTGCTCAAAGTCCAGGAATCTGACAGAAATATTCTCTAATATCCAGCTGTTCATTACTAGCTCCCACTGGAGCTGATTCACAATGGACCATAAATACCCAAATCTCCTCTACAGTTCCACTAGCAGAAGTATTTCTGAATGCCTGTCTCTGCCTTGGCATACAGTGGGGCTGGTGGCCCCAAAGAATCCTGCACAAGAAATCATAATGTACACTCCTTTAACAGGACCTCAGTCCTTCAGTCTTTTATCTTCCTTGACTTTTACAGGTGAGTCAATGTTGTGTTTGACTATTTGGTGATAAGTCCTTTCTGATCTCTTCTCTTCTTGGATCATCCCCATGTTCCAAATCTGTGAGACAGTCCTTGCATTCATGGCTGTTGCCATTTCTTTCTGATGCTTGTGTTCATTTTTCCTTCTTTTTTACTTCCAGGTAGGGCAAATTATTTCATTCAAGCCTCGTTAGAGACATACTTGCTAGTCCTACCAGTCTGCTTAAATACTTGCTTTCCTGTCAATAAAGAGGAAAGTATCTTATCTTGTATCTTTTACCTATAACTTCATCCTAATCGTGCAAGTTGCAGCATGTCAGTTAATCAAGTCATCCTTAAGAAGCCCAGCTAATTTCAGTGGGGTTTATATCTCCTAAACATAAGCATCATCTTGCAGAGAGCTTTGTGCTTGTGCTGTATACACTTAGCTAAGATGACATTATCCCACCCATCACACTGAGCTAAGTGGTGTTTTACTTACAGTGTAAAAATGAGGATTTTCACTTTGTTTGGCTAAAAATTTGTGCTACAAGAATGGGTTCTTATGTGTACTACATGTGTATCTGGTTAGAAGTATTTACTCAGACAAAATCTGTAGAAAAAAGAAGAGCCAGAAGACAGCTTTGATTTTGCTTCTTGCACTCTCAGTCTGACCTGACAGTTGTCAAGCTCTTTCATAAGGCAGGAACACTTTTTAAAAAAATTCTATTTAAGCAGAAGCTTAAATGATATCTCTACTAGCACACATTTGTTCTGTCTTTCAAACCATACACGCTGTATTAAAGTATCCAAAGCTCAGACAAATCCATCAGACTTAAATAAGCATGATGAGACAAAAGGTCTGGCCTGGAACTGGAGCCTTAACTCTTACAATTAAAAGCACAATAAGGACAGTGAAGATAAAGAGAATTAGCATAGATTCTCTGCGCCTGTGCTAAATTTTGCTTGTAAGTGTTGTATTAAACATTTAAAAGTACACTTTCAAAAATGCATAGGGTTTTCACTGAAAGATCCTCAGTGACACTCATGGGCATCATCTGACTCGTTTCACTTACATGGCTTTGAACACCCATCCTGTTCTGTGCTATACAGTTTCTTATGCCACTGTCATCATTGTAACATCACAGCATCTTCCGTAGTGCTTGAAGCTCTGAGAATCACATTTTCCATGAGTGACTTGTTTACTTGTTCTTTTACTCATTAGTTTCTTTATAATTCAAGGTTTTCAGTGGAGTTGTACTTGCCTAAAAGTAGCTAATTCTGCTTTTTCTTTTCTTTGTTTCTTTTTTTTTTCTCTTTTCTTTTCTTTTCTTTTCTTTTCTTTTCTTTTCTTTTCTTTTCTTTTCTTTTCTTTTCTTTTCTTTTCTTTTCTTTTCTTTTCTTTTCTTTTCTTTTCTTTTCTTTTCTTTTCTTTTCTTTTCTTTTCTTTTCTTTTCTTTTCTTTTCTTTTCTTTTCTTTTCTTTTCTTTTCTTTTCTTTTCTTTTCTTTTCTTTTCTTTTCTTTTCTTTTCTTTTCTTTTCTTTTCTTTTCTTTTTTCTTTTCTTCCCCTTTCTTTAAGGGATCCAGGCTCCTCACTCACGGTTTATGGAAATTTACGGTTTCTGTAAAGGGCTGATAGTAAGAAATGTCTCATTTTCTTAACTCTGTATCTGGTACTTCTGGTCAACAACTCCCTTTGCTTCTCTTGAGGTCAATAAACCCAAGGTTTTCTGTCTGGTGACAACATTCAGTATTGCCCTGATCTTTGTGTTGTCTGTGTCCTGTGTGTGTTTTATTAGTCTGAAATTTTTTTATTTTTTTTTTTTTCCCCAAGTTGAGTCTGTTTTGCCTGTGACCTTAATCAGTGAAGAACCCTCCTATCCTTTGTCTCAACCCAGGAGCTTTGTCCTCCTCATCCCAGAGTATGTGTGTGTGTGAGGGGAGTTGTCTGATCAGCCATGGGGCTGGTTCTTTGTCTCTCTTTCTGCTGCCTGGCTTGCCATTAATGTCGTGGTTTGGGCCCATGACAACAACAAAGAACCGTGACACTTGTATCAAAAAGACCCCAAAATATATTTTTTCTCTCTTTAATCAGTGGACATAAATTGTGCTTTAGAAGCAAAGATATCTCTGCATGGTGGGATGGAAAAGTATCCAGAAATTTTAAACCCAGGGAGCCTTCAAAAGCTATTTTAAAATTTGTTTTTTTCCTGCAGGGTTCCACTGAGCTTAATGAACATAGTGGGCTTGGCAGGCAGTCCTGCTGGCTCCTGCAGCCTGTGGGAAGTGTGGTTACTCTGGAGCTCATCCATCTCCACATCACATCTCCAAGCAGCAGGTCTACCAGATGTGCTAATGGAGGAGCTCTGCCAGCCCAGTTGATAAGCATTCACATTTTAAAATTCTTTCCCTCCTAAATTATACTTGTACACTTAAAGCTACACACACACTAAGGGGCAAGTCACCTACAAGCCTAGCAAACATAATAGTGCTAAGATGAAGGCTTCTCAAGCCATTTACACACCAGTTGCAAACCCCAGTTCAAAGCAGGCATTTTATTAAATCTGTATAGAAAATATTTCCTTTCACAGAAAGAACTTCTTTAATTACTTCCAACAGCATCACTACTCCTGTTGTTTGAATTTACAGGCTGATATGTAGCAAGTTGAATGACTATGAAGCAGGCTTATCACTGCTGCATGAAAGTGGAATACAGAAATACAAAAATAAAGCAATAAAATAAAGTAATAAACAAAAACCAACAAGTAATTTATTTCATGCTGTAACTCTCATTAGAAGTCACTAATAGCCTTACCCCTTAATCACTGTAAGATTTTAAAGTCTTGCTAAAACTAAACAAATCAAGAGGAAGTAAAATTAAATTGAGGAACTCCATGAATCAGTTTTACTTTCAAAAGAAAGAGAATACTGATTGAAAAGTTCACATCACAGGCAATATTAGCAGCATTTAAAAGACATTTAGAAAGTCAAGAAGGTACCATCATCTGCCCCAGAGCTGAATATAGGAAGTGTAGAATAATTCACTTATAGAAAACATTATGTTATTGGGGCAAACCTATTTGATGTCCACCTGTAAGTTCTGCAAGTCTGCATGACTTCTGTTGCTGCTAACTTGCCCTTTAATTACAATTCTATAAGATTTGGAGCAAGAACTATATGAGATTGGCCTGTCTTCAGTGGAATTATTAGTAATATTTTAGCTGATTTCAGTGAAGAACAATCAGGCCTCATGATATGCTAAAAAACCTAATCAGGAAATGTATAGAAGCATCTGTATACTGTGAAGAGTCACATGTGTGCAGGAGCAGTGAAGTAATATTCCATCAGTAATTCACAGCCCAGCTCAAAATTCTGGAAGGTCTGCTTTCTCTCTGTCCTTTTCCCCTGTTTGTGCAACCATTTTAAATCAGTTTTGGTTTCAGTATCATGGGATGTAAAGTTAGGGGGCAATATCAATGTCTAAAGTTGTGGCACCTGTTGATTTATATTAACATCCCTGAGTTTTCTTAACATTACTTTATTGTGTGGTTCTACCTTGATGCCTGGTAAATACAAGGAAGAAACCTAATTTATGTGTTTCTAATGGCTAGGCTTTAGAAGCATAGGAAAGTACATGATGCATTTCAACATGGTATTTTCACAGTCTCACTTCTGTGGGAACACCTAATATGTCACTGCAGATTACAGAATAAAACTACTGGAGAGCAGTGCAGTCCAAGCCAATGTCTGAAAACACAGGGTGCTCTTAAGCTCCTTCATAAACCTTTTCTTAAACTCCTGTCTTCAGTTCTGGCCCATGCATTTTTTAGTTTAACACGGTTTCACTGGAGTATGAACCAGAGATTGCAGAGTTTGGAGACCTTTGAATAATGGGGAACAAGTGAACTGAAAAATTGCATTTCTTCAAGCTTTGTAACCCCAGTGCTTAACCTAAACCGAGGTAGCCATCTTTATCCCCTCACCCAGCCTCCCTTCTTTCTATCCATTTCTAGAGTCTATCAAACCACTTCAGACAGACACAGAATTTTTTCTGTGCTTTATGAGGAGAGTCTGAGGCAACTGGGGTTGTTAAGCCTGGAGAAAAAGAGGAGAGGAGACTTTACTACTCTCTACAACTACCTGAAAGAAGGTTATACCAAGGTGGGCGTTGGTCTCTTCTTCCTAGTAAGAAGCAACAGGACAAGAGGAAATGGTCTCAAGTTGCACCAGGGGAGATTAGATATTAGAATAAACTTATTCACTGAAAGGGTAATGACACACTGAAACAGGCTGTGAAGAATGTTTTTCTAAGAACTTGAGCCCATTACCTCTTGTCCTAATTATTGTTACCAGCCCAAACTATTCTATGATTCCATTATTTTACTATCCCTGAACAAAATCCACTTGTGACTTGTGACAACCCAGCTGCATGAAAGTTAGGTTTACCTAGTTGGCTACAATAAGTTACATGGTGTTGTACAGTTTTATTTTCAAGATGAAAAGTCCAAACAAACGGCTTTCAAATTTGGAGGATTTGTGTCATTGCAAGAACTTAAGGTCCTACATTGCTGTATACTACCCTGTTAAAAATAGATTAAATAATCCTTTCCACTATACTGATGGCTATAGGCTCACTAAAGTGCAAATATTATCCGTGCCAGTTATGAAAACATGAATTAATCTTTTATAGCAGAACCTCTATCAAATCATTAACTGGTAAAAGCCAAAGGTACTTCCAAAACAAAGAGCAGTTGAAATAAAAAATGGTCCCTCAAAAGGCAGAAGCCTTATTAGCAGCAGGAAATGCCATTTGGAGATGTTGAGTGTGCTCTGAATCTCTGAAATTAGGCTCTGGATTAATTTCACTGACTATTGAATCAAAATACAAGTTCTGGAAGACAGCTCTAAGAGGCAAAATGAACAAACTATTACTGCAGTGCAGCTTTAAAATGGGGAGATTAAATCTTCAATTTGTAGTTTTGAATGAAAGGTAAATATCTTAGAAGTTTCTCAGCATGTGAGAGGGGATAAAATTCTAATAGGGAAGCTCACAAGAGTTAGTAAAGGCAACTTTGCAATTTTTACCAAAGGTTTAAATGTATATCAGACCCAGACTATTGCAAGGTGGTTCCAATCAGTCTTTGTTTTGGGGAAGCAGACAAAAAGTAAAAGTAAAAAAATAATTCAGAACTCTGACAAATTTCATCCTACAATTCCATGTCTTGTCACATTAGCCTGCATTTTATGTGATATGACTTGATATGTGTTAGCATAATTCAGCTAAACATGATGTAAAAGGATGTGGCATGATGGAAGTCTGGAAAAAAAAAAGAAACAAAAAAGAAACAAAAAAGACACCCAAAGAACTGCTCTGCCTGGGCGATAATGGACCACCTCCTTATTCTTCTTTCTAAACAAGTTACTTCATTGTTAACTTTTAAAATCCCTGCAGAATTACAGCATACTGATTGCATAATGATAATCACAAAACCTCAGCAGGACATCATCCTCAACACAAAAAGAGCAAAGAATGTAAAAGAGGAGCACATAGCTCTGCATCAGTTTCCCAACCAGCTCTGCACAAATACAATCACATACTTGAATGTTCCTAACATTACTGTTATGGATCAAAAGAAACATGTAACTGCAGCAAAGGAGCTCTGAGACGAACGCACTGGTCTCGGGCAAATGGCAGCGTGTTGTAACTGATCAGCTATAGATGTTTGATAAGGTTGGGGGTTCAAAGCATGAAAACCTATAAAACAGTGTAGAGATAAGATCTCAATCAATGTCAAAGGAAAAAAAAACAAATCATTCTGGTAGGATTGAAATATATATCACAGGTAAAACACGTATGAGATGACTTTTAGAATAATTTTTCCTCTTTCTGTTTTAGACCAACTCAGTATTTTAGAAAATGTGATCTATAAAGCTGCAATGTAAAGCAGATTCTTGCTCTCTAGCAGAGTTTGAATAAGGCCTTAGTAAAAAAAAGCCTTGGCCTTCGACAAAAACAAGTGAATCTGGGAATCTTTCCATTGATTTCAGAGGATGAATTGAAACTACAGTAAATTGTCTTCTTACTGAATCCTTCACTGTAACAAACTGAACAGGAGACAGGTTAATTAGATCAAAACTTGCTTTTGAGCTTTTTGTTGGTTTTGTTTATATTTTTTAAACCAGACTTCAATCTGTCTCTGTGACTTAAATACAGGGTGGTTGTTGTTTTTTTTTCAAACTTGCATTGTTTCATTTATATGTAAAATAGAGCAGCTTTTCTCCTGTCTTTTGGCAATCAGTGCTTTTTCCACTCAAACAGCCTTGTATTTATTCTGTAAAAAACTATTCACTCATGTGAAAAAAATTCCAGCTCTTCCAATTTTCATTTAATTTGCTTTGGTATCTTGAGTGTCTCAGAGATTCAATTTTTCAAAATACATCATTTTTAGCTTTACTGCTTGAGTTCTAAATAACACATGAAGCAAAGAGCAATGGTACACAAAGAGCAACAAGGTACACAAATAATACTCTTTTGTTACCAAAATCAAGATCTGATAAAATAAAACTTTAATGTAATGTGTCTTAGTGAATCAAGATACACATGTACTATAGGGGTAAGTTGTTGGTGGTATTTTTTGTTATCACACTGTGAAGCATTAATGTTAATTTTAATCTTCAAAAGCAAACTTGTTTATTTGTCCTGTTTTCCCATTTTCCTATCTTCTCATTCATGAAGAAAGAGAAAACAAATGTAACACAGATTACACTGCTATTGCACTGCAGCTCTGTGCAGTTAACACATATATGTCACTCTCTCTTAGCTCTCTTGAGATATTTCATCACTGGACAGATAATTAGAATTAATTTTAAAGTCATCTTTAGAGCTCTATCCACACCCAAACAGCAAACCTACCAACACCACCATGTTGCATTTCACTATGACTGAGAAAGCTCTGCTCAGCCATGCACGCTCTCTAACTTGCATGCTCACACAGTGTCGTAGCCTACCCA
Organism: Chaetura pelagica; assembly: GCF_000747805.2. Taxonomy (NCBI): domain Eukaryota; kingdom Metazoa; phylum Chordata; class Aves; order Apodiformes; family Apodidae; genus Chaetura; species Chaetura pelagica. The sequence continues at coordinate 5,847,048 of NW_009970725.1, forward strand.
TTACAACTTATCAGTATTCATAGCAAAGTAGGCTATCAGAAAGGCCCTGCTTCTGTTTTTCTCTGAGCAATTTTTCTTTCTGGCTGGCTGATAGTATCAAAGATGAGTAGGAAATGAAAATTGTCCACAGGTAATTCCCAAGACAGAATAAAAAGTGAGAAGACTCATAAAAGAGTGATTAATAACACTTTTATTTATTTTTTTTATTTATTTTAAGGGTAAGAGCAATTCTACTTTACATGTTTGTCTTTTTTTCCCCCACCATCCACCTTTCCTTCTTGGTTGTACAAATGCTTAACAATTGACTTAAGATAACTAAATGTAAGTGAGATGAATGCCTCCCTAAAGATCAGTGGAGAAATGCCATTGAGGACCACTGAAAGGTAGTACTAAATTGTTTCCTGATTTCACTTTAATGGACTTTTGCAAAGTGTAAATCATAGTATTTTGGCTACCAGTCTCATGAGTTGTATTTGTAAACCTTACGGTGTCTCTTTAAAAAACCTCAATTGACAGATATGCCTTTGAAAACTGTTCTTGAAGGAAGGATGTGGAATTATTTTTATTATTTTTTTTTAAATTTTCAGTTGATTTTGTGAAGCTGTTAAGTTCAGACCATTTTCTATTTTCCTCAAGATAAAAATATATAGTAGAACAGAAATAATATCAAATCTAGAAAAATGTTCATACCATATTTTCTGAAGAGACAGAAGTATGGAAAATCAGAAAGCCCAATTAAATACTAATATTGAGAAAGAAGTAGTATTGGTAAGGAGACAAAGACTCGGAGATGTTACTCTGTCTCAGCACATGTAATCATGAAGTCCTAACAACAGAGCAGTGGGAACTGACAATATGACACGAGGCTAAGGCATGAGTGGCCCAAACAAAGCAAAAAACAGATATACAAACTGCAGTTACAATATAATGCAGTGAGCAGATAGAATAGCAGATGTTCCATGATTTATCTCATTTTTCCTGTAAAACAGATATGTAATGTACTCAGGTAAAATTATCTCTGTCTACATGATACTATTACTTTCCTGCAACCCACATCTTGTAATTTTGTTAGCCTTTATGACACTAGCCTTATTTTCTTTCTTCCCTGAATTGTTTTTCAACGATTGCTGAAGCTCTCAGGGGCTTCTGTTCTGTCATCTCTGGACTTGGCTGGTGCAGCTCCTGCTGTAGAGGTGCAGCTTTTATGAGCCTATCAGATGTTCACTTCAAACAGCCCTCACTTCTAATGTGTTAATTTACTGCTTCTGACTTTTGGGGAACTTAACTGTTTCCTTTTACAGACTATTTCTTAAGGTATATCTGTTCAAACCAAGACTTCCAATTCTTTTTCAGATTGCTTCTTTGAGGTATGTGGTCAATGCAGAGAAAGGAAACAGTGAGACTGTGCTGTCCAGTGGCAAGCAGCAGTTTGCACTTTTCAGCACAAGTTCTCTGATGCCTGAGGAGATCTGCAGCCAAGGGATTGTAGCAGGTAACATTTTGTACCTTAGTATACTTGTCTCCAACAAACAAAACAGCAAGGGGTTCAGAAACTATTCCTTGGTGTCCTGAATAAAATGCTGATGATATTACTCTTTCTAGCTGTCTTTATCAGTCTTTTATTCCCAAAGCACACACAGAAAAGTTTCATGGTGTTTCTGTTAGCCAGGAAAATTTTGTCAGTACAACGAGACAGGTGGTGTGAATGCGGAATCAGATTTGAGGCTACAGTCCTTCATTTGTGACATTTTCCAAGGAAAAGAGGTCCCTTTGGCTAAGTTTTTACAGCTTCATGTATGACATTTTGTCATTAAATTTGACTTGAGATTGGGTGCTATTTCTACTAGGGGAAAAAAACCCAAGATAAATATGTCAGGGAAGCATACATGGGGGGAGCAGCTCACTGTTCTAAGGGATGTTTAAATGCTGTTCCTGTCAATGCTGGAGACTGAAACTCACAGAATCACAACACACCATTGAGATTACTATAATTATTTTTTTTTAATAAGCATTGCACCACATACCCTTGAAAGCTATTTTTCCTTTCTAATTCTACATTTTCCAGATTAAACACTTTATAAATATAGACCAACTGAAGACTACAAGTAGTAAAATACTCTAAACTGTAACATAAAGAGACATCTGTTCTTGCAATAAAATGTTTTTTTCTGCTTGTAAGAAGCACAAATTTTTTTTAAAAGGCTGGATAAATGAATTTTGGTGATCTAGGTCTAAATAATCAAGGTTAAAAAGGAAAAGTGTGACCTTTCAAAGGATCATTAAGGAGGAACTGGACTAGACTTTGCAGCTCTGTTTGGATCATAAGGTCCAAACAAACAAAATATTGTCCTGTGCTTCTTGTACAGATCCCAAAGCCTGGCTGGTCAAAATCAAGCTGCCTCATTTACTTGAAGAATTACTTATGTACAACAGAAAGCTAACAAAATGCTTTAAAAATATTCACCTGCACAGTCAAGAAAGATTATTCTTCCCCTTACTAATGACTAGGCAAATATATAGATTTTTCATAGGCTAAGAAGACATATGAATTAGATCTTGGTGTGCTGAACAGGATTTTAGCTTTATCTCAAAGGATGACACAATTCAATATGCACACACCAAAAAATGTTTTGACATTTCCCTAACATCTGAATCTCAGGAACTTCCACTTGTCAACTTTTACTTGTGAAAGAAAAAGAGGCAATCTCATCTATCAGAAACAGCCAGACTTGTTTCTTTGTACAGCAGCCCTGCAGTCAATATGATCACTGAGGTTGTGGGAGATTCACATTCAGTTCCCTCATTCTCCTGAAAACATTTGAATCCCTGTGAAAAAGCATTTAGTTTACTGTTTTAGCTATCAGGCTAGATAGAAGGTTCACTGGGATGGGTGGATGGATGTTGCTTGTGGTATACTTTTATTCTTGCCTGGAGTAATGATACACATCATTTTGCACGTATAGCATATCTGTCCACCGGGAGCAAAAATATGAGTGGGATTCAGTCATTGCAGCTTTATGCTTGCTACTTGTCATGGCTTGACTCAGGATCAGCAATTAAACCAGTGACAACAAGGCTCTTGATCCCTTCCCCCTCCCTCCTGGGAAGGGAAAAGAGAGAGAGAATGAATGAGAGAGACTTGCTGGACTGAAAATTAAACTAGACAGCTTTAATTAAATACTAATGATAAAAGAAAATAGGTACAATCATAGATAAATGTGTTCAGGAACGTGCAAAATCCCTATAGCCTCCCTCCACCCCCAGCAACTCCCAGGGCATCTCCTGAGCTGTGAGCAGTTCTGAAATGTACTGGACTGGAATACTTTGGTCAATGTTGCTGTCTGTCTAATCCACTCTTCCCCACGGGAGGGCTGCAGATACGACTCTTCTACTCCTTTAGCATCTGAGGCCACAGATTCAACAAGTACAGCACAGTGACCTTGGTGTCATCTTTGCAGTAATGTATGCATTCCAGTGTTATCAGTCCACTAGCTGGAAGACTTGCTGCTAGTTAAAAGAGATACTACTGAAGAAAAAAAAAAAAAAAATCAGTAAAAAGAAAATAGGCTTCACCCTGGCTCAAACCAGGACACTCCTGAGGAATTTTGTATATTCTTCACTGCATTTGATATACACCATGGTTCTGGATTATTTTGGGAATAAGAATGGGCAATTATGGATAAAAAACTCACAAGTAAAAAACCATAATTTCTTTTGTCCTCTCTTTTTCTCTGTTTGATTCTCAAAAAAACAAAACTATATTTATATATGTACAAAAGACCTGCAATGTGTGCAATAGCACACTATATTTCTAATCATCCTTTGTTGTTATTGGGAGTAATATGGAAACAAATAATAAGATTTAAGTTTGTGTTATATATGTATTAAATGTTACAATTTGTATTTAAAATCTGAAGGCCTTAAAAACAGACATAATTGAAGAACACTACATGTTTGTGAATAGACATCAAGCCTGTTCAACCTCTGAGCATTGCCATAAGAAGTTTGATATATCACTTTCCATTCTATTTTTAATCATATATCTATTATTCAGGGACATTTGGAAACCAAGATAAGTCCTTGGAGTAGAGGCTTGGGGGAAGGTATCAGACAGCAACAGTACCAATGCACAGATGGCTGTGTCACTTGGCCTTCAGCTTTAAACCTAATAGGCCACCTGAGGCAAGATGACACACATCCTGTCATATTGCATGGCTTAATTGCAAGAAGCATTATCACAAAGAAGCATAGATTTTCAGCATGAAACAATTACACTGAGAATAGCAATTTCCATGAGCATGGCCAGTGCTATTGAAGAGTTAGGTGTGGCTATTTACTAAGTGAGAGAGAAAGTACTACCTTTTGTTAGGTTAAGTCTTTTATAAAGGGAGTTTATGGTAATAAAATGTATGGTGAGTACATATAAATTGAATCCCTCATCCAGATTCAGGTGTCAGCCACTGTAAATTTAGATTTATGTTCCTTTTAAGTGACTGTTAGGATAAGCAATTTATTTCACCAGATTCAGAAATCTTCTGGCAGCAGTACATATATATCTCATATTTTAATTTTCCTTTTAATACATGATTGAGAATTAAACAGTTAAGATAGAAAAAAATAAATGCTGAATTCTTTTGATCTTCAGAAGAAATAATTTTGATTACTGAAGTGTGAACAACATGCATTATTTTTATCAATTTCTAAACAACCTACATTTTCATTGATTTCTGTTAAATGTTATTGGAAATATATATGAAAAAAAATTCTGTAGGCATGGGCCTTCTGTCCTCAGTGTTCGATTTTGAATGTGACATTTGGAAATAAGAGCTAGTAGTCATTGAAAAATGTGTTTCATTTAAATGATTCCTAATGTGAGATTGATTTTTTTGTAGAAAATTCAACCAAGGTACAAACAGTATTCTCTAAACATAACTCTTAACAGATGTAACAAGCTAAAACTTTTTTTTTGTTGGGATTTGTTATCAGACGTTTGGTTGATTGGTATTTTTACTAAAATGGTGTCTATGATGACTGTCCAATTGCCTTTTATACTGAGATATGGGGAGTACTATTTTCTTGTACTCAAGCTACGTAACTGATCACTTCATCTATCCATACTCCAGGATTGTCAATAAAGATTTATGAACAAACTGTTACTGGAATAACATTTTGCATTTAATGCTGCAGAGGTGTCCTTCACTGCTTCAGATACCACTGTGCCACTGCTCTTTGGAGAATACTTAGATATCTGTAACTATCTAAAGCTGCAGTTCTCACATATTTTTCCAGTCAAGATCAGAACATACATATGTAGCCTAAACTGAAAGGGGAATGTGTCTTTCCTAACTTAAAAAAACCTCTGATACAAGTCCTACATTTTTGGAAAACCTGTTCTTGTACTTCTCTTTACTTCCCGTAACTTGGGAAATTTGTCAATATTTTTTCAGTGAAAGTCTCTGAAGCTTCAGTAGGTGCAATAAAAATGAGAGTAATGTTTTAATAAGACATTAGTAGATTAATAAGAATTTCAGTCTATCTGAATTGTCTTTTACTCTCACTAAAGAACAGATGAATCAATATGTAAACATGTCTGTCTAAAACCTATTCACATACTGTTTTTCTTTTGATAAAATCTGCAAGATAATTTTTAGAAAACATCTGCTAAATATTCAGTTGGAAGAGACAACAGTCAAAGCTGAAACTTAAATCTCTCTTTAGTTAGATATCCTTATGTATGCAAGTTGGCTAAATTCCACAAGGATTCCCTAAACGCAGATATGATATGAAACCATTCTTGTTTTCACAACTAAGGTTTCTGTCATATCTACCAGGGAAACAACATCAGTGTAATAATATTTTTTGACACTTAGACATTTGAAACACAAGAGTCTGGGGGAGTATTTCTGGAATAACAGATAAGGATTGCTCTGCTGAAAAAACTGCAGCATAAACCTCCACACCCTTGATCTACAGCATTTTCCTGCATCTGCTTACATTAACCCTGGAACATTAACCCTGTCACCACTTTAGTAGGATTCTTAGAGATGCAGAGAGAATTAACACATATAAATAAATATTAACCAAAGTGAGGCAGAAGAAGTTTGCTTGCTCATAATGTAGGAAAGTCTTTGTATTACAGGGCATTCTTAAAAAATAAAATGGTAAAATGCTGGCCCCACTGAAGTCACTGAAACAATGCCTTTTGACTCATGGCTCAGGACCTCCCCAGTGTATCTTAAATCTGCTGGTGCAAAAGGCAGCTTCACGTTAAGGGAATAAATGATGCCAGCCAATTTTAGGCCTGGAGAATTTATGCTGCTTTGATTAAATGGTTTGCCATTTTAGAAACTCTTAGTCAGAGTTTAATAATATCATATTATCCTCTGATTTCAGTGTTCTATTAAAAATGTAATAAAATCAGATGTGAAAAGTGTTCCCTTTCACTATGTTCCATGTATATTCCTTTTTTTTTTCTGGGCCCCTCAGTTCAAGAAGGACAGGGAACTGCTTGAGAGAGTCCAGCGCAGAGCTACATAGATGATTAAGGGAGTGGAACATCTCCCTTATGAGGAAAGGCTGAGGGAGCTGGGTCTCTTTAGCTTGGAGAAAAGGAGACTGAGGGGTGACCTCATCAATGTTTACAAATATGTAAGGGATGAGTGTGAGGGAGATGGACTTAGGCTTTTCTCAGTGATGACCAGTGATAGGACAAGGGGTAATGGGTGCAAACTGATGCATAGGAGGTTCAAGGTGAATATCCAAAAGCATTTTTTTACTGTGAGAGTGACAGAGCACTGGAACAGGCTGCCTAGGGATGTTGTGGAGTCTCCTTCACTGGAGACATTCAAAACCCAACTAGACACATTCCTGTGTGATGTGCTCTAGGTGACCCTGCTCTGGCAGGGGGGTTGGACTAGATGATCTTTCGAGGTCCCTTCCAACCCCTAGGATTCTAGGATTCTATTCTATGATTCTATGTAAGTCAAAAAAGAGAATATAAATTTTTCTCCAAATCAAAGAAAGATGGCAGTGGCTTTGTCTTGTTAAACAAGTTCTTATGACCAAACAACGGCATTAGCTACTCAGCCAAAGAAAGTTAAGTGATATGCCAAACTGACAACAGTTGATTTTTTTGGTCTGCCTTAGTAACACCTACTGATTATATTTAGATTTTCCATCTATTTAGCCAGGAAAAAGAAATACATTTCTGTCAATAAACTCTGATTATTTTCCTGATAAAGTGTTTTCAGTGGCCAAGTGGTTTGAATGCTGCCATGACAAAGGAGAGTGGAATAAAAAAAACAACAAGCAGCAAAACACTAAACACAACCCTCCTAAAAAAAAACCACAACCAAAACCAAAAACTGTAAAAACAAAAAAATTTCTTGTTTGTTTGTAGTCAGAGCATTCTAGATTAATGTTATAAATGTTATAAAAGCATATTCAACTAAATCCAACTGGAAAAGTGAAATCTAGACAAGATTGTTGAATATCTGTTTGACTTCATTAAAACTGACAGGTAGCATTCATTCTTACAAGCAATCTGCTAAATTCAGTAGTAATATTTCAGGAGTTTGGCACATTCTCCTCTGCAAATGCTATTTTTACGGATATAATAGTTCTCACAAAAAACATTATGACAGTAAATATTGCACAGATATGAAAATACATAAAATATTCTTTCATTTCATTATTTTACTTCCTAAAATAATCTAGTTCTTTTGAAGCACTTCCAATTTTATAACATCCAATTAGTGTAGGACAAAGCTATGAGTATGTTAAACATGATGCAGGTCCAGCAGCTCCTATCCTTTGCATCAGAGGTGTGAGGAGAGAAGGGAGGAAACCTAGAGACCCTCTGAGTGCAGCACATCAGCTCCCTGGCCCTGAGATGTCTAGAGATGGAGATCAGCAAGGTAGTTAGTGCAGGATTTGGGGAGATGGGAGCGTTTCTGGCAAGGCAGTGCCCTCACCCACATGAGATGTAGCCCCAAGGTACACCAGCAAGAAGAGCAGAGCAGGTCTGGCTTTTCCAGGGTCAGGCACAGCCCAGATCTCCAGGCACATCTGGGTTCATATCAGCAAGGGGAAGTCAGGCAGGGAGCAAAGGCAAAGGGCTGAGCAGCTCCCAGGACAGGAGGGGAGGCCCAAGAAGAGTTTCTCACAGCTCTTTATCAGAATTCAGCTGTTTTCACAGCAGCCTGATCCAGAGTCTGCTGGTGCCCTCAGCACCTGGTCACAGCCGGGAACACCTGGACCTGTGTGCAGTTTGGAAAAAGGCAATGGGAAAAGAAGGAGCTGTATAACAACAGGAGGGCTACTGGCAAAATGAGAAGTTGAATGTGAGCCAGGAATTGCCACAAAAAAAGGCTAATGGTATACTGGGCTGCATTAGACAAAGGATTGCCAGCAGGTTGAGGGAGGTAATCCTTCCACCCACTCAGCATTGCTGAGTCCACACCTGGAGTTCTGTGTTCATTTCTGGGCTCCAGTACAAAAGCAACATGGACACACTGGAAAAAGTCCAATGAAGGGCCACGAAGATGATGAAGCGACTGGAGTAGCTTTCCCATGAGGAAAGGTTGAGACATGAGGTTGTTGACCCTAGAGAAAAGGAGGCTCAGGAGGGATCTTATTATTAAATAATTACATACAGAATACATATATAAATACAGTATATTTTATATATAACATATATTATAATAGTGTATAAATACTTGAAGGGAGGATGCAAGTTGGATGGAGTCAGGGTCTTTTCAGTGGTGTCCTGTGACAGGATGAGAGGTGCTGGGCACAAATGGAATCAGATAGACTTCCTTCTGAGCATCAGAAAACACTTTTTTATTGTGAGGGTGATGAAGCACTGGCACAGGTTGCCCAGAGAGGTTGTGAAGATATTCAAAAGACATCTGGATGTGATTTTGGTCTCTAGATGACCCTGTCTTAGCATGGAGGGTGGACCAGCTGACATCCAGAAGTACCTTCCAACTTCAACCAATGTGTGATTATGTGAGTTTATGACTCTTTCTCCGGCAGGGAGAGATCCAACTGGATCAGCTGCAGCAGCATCATCAAGGCTGCCTGAGATCCCTGCACTCTCAGCCCACTTCATTCCTCTGCATGAGCTGGGGAGCAAGTCTGCACGCTGCCTGAGAACCACTCTCTTCCTCTCTCCTTAGCACAGGACACTGAATGGTGACTATCTTTAATGACACATTAAGGAAGGACACAAACAGGGAGTGCTCCCAAATCCCTGCTAAGTTAGACATTCTCCTGAAAAGTGTCAGTTTCAATGTTTTGGGGTTGAGTCAGACAGTGAATTCAGGCCCTATTCATCAGGCTTTGCTTATTGGGCTACAGCAATTAATTATTCTAATATATAAAACAAGGAAGAAGAGGATATGAGGGCATCTCTTTTTCACCTCAAGCTGTAATTTAAAATAAAGTGGCAGGTCTCACTATATTATGAAAGGAGCCTCAGCCTACCAGTGAGGTTTGGGCATGGTTCCAAATACTCCAGTGGTTCAAGCACATCCTTTGGGGATCCTCACTGGATGATGAGACTTGTGCAGAAGGTACTTAGGGAACTGAAACATTAACTGTAGCTCATATGGAACTGAGGTTATCTCAGAAGTTAGCTCATTTCAACTGCATGCCTTTAGATTCATAGTACCTACCAATATTTAATTTATTTAACTTCTTAGGTCTTCTTTTAAAATTTGAATACTATACATATAATTTTATGAATACTACACATATAATTTTAAACGGTTACCTTCTTTTTTAAAAAAACATTCATCAGTATCTATCTCCAGTCTGCTGCTTTGCAGTTAACAGAACCATTTTGTGACTGTCTGACCAAGTGAGAATTTGGAATGTAGCTCTGATCATTAAGAGGGCACCATATTGGAGTGCTACTATATTTAGCATTAATTTGGATGGCTGGCAAAAGTAGATGATTTAGATATCATCTGTTGCGGATGGTCATTTGCATTATTATTATGCTGTTCTTTGTGACACCATAATGAAAGTCATCAAGAATGTACTAAAGAGAAGGTTTAACATCCTAAACCTCAGATTTTGAGTACAGGCATGAAATAGGACACATTTCTCATTAGCTTACCTTGTGTCTTTCTAATGTGACTTTACACAGGTCTGCTTCTAGTGCTTCTTAAACTGGTGACACTCTGGTAGCCTGTTGAGGTGCATTATATTTAAAAGCTCACCTGTCAGCATAAGCATTTGACCAAATTTCTTTTCTTTCCTCACTGCAAGGTAGTGAATCATTTATTTATTGGCTCTTCACCTACAGGAGAAAAAAAGAAAAAGAAAAAAAAGAAAAAAAAAAGAGTATGTGCATTTCAAGCGCTGCTATGCACTGATTCTGTCTCCATAAGGATGATGCTTTCTTTAGAGAATGGACTTGTGAGCTGAGATTACTTTCCCCTATAAAAGTAAGAGTTGCAGGTGACCTCTAGCAAAGGATGAGGCACCAAAGGAAATGCGACTGCTAAAGCAGGAGTGATCACATAAAAAAAACTTCAGTAATGCCTATTTACAGCATTCTTTTCCATCACTGAAAGAATGTTCTATTTCCACTGTAGTCAGACATCACAGAATCATAGAATGGTTTGAGTCGGAAGGGACTTTATAGATCATATAATTCCAATCTTATTGCATAGGCAGGGATGCCTTTCACTAGACTACGTTGCACAAAATCCTGTCCAGTCTGGCTTTGAACACAAGGCAGGGGCATCTACAACTTCCCTGGAAGTTGTAAACCTCTGCCTGTGTCTAATCATCCTCACAGAAAATAATTTAGTCCTAATGTCTAACCTAAATCTCCCCTCTTCCAGCTTAAAACTTTTACACCTTGTCCTATCACTACATGCCCTTGTAAAAAGTCCCTCCCCAGGTTTTTTGTAGCCCCTTTCAAGTACTGAAAGGTTGCTATGAGGTCTCCTCTGACCCTTCCTTTCTCCAGGGTGAACTGTCCCAACTCTCCCAGTCTGTATTCGTAGAGAGGTGCTCCAGTCCTTGGATCATCTTTGTGGCCCTTCTCTGGACTCGCTAGAGGAGCTCCTGTGTTGTGGGCTCCAGAACTAGACACAGTACTGCAGGTGAGGTCTCACAAGATCAGAGCAGAGAGAGAGAATATCAAATCCCTCCCCTGCTGACCATGCTTATTTTGATGCAGCTCAGGATATGGTTGGCTTTCTGGGCTGCAAGTGCACATTGTTGGCTCCTGTTGAGCTTCTCATCAACTAGTATTCCCAAGTCCTTCTCCTCAGGGCTGTTCTCAATACATTCTCCACTAAACCAGTCATCTTCCTAGGGATTGCCCAGACCCAGGTGCAGGACCTCACACTTGGCCTTATTATACTTTTGTCTTACTTAAAAAAAAAACAACAAACAGTCAGCAGGGATAAGTTAAATGGCACTGAATTTTTCACAAAGAAATTGTAGAAATGAAAATAAGGAGCAATAACATTAATAAAACACTAAATTCCAATGAATTCACATCACAGATAAAGCTCTAAATGGCCAGTACTGAATCCTGTAGTGAGGCATCCAAGGCCAAACATAACTATATTTATTTATGTATCTATATAATGAAGTAGAAGCAGATAATTATTCTTTCTGTCACCAAAACCACTTTAGTAATGCACTAGTCCCTTACGTCAACATGAATGATAGTTTTACTTATCTTTACTTCTGAATATGGTAGTTGAAGATAAATCTAATGCTTAGAGCATGTCTGTTTTATTGGCTTGATAATTAACAATCCTACCACATGTGAGTATCTAGATATCCAATGGAAACAAAATATCCATACAAAGTTTGATGTGATGAGGTAACTGTTAATATATTTTGGGAGGGCAACAGCAGCAAAATCAGTGACCAAAAAAATGACATCCATAGGAAGGTATATTATGTCTAATATGTTTAAAAGCAATGAATGAGTGAGATGCATAGTTCTTGTGATACTCCACTGTTAGGGATTCTATAGGGCTGGTAAAATAAAAAGACATGTAGAATAGTTCATATTTGATAAGTCAAGACCTATAGTGTGAAGGAAAATTAGATAAATAAATGCTTGCACAGGTAAAGCATACTTTGGCAAAACATGGCAAAACAGACCCTTTTTATATGAAACCCTGTCTCTGGAAGCTACACCTGGGTGAATTTGCTTTAGCAAAGAAATGGGATGGTATGAGTCAGTTCACCCAGCATTTCTGGCCCTCTACTACCCGTTCATTCTGGGAATCTGCACAGGAAATGTTAGGACAGCCTGGAAGCTACACATCTACCCTAAAGTAACTGGCAACTCAATAGTCACCATGGACACTGCATTATGCCCCTTGGTGGCTTTCCGGGAAGGTTCATAACTGACTTCCTGGGAAGAATATGTGTGAACCAGAACCTGTAAGTGAAAAGCAGAATTGCAGTGAGTCTTCTCTACATTGACTCAGACCCACTCTTTTGCCACCCAGAGTGGGAACTGTACTTTGTAGTCATTTTATTAGATCCTAAATTAGACAAGTGTACAGGTTCTGAGAACACCTATGATGTCTTCCTGTACAAGAAATATCAGAAAGCTCTTGCTGCCTTTATTTAGCTTATTTTCATAACTCACCACAAATCAGGGAAAAATAAAAGAGAAACTTTAACAGCAGTGGTTTGTTCATCAGATCTCAAAAAAACCTCACAACCCAAAATAAAAACCACAACAAAACAAAAACAACAGTAACAACAACAACAACAAGAAACTCCAAGCAAACAACAAAACAAAATCAAACTTGATAGAATCATAGGATGGTTTGGGTTGGAAGTGACCTTAAAAATCATCTAGTCCCATCCTCCTGCCATGGGCAAGGACGTCTTTCACTGCTCAAAGTGACACTGCTTAAACCTGACTAAATACTTCCAATGATGAAACACCCAAAACTCCAAAACTTCTCCGGCCAAGGTGTTTCAGTGTTTCACCACTCAAATGTACAGAATCTCTTCCTTATATCTATTCTATATATATACACCTTCTTTCAGATTAAAACAGTTGTCCTTTGTCTTAGCACTACATGCCCTAGTAAAGAGTCTCTCTCCATCTTTCTTATAAGCCCCCTTTACATATTGAAGGAAGCCACAATATAGTCTCCCTAGAACCTTCTCTTCTCCAGACCAGTCACACCCAGCTCTCTCAGCCTTTCTTCATAGGAGAGGTGTTCCAGCCCTCTGACCATTTTCATGTCTCTCCGCTTGACCTCCTCTAACAGGTCCCCGTCATTATTGTACTGGAGGCCCCAGAGCTGGATGCAATATTCATGATGGGATCTCACAAGAACAGAATAGAGGGAAAGAATCACTTCCCTTGCCATGCTCGCCAGGCTTCTTTTTAGGGACACCAGGATACAAATGGCTTTCTCTGCTGCAAGTGCACATTGTTGGCTCATACTCAGTTTTTCACCCCCAAGTCCTTCTCTTCAGGGCTTTCCTCAATCCATTTATCCCCCAGCCTGCGTGGATTTTGGGGGTTGCCCCAACCCAGATGCACAACCTTGTTGCACCTGGCCTCATTCAGCATCATGGGATTCACATAAGTGCACTCTGCAGGTCTGTCAAGGTTCCTCTGGTTGTCATCCCTTCACTCTAGCATATCAACTGCACCATTCAGCTTGGTGTCATCTGCAAACCTGTTGAGGGTACACTCAAGCCCATTGTCTATGACACTAATTGTGAACCACACTGATCCCAGTAAGGACCCTTGAGGGACACTACTCAGTACTGGTTTCTACTTGGACATTGAGCCATTACCTGCAACTCTTTGGACCCAGCCATCCAGCTAATTCCTTACCTATCTAACAATCCATTCATAAAATCCACACCTCTCCAATTTAGTGGCAAGAATGTTGTGGGGGGCCATATCACAGAAGTCTATGCAGATAGCATCCATAGCTCTTCCCTTGTTCACTGATGAGCCACTTTACTGTAGAAGGCAAATAGTTGAGTTAAGGCATGATTTGCATTTGGTGAAGGCATGTTGGCTGTCTCTAACCACTTAACAGTCTTCCAGGCATTTTGACATAATTTCCAGGAGGTTTTATTCTATGATCTTAGGAGACACCCAAGAGAGGCTAACTGCTTGATATTTCCCAGGGTCCTGCTTATCACTGTTTAAAAATGGGTGTAATATCCCATTTTCTTCAGTAACTGAGGATTGCCTGTCTACTATGACTTTTCAAATATGATGGAGGGTGGTGTAGCAACTACATCTGATAGCTCCTTCAGGATGCTGGGAAGAATCATGGAATACAGCCAATATTCTGTTCAGCTCACTTGGTTGTGTTAATTTATTTCATCCCCTTCCCACACAGTGAGGACATAAACTCAGATGCACAATGCACAATCAGTAAGGAAAATTGTTTCCCCAAAATGAGAGAAAAGAAGTGATTAGCAATAGAGGGATTAAGAAAACAAAACTAAGCAACACTAAATCCCCTCTTTTTTACATGTAGTAATAAGGCCAAAGGAACTCTTTTCTAGCACCTGCATGTGTATAGAATGATTTTCAAAGGTTTTCCACCCACATTCCAACCACCCCTTGTTTCCTCTTCTGATTTTATTTTTTTCACAATTGAGTAAAGTATCTTGCACACAGTACCAGCACAAGTACCTTGAGATATACAAATGCTTTCTGTCTAACCTGCAACTCCCTACGTGAAGACTAAGCTAACTAGTTTAAATGTTTTCTCTTGTTTACTGCTCACTGTGCAATGACTTTCCGAATCAAGACATTGATGCAGAGGATTATGCTTAGAGCATAAGTTTTCTTATATTCGGATAAAGCAGTAACTCACACTGGGGTTGATATTTAATAACATTGTGATCCCTGCTGTGCTCTGTACAAAGACTTGAAGAAAGAATACTTTGGTGCACATAAACAGTAATACATTTAACATGCTAATAATTTAATCATATTATTTAATGTCATAGCAAAGAGAAATTAATAGACACACTTTCACTAACCTTTTTTTGTGAAAATTTAAAAATTATTTAACTATTTTGTTACTTTAATACTATTCAGTTTATGTTACAGTGTTATCTAAATGCCCTAACCCAAGTCAGAATAATACTTTGAAAACACACAGTACTTTATAGTTCCAGTTCCAAAGGTGTTGCAATGCAAACTGATACCATAGACAAGGAGTAAAAGACACATCCAAAAAATGAAAGCAGAACAGGGATTCTCTGGTACTAGAAATTAGTGAGTTAGTGATGGATCTCTCTTCTACTTCTATATGCTGCTTTAAATATATATTTTTTTAAAAAGACAAAATACTAAACAAAATCCTTTTACATTTTTTTTTCTGTTTGCCGTTTTACCCTAATGCTGAAAAGCCAGTGTAATCCTTTTGCTTACAATGAGAAAGTACTCCTTTTTGATCAAGAGTCCTACTCCTATATATGACTTTGGAGAACAAACATCTAGTAATAGATGTGCCAGCTTTGCAGATAGTTGTGAGAAACCCAGAAATCTGTCAGCATAACCACAGTAGCTTTAGCTTTGGAACAAAGGAAATATTTTCTACACTTTTTTTCACTCTCAAAAAGCACACAGGTACAGTTAAATGATTACAGTAAAAAGGTTTTTGTGTATGAAATCTGGTTTAAAAAGGTCTAACACTTTTGGTTATGTAGCAAACTCTGTCATACCCTCCTCATGGATTCAGCTAGCCCTATCCCTGGAAGAGTTTACCATCAGGTTGGATGGGGCTCTGAGCAACCTGATCTAGAGGGAGGTGTCCCTGCCTATGCAGGGCGGTTGAAACTAGATGATCTTTAATGTCCCTTACAACTCAAACCATCCTATGGTTCTATGATTTGTGGGTACACACACTGGAGAGCACAGGAGCACAATGAGGTCCCAGGACTAAGTGCATGTCCCCAGCATCCATAATGGTGCTAAAGAGTGTATGTGAGGGGGTGGGGGTGTATACCTGCTTTCTGTGAAAAAGAAATTTGGGCATGAGGTTAGCTTGCCCTCACAGTTGTGTGTGGGATAACAAAAATGTATTGACATATATGCAGTCAGAACAGAAATACTCCATAGACTATGGAGTATTTTCATCAATAGCAAAATGCATGTTTAACAACTACAAGTAATTGATAACTTTTATAAAAATATGTATCCTTCAAGCAAACAATTTTGGCAGAACTTATTGTTCCCTTTAAAGTCAACAGGAAGCATCCTGAAATTTTCTGTTCAAAAGATTATTATCTTTTGCAGTCTGAAATTTCTGGGTTTTTAAACAATTTAAAACTTATGAACCTTTACTATTAATCTTACTTTCTGCGAAGCAATAAGTTGTTTCCAGAACTTTTCTTGAAGACACACAGATACACTGTGCTGTAGTTAATTGATCATTCATATTTCACAGGGTGTTTTTTTATCCCTCACAGAGTCATTCCTCTTCAAGTGCCTCTTGAACTCCTTAGAATGAAATTGAAAAGACGTAAAACATAAACAGAGATTTGTCAAAATAAGTAATATGAATTAAGAGAGGCTATTTCCTCTGAGTAACAGAAATTGAGGTGGCTCTTGAGTTAACATTTAGGAGTTTGTACTGAAAATTAATCTTTGCTGGCAATTGTGCTGTAACAATGCAGTGGAAAGAGAATTTACCTAATAATCATAATTGCCTTCAAAAAGTATGTTAGAAAATAGCCATTTAAGCCATATATTGAATATAATCTAAAAAATTCTTGGCGACAGTGATAAATCCAGAAGATAATTACAGCAATTGTTCAAACGTACAATCGTTTGAGACGAAGCCCACTAACTTAGAATATGCACTTTCTGGGTGCAAAATGCCACAAGTGTTTTGTCTGGGTGTGTTTTTTCATTGGTGGGAGGGGAAAACAATGTTGTCTCTTTTACACTCTTATTCTGTGACTAATTGGATAATGTAAAAGAAAGCTTCATGCTTTGAAACCGGAATATCCCATAAAGAAGAAATGCTGTCATGATTCTATATCAAGGCTGGTAAAGAAAGCTGGTAGTCCTGTTGGCACAAGAAAAGTAGGAAGGAAAGAAGGAAATAGTCCCCCAGCACTTTCCCAGGGAAATTTACTGTTACCTGGCATAACCTGGTTGCAACCATTCTCCTTTGGTGTTTCAGCACTGCTCTGGGCTGGAAAGCTGAGATGAAATGCAGGAATCCTGTGAGCAGCCCTTATGCTCCTAAACTATAGATAGGAACTGAGGCATATATCTAAGCATGTACATAACAATATATATTCATTAATTATAGAAGATCACATTACAAAATGCCAGATAAAATTATTTCAACTATATCCTCTGAACATCTAACTTCACCTTACATTGTAACATTTCAGTAAATAACATCCTCTAGCCCTTACACTAATACACTTTTTTCTTTTCAATGGTAATTTTAATTAAGTCATCCTTTCTGACATTTGCATTTGTCTTTAAATGTCACTAGATAACAGGGCTTTAATCATTCCAAATAGCTTTTTAATTATAGACCTAATTACTTTTGCAGAAGGTTAAGCTGCACAAACAGGAATAAAACTGTTTGCTTGTGCTCTGTGTTAAGAATGATGTAGTGTTTTCTCATTAGGTATTTGGTAAACTTGCTCAGTCAGTTTTAAGTGACATTTGGAAAAAAACAACAGCAACAACCCCCCCCCCAAAAAAAAAACCACCACCAAAAACAGAAAAAAAAATAAATCCAACAAAACACAACCGCAAAAAAAAGCCCACTTCAAACTGTGTATCAGAAAGCTGGAATTAGATACTAGGACAGCTTAACACCCAGATGTGTGGAACAGCCAGTCATTGATCTTTTAATTAATTGTGAAATCAAAGTTAGACATCCCTTTCTATTGCAATGGTCACTTTAGGCTGATATATTTGAAAACATAATGGTACAGGAGAACATATAATCTTCCTTCTGGATAAAAGGTTTCATCTCTGTAAATGCTTCTTCTAAAGTTGTAATTTTTTTTCTTTTTTCTTGCATTTTTTCTCTTTTATTTGAAAATTTTCCACTACTGATTGATGCCCTACTGGGTTAATGGAAAGAATTCCTTACTGGAGAGTTTTTACAGCTCCACTGGAGGGCATCTAGCTTGCATAAAAAAACCCCAATGGTTAATTTACACACAATCCTCACCATGTATTTGTCTTGAAGGATAGTTTATCCTTTGTAGTTAAAGAAGGTCTGATTAAGACCTGTGTGGGCAGCAGCTCTTTCCTGTGGAAAAACATGCCAGGTACATTTATATTTTATGCTGTTACTATTGCACTAGAACAGCTGTCTAATTGCACAGCTTAATTTGTACATTAAATGCTAGATACAGTACTTCTAAAAAATGACAAAGCTAAATATAGTTCAGAAAACTGAAACTTAATTATTTTGCTGGTCTTCTAGACCAAACGGGCTAATTAGAAATGAAAATCCAAAATATATTCTACACCTATGGACCTGACTCCCATTTAATAGACTATATCTCACTAAGGTTAAATAATCTCTAGGTGTGAACATACGGTATTTCAGCATTTATTCTACCCTTGTAGCCACTAATGATTTAATCATGTTAATATATATATATCATAGAAATATAGAATCATAGAATCACAGAATCATAGGGGTTGGAAGGGACCTCTGAAGATCATCAAGTCCAGAGAGCAGGGACACCTAGGGCAGATCACACAGGAATGCATCCAGACGGGTTTTGAATGTCTCCAGAATCACAGAATAACAGAATCCTAGGGGTTGGAAGGGACCTCGAAAGATCATCTAGTCCAGCCCCTGAGAAGGAAACTCCACAACCTCTCTGGGCAGCCTGTTCCAGTGGTTCATCATCCTCACAGTAAAGAAGTTTTTCCTCATGTTGAGGTGAAACTTCCTGTGTTGGAATTTGTTGCTGTTTCCCCTTGTGCTATCACAGGACACCACTGAAAAGAGATTGGCCTATTCTTGACATCCACCCTTAAGATATTTGTAGACATTACTAAGGTTCCCTCTTAGTCTTCTCATGACTAACCAGTCCCAGGTCTCTTAGCCTTTCTTTGTATGATAGATGTTCCTGTCCCTTAATCATCCTTGTATCTTGCTGTTGTACTCTTTCTAGTATATTCCTATCCCTCTTGAACTGGGGAGCCCAGAACTGGACACAATACTCCAGATGTGGTCTTACGAGGGCAGAGTAGAGGGGTAGGAGAACCTCCCTTGACCTGCTGGCTACATTGTTCTTAATACATCTCATTATACTATTGGCTTAGCTTTCTTTCTTGCATTCCTACATTCTGTGACCATGTTCTTGTATTCTTCCCAAGTGGTCAACCATTTCTTCCATGATCTATACATTTATTTCTTCTGCTTAAGTTTGTTCAGAAGTTCCCTTCTCAACTATGAAGATCTCCTGGCTCTCTTACTTGATTTCCTACTCTTCAGGACAGTTCGAACTTGAGCTTGGATGAGGTGATGCTTGAATATTAACCAACTCCATTGGGGCCCCCTTCCCTTTCAGTACCCTATCCCATTGGATTTATCCAAGCAGTTCCATGAAAATGATAGTAAAGAATAAGACATTTTGAACTGATGGATGAAAGTACAAACACTGTATTTATGATCTTGGGTTTTTAAAATGTTCCACACTTCTTAGAACCTAGATAACGTGTTAGCATTGCATTACATTTTCCCTAAAATAAGAAAAGGAAACAAATATCCTAAATAGATATTGTAGATTTTTTCTAAGAACAAAATAAAAAAAAACAAAAGCCCTCCAAAATATGAATATGGTGTCCTTCTCATAAATATCAATTAAACTTTTCTAACATTAATTTTATATCCTTCTGATTCTGTGATTCTCTCCAGATTTGTTCTCTGTGGGATCCTTCCAGGAAAATCCTTAAACAGAGTTGTAATCCTGCTTTTACCTCTCTCCTATCATGATTCTGAACTCTGTGAATCTCATTACCACTGGCAACCGAGGCTGCTGTCAGCTTTCACATTCCTGACCAGTTCTTCCATGTTTATGAATATCAAGACATATCTAAATTTTCAGCACATCAACTGACTTTTCAGCCTGAGAATTCTTGAGTTCTCACAGTGACAAACTATCTCTACTCAGTCTCTGGTCTTCTAGCTGATCAGTGGTATCTTGCAAAGACAGAATAGTGGATATGGTGGTATCTTGACGTCATCTTCCTGCAATAGAAACAGTGGAGCCTCAAGTATTTCTTTCCACACACACACCCCACACCCCATAGTCAGCTTCTATCAAAGCCAAGAATCTGTATCTGTAAGGAGCATAAGGTCAAAGAAGCAAATTCTCCATAAGTGGCTGATGGACTGGCCTCATTTATGCCTGTAAAAACTACTGCTTTTTATGTTTCAGATGTTAGACTTTATGACAAGGTTCTGAACTCATAAAGGGAGTCACTTGCTTGAGTGTGCAAATATGAGCATAATTGCTTACCATTAGATACTGAATTTCTGAGCTAGCTTTGGTGTACTGAAGCAGATTTAGTTTTCAAATGGCTTTCTAGTGTAAGAAGTGCCTTGAGTTGTGATGACATTGCAGCTGCCAAAGTACAACCCTAAGACAACCAAAAATTTGACAGAGATTTTGGATTGTCTGTATTTTTGCATCCTAAGAGAGTCTACAACAGCACTTATCATAAACATAATTCTTACATGACAGTTGCTAATGCCTCTATAGATTGCTGCATTTCTCTCTATGCTATATGTTAAAAAAAGATGGGTAAGGCAGATGTAATAAAAACATCTTGTTTTGTGGTGATTGTCTGCACTAAAAGCATGCAATTAGCTGCCTGATATCTCTCTTGCCTTTGCCCTTTACTGCTCATACTCAAGGTTAATTTGGTAGCCACATAACCGAAGTCTCATTAATGCAAGATCAGGTTTTCCTTTGCTGCCTATGCTAATAATTTTCTCCTCTATACTTACAACATTGTACGTAGGCTGTATGTCAAAAGATAAAGGAAAGTATCTCACAGCTACTCTGATGGCCCAGGAACAGGCTGTAAGAGGTGATGATAAGATTATTAGGTATGATTATATCACCCTATTCTTAGAAGTTCTTGTCTCCTCATTTTGTTGCCAAAGGAAGACAGATTAAGTTTAGCTATTCAAAGGCATTTTCAGCTACAAAATGTTTTCTAGGAGCATGAGGTAGATACCTAGACTAAAATTCATGTGGGTGTTGCATAGAAAGAGGGAGAAAGAGGGAGAAAAAAAGAAATTGGAATGGAATTGTCAATAGTATATTTTATTCTTGGAGTCCAACAATTTTTCTTCTTGATTAAAATATTTACACACAGACATCTAGTGCCATCTGAGATGAACTAGTGTATAGATGAACTTACAACCCATCTCCAGCTCTCATTCCACAGAGACATGAGTTGAATGTATGTCCCATCATGTCTGCCAGACTGAGGCAGACATCTCAGATACCCTAAAACATATCAAGTAACACTGAATGTTTAAGGGTATACAAATGGCAAGAATTTAGTCAGATAAGCTAGGACACCTTAGAGTTATTCAACTGGCCAAACAGAGGTTTTACCTTTTAGGTGAGCTGACACCCACAGACTGTACTGGCCAGGATAGTAAGTGCCTGGCTTAAACCCAACACCTCATCAGGAGGCCAGGCTGGGTGCTTCTCAACATCTTAGATTATACTAGAGACCCAAGTGGAGACAACTGAACTGACTTGTTTTTCAATCTGTTAGGAATCGACACACATGGGATGGGATGAAAATGCCTAAAAGTAGGACATCTTGTGTCATTTTTAGTGCTGGGGCAGTATTGGACTGGTTCTTCAGCTCCTGCTACTGAGGTGTACAGTCATGCATCATACCTGGTGGCTTTACTCTGATGTACTGTATACCTTAATGCATCCCAGAAAGTGTAAGGTGCTTGTGTTTAGGCAACTGTTTTCCCTTTATCTGGGGAACTACATTCAATTATGTTAATCTGAAGCTGAATCCAGCAGAAATTTGTTCTCAAACAAATTTGGTTTAGTTTAGCTGATTTAATTACACAGATAAAATCAATGAATCCTATCAGTTTCATTCTAAAATCCTGTTCATGATACTTAAACTACATTTTGTATGAAAAGTTTGGCTCCCTATTAATATTCCTAAATAAACAAATTCTTGAGTGTTCTTGACCTCATCTTGTTCCAGTTGTTTAGTAGTAGGCAGCAAAATTACTTGTCTCACAAAATATTTTGTGGGTATTAAGCAATGCAGGAGCTTTTTAATGCCTTTACTTTCTAGTCAGGTATAAATTTTCCCAGAATAAGACTGTCCAAAAGTATATTTTGGTTTTGCCTGTGGCAGCTACAAATCAATAGGAGTAACAGCTATTATTTGTTCCAATGAAAAATTCTATACTTAAGAACTTCCTGGTTATCATATTTCAGGAAAATGTGATCATCCCAGAGAATTAGTTCATACAACAAATAAAACTGATAATGTTGCAGGCTCATTTTAAATTTTGCTCATTTGGATTTCAGTTAGGAAAAATAAAACAGGTAAAGGCAAATGAAGTTTGAGCCTATCTCACCACGGATTTTAGAGAAGTAGGGTTTGTGAATGTGGCAACAATTACATTTTACAGAAGTTACAAGTAGATTTCAATCATAGCAACACAGTAACTTCCACTTCTGTTGATGGTCTCTAATCTCTACCTGCAAGACCTAGATCTTACAAGTTCCTGCACCTTAATATTAAAGTCATTGGTGCTATGGGTGTTGATATTGTCATTCTTCATACACTGGGGACATAATCTTAAAAATATAATTGACTCATATACTGCTAACAGAGTAAATCCTTGCCTGGTCTAAGCCATGAATTGGAGTTGAACTTCATTCTAATGGTAGACAAAGTACACAATTATAAAAATAAAGGCATAATCATCTCTCCTGTGCAAAAATATTCAATTTTTTTTCATATCTTTTCTGCAAATTATAAACCTTTTGGGCAGTTTTCTTGCTTAGGGTGAGATTCCCTTCACATGAATATCACTTAGAGTGTGAAGACCTCAAAAGAAGACATTCCACAGCTATCTTTCTTCTTTAAATATCAATAAAACAATGTTGGAAAATAGTAGCATAATTATACTGAGTAGGAATAAGAACTCAATTTTTCAAAGGGTGAAGCTAGTGGATCTGCCTGAAGTAAGGTCAGTCTCTGCCGGGGTGCTGTGTGTCTGAACTTCTGGCTCACTGATAATGAGTTTTTAAAGGGAAAGGCTCCTTAAAATGTCAGGAAAAAAAAGCAAGTTTTAGTAGCAAAACATTTATCTGAAACAAATGCCAGAAATGGCCATGAAATGTAATAGAGTGGATAAAGAACCTCTTTAACTTGATTTATTAGATAAATCACATTTTTTATATCTCACTCACAATGCATTTAAATTGGACTGAATATGCAGAAACATTTATATGTTTGAGTTAAGGAAAGAAGTGAAACATAATTAACTGACAGAGCCAATATAAAGCAGGACTCTAGTTTGAGGGACAGAATGAGCAGTCTAATTTTGTTAAAATTAACTCACAGTTTAAGTGGGGACAGAATATAAAAACATATAATAATATTCCATTATAGCAGGAAGAGATCTGTGGAAATCTGTTTTCAAAGTAAGTTTTGTTTTTACAACTGCCATCTAATCTTTGATTTTGCAACAGCCAAATCTGATGAGATTTAATGCTGGACAAGGCTGGCCTTGTCTATTAAGAAAATCAAGCTGTTTCCTAGTACAGCAATATGCTATAGGTGTCACACTTCTGCTGCCTGTTTTGCCAGTACCAGAACACTCATCCATTTAATTCATAGAATGAACATTACCAGTCCCTGTCTCCTGGCCCAGAGAGCAGAGTGAGTGAGGCTGTCACTCTTCTCTTTGGAAATGAGAGCTGAGCCTGAGCTGGGGGCAACAGCAAAGGCTTCTAGCAGCACCTGCCTTTGATCTTTTTTTGGAGCTCCTCAGCATCATGAGCAGAAAGCCTTACTCTCAGTGTCTGGCTCAGCAACAGGAGTTGGCCATACTTATAAACACTTTCCAGTCTCATCCAGAAACAACAACTCAGAAGTCATAGGACAGTGTTAATGACATGGGATTGGTTGTACATGAAAATACAGAGGGAGGAGCTCCTGATGGACTTCTTGAGATGAGGAGGGAGGATGATGAGGGAGACTGGAGTAACAGAGGTATGGGAAATGCTCTGTGGGTCACAGCCTTGAAATAGACTATTGACAGGGGTTCAGTGCTCCGAGTAAGTTTGGAAAGCATAGAAAATCTGGCAAAGGAATAGCTGAAGGCTGACTTTTTTATATATATGATGACCCAGTTCAGTGTCTACAAAGTGCTATAAGTGAACTCATTGTATTGCTTTCCTTTTCAAAAACTCCTCTCGATTTTTCATAATCAATTGCTTTCTTGACAGTAGGGAGCATTGTTGTGAAAGCCCTCAACTTACACAATTAATACTGCCATAGAAGAGAGAGAACACGCAATTAGTCAAGATAAGTACTACAGCTGGAGACAGTATTCCCAAACAGGCAAAGCTAATTAGCTATCTTCTGCCAAGAAATCATATGAGTATCTTTTTTTTCAGAATAAGATAATGCATATGACATATTTCTACAGTTACTACCATGCCAGTGTTTTGCTTCTCAATGAATTGAAGTGACATGGCCCATGTTAAAAGCAAAACTTTGCTTATATAGTTCTAAGAAATGAACAAATTGCATTCTGGTATTTTAAAGTGAAAACATTGTTGCCACTTAGCAAAACATGTAATTTCAATTTTACCATGCTCCACGAGGAAATCAAGATGTTGGCAGCTTTCCTGTTTCACTTCAAGAACATCCCAGGATAGACCAGATAACAAATGAAACTGGTGGAGAAAGGACAAACGAATGTAGTAAGTACAGGGCATTATAATGTTTCGCAGCTCTAATAGCTACAAGGTAAAAATTTATAATGGTAATTAATGCATAACCAAGCAAGAGATGTCACCAGAGAAATGAGGTTTTCCTACTGACACATTTTTGTACACAAGATTAAATTAAATTATAGGCCTATTTCACAAAGCCTCTCTAGTGGAAGTCTTCTTTTGTTTCACTGATGTTCTGAGAGTGGAAATTTTCCAGACTACTGTGTCTTTTCAGATAGACCCTTCTATCTTTATAGATACAGTATATCTGGCTAGCTCTACATTCCCTTGTGGGAGTATAGAAGTTCTTAATATGAATTACTTTTTACCAGAAACAGCTATGCACTTTGCAGTGAAATTTCAATGAGGAATCTTCTTAGACCTTTTATGAGTTGCCAGCATAGATTACTTGGTTTTCAATGATGCAGAATTCTTTGGTTTAGATGTCTGAATCTCTTTACTATATTAGCTTTTTTAGCATTCCATACCATTCTGATAGGTTCTCAGAGCACTGTAAAAACAACAACAAACTTTTGAAGTGGACAAGTGAAATGTTATATTTATATAAAAGCAAATAGTAAAAGCCTTTAAAAATATTTAAATAATATAAGCTGGAGAAGTGCTTACAACAAAGAAACAAATTATTTTAATTATCTAAGGTTATTAAACTTACTAAAGAAAAAGTAAGATTTTAATTTCACTTAAAAGGTATAAATTCAGGGAGACTCCAGTGACTTTGAGATAATAAAACTTCTTTGAGAGAAAAAAGCCCTGCATTTGGCCCATAGACCTCTTCATAACCTTCAACTGAGAAATGACAGCAGCTGATGCATTGACTGATTACTTAATGCCTTTTGAAAACCAAATGTTATAGTGTTTACTAAAGACTAGAGATAATTGTATATTTACTAGATGTAGATGAATAATTCATTAAAAATAATTTATTCAGTAAATTTCCCCTTCTCTTCAAATTGAATAAATTGTAATTTTCTTGAATATATATTCATTAATTGAACAGATTCAGTGAATAACTGACCATTTTCTCAACAGAAATAGGACACAGAGAATATTCAGAAAAAATATAGGTTAGTTTTAATTTGGGGAAATAGATTATTTTTTCTTCTAGTATGGTAAGTTCCTATTACAAATACTTCTTAGAACATTTCCCATTGAAATTAAAATGGAACAAAATTATTTCTGACATTAGCCATCAACTTTTTCTCAAAGTTCTTTGCTTCTGTGAACACAGACATTCTTGATAATACTTCCACACTTAAGAGTTGCCCTGAACATGAATTTCACTTGCTTTTTTCATGTCAGATTTTCATAGTGACTTGTAGGTCCTGGGTACTGAATTAAGGGTTTCATCTTCTGGAAGACAAAGTATTAAAATTATTATACAGCAATCATTTTAGAGCGACTCAGATTGATTATTTAACTGGTTGTTATCTTTCAATACAGATCCATCTAAGTTTTTTTCTTTCCTTATCTATTACCTATTTTCTGTTGTCTTCTGGGACACAGGATTTGTTGAATGCAATTCCATTTTCACCTCCACATTGTATCGTTTGTCCTCTACAGGTCATCACATGAAACACTATATTGTTTTAGTAGACTCAGTCAAATGTATTGTTCATCTTTCGTAGCTTTGTCATTATGCCTACCTAGTTGCTGATGCTTGAAGCAAGCAGCTTATGGTACATGTAACAAAATGTCACTCTGCATTGTCTGTGATTGTTTCCAAAAATTCTAAAACTGAAAGAAAATATATGGCCTTGAAATCTGTTGCTCAGTAATTTTCAGGGGACAGAAAGTATGGGATGATTTGTGTTTCGTTTTTTTCTCCTGAACATGTCTTGAATTAGGGGTTACTTTGGATTCAAAGCCATTAGGCAGTCCAAATAGAAGAGATGCCCAATAGAAGTCTGAGCCTTCTGATAAGAAAAAGCTCCTGTAAGAGCTAACTGATAATTGATTAATTTATTTTTTCAGTTTGGTTGCTAAAATGAATCCTAATATCTGTTCAGATTTAATCAAATTTAGATTCTGTTCTTGCAGAGGACACAACTGTTGTGGTTAATAATGTCCATAACCTCTGTAAGATACTTTTACTGTTCTTCAAGGCCCAGTCTTAAAATTAGCTGCTCTGACTACTCATGTTTCTCCCAGACAATGTAGTTGTAACTGAGTTACCAACTATCTGCCTTATCTGATTGTACAATAGAGCACTACAAAAGAAACTGTCAGATTAATAACGTGAGCTCATTATTTGTCTCAGAGTTGAGGTTCTGTATCACAAATAGAAATGCTATTAACATGATGTAAGCAAGTGGCACTTACCTTGGCAGCCTTTTGGGAGTTTGCCATGATCAATCTACAGAACAGGCAGGACATCCATCAGTGGGTGGTAAACAATTGCATTGAGCATCATTTGTTTAGTATAAACAATTATTAATAGTACTGTGAATATTTTCTTTTCCTTTTCTGTCCTAATAAACTGTCTTTATCTCAACCCATGAGATTTTTTCTAATTATTGTTGTTATTATTATTCTTATTGTGTTGATATTATTGTTTTGTTGTTGTTGGTTTTGTTGTTATTATTATTGTTGGTGTTATTATTATTATTATTGTTCCCCATTCCACTGGGGCAGGGAGAGGAGCAAGTGAGCAGCTGTGCAGTGCTTAGCTGCTGTTTGGGGTTAAACCATGACAATGGGTCTGAAGTCAGTAACTTGGCCTTGTTTCATATGGGTGTTTTTGCAGCATCCATTGAGTACAATGCTAATATGCATAAGCTAAATTGCAGGAGGAACTGCAAATTTCTCAGGGATTTCAGGTCTTCATTTACAGAGCAGACACAGAGCACAAAGTAGGACATACACGATGGTATTGAGGAATGTGTAAGACTTTACCAAGAAACTATTAATTTTCTCCCTGCTGTTCTGGCAGCATATGCTCCCTCCCTTCTAGAGAGAGGGAGAGAAGGGATCCTCATGCTAATACCCTTGGATAACACTGTGGGGCAATTAGAAATGTGAGATTTGATCTGTATCTGCCCCTGCATAACACCTAGCCTCAGCAACTCCAAGATTTAACTAGAAACTATAAAGAAGGCAAATATTATTAAAATTATTTTTATTTTCAGAACAAGAGTGCAACAGAAAATCTAAGCACAAAATAAGAGGGCATTTAAAACACAGAAGCACAAAGGCCTGCAAGGCTTCTGTAGGAGTACACTGCTCACTTAACTTTGAAGACTTTTACTGCCCTAGCAACATGAAATTAAATATAAAATAAGTAACTTTAAAAACAAATTTTGAGAAGTGCATAATGGCATGGTTGAATAAGTTATGTTTAATGAGTCGTGATGTGGGCTTGCTGTATTTTCAAACAATTGTAAGCTTTTGTGAAGTGAAAACTTGAATAAAAAAAGAATTTGTTTTGAATTCTGAGCTCATACAGATGCTTGCATGTCCTCTGTTTAATCTTCTGTTTACTTGTCATAAGATGGTTTAATGTGGTTAACATAAAATAAATATATTTCAGAAATAAAACAGGAAGAAAAGTTTATGATTGGCAAAAGAAGAATGAAGCAGGAGTGGGAGAACAGCTGCTTCCTCTGCGTATTTTTCTTTTATGATGTCTGTTACCTTAAGATGTCACTTTCTATTTCGTTGTTGGGTATGGGTTGTCAAAAAAGCTTTATGTAACCAAAACTTGCAATGAAGCTGCACGGTATGTATGTTCTTTCTTCACACACAGCCATGGCACCAAAGGTGACACCTCACTGCTTCTTGGCTCTGGAAAGAGACCTCTATCTTCCAAAAGTCTCTTGACATCAGTGGGGTATACCCACATGCCTTCATTCTCTACTGGTCAGACTATTTTAGGAAGGGATAATTCCATCTTCTTCCTCATGGCTGAGCAAAAAGGACACAGAATGCCCTTGTATATGTTAAGAGTGCCAATACTGAAAGAGAGGATTTTTGTTATCCTTTTAAAAGGGAGATTGAGTACATTTTGCGTAGCAGATGGTCTCTTGGTATGGAACTACCTGTAGAACTGAATGTAATTGAACACAGAGCTAAGGGGCATAAATACTTTAATACTTTAAAGAACAAGGCTTATTTTTTTCCTTCCTTTTTTCTTTTTTTTTTTTTTTTTTTTTTTAAATCCCACTGCCATCTGACTACCTTAGTGCAGAAATACATCTTTATGCATGTAAATATGTTGTTCAATACCAAATTGCACACTAGCTGCATCTGCTTTCATTTTTAATATATTAAACTAGCTATTTAATAACTAACCAGCAGGCTTAACAAGTTCTTTCTGCCCTTCTAGAAGCGTAACTTGCATTCTTGGCCTGCTTCCTTAGTCAGTCTCTGAGGGAAGACAGCAGGCTGTGCCCATATGCTGCTCATGCCATAGATGGTTAGAAGGCCTCAGTGACTAATCTGGAACATACCTGAATTAATTTGGTCAGATTTTTCCCTTAACTTCAGCAACAGTGACAGGATCTTTCTGAGGTGTTGCAGTTAAAAATATCCACATGTCTACATCAGTTTGCATTTCCCATTAAAACATTTCTGCATGATAGATGCCTATTAAAGGCAAATACAGTCTGGTTTTCTTCCTTGAAGAAGCAAAAAAATGGAGATATTTGCATTCAGGAAAGGAACAGAGAGTTGATGGAGAGGACTGAGAGCTTCTTCTTTCATCAGCTTTAGACTGTCTTCCAATCTGTCTGCCAATCGGTGCAGATGACTTGCCTCTGTTAGAGACTAGCAAGGAGGAGGCAATTACATCTCAGAAACTTGCATCTGGAGGCATGTGTCTCTCAGTGTGCTTCATCATATACACTATTCCTTGCTTAGGGCTGTGCTTACAGGCACAATTTATCTCACAGGTATTCAAGTTGTCTACCGGGTTGTCTAGACCTTTCCTAGGCCAACAGAAGAGGGCTCCCTCTGATGTATTCTGAAATGTTTTGTCCATATCCTTTTTGAACTTGACAGCATAAATTACTTTCTCAATTTTGCACACAATTCTGGTCATAGTAATGAACATTTCACTTTTCAGTCAGTCCTCATTTGGATGCAAACTCTGCTCTCAAGATGTGCATGGCTGATCTTGATTAAGATATTCTTCTCTTTTTACATACATAATCCTTTGAAGCTCCATGAATATGAGGAAAGAATAATATTGGAGTGGAGATCTGCCTTGCAGATCTGAGAGGAAAATTCCAACCTTATGATTAGATCATCTTTCTTGAACATGACACAAGCAATTCAGTAGCCTTTATTGTATCTTCTATAATAAGGCAGAAATTTTCCAGTCACTCTTATAGGAGGGGTGGGTCAGATTCGGTCATGCCTGGACTGCCTACTTACTTGATTCAAAATTACTGTTTATAAAATAAATTATTTTATAAAACCAAAAATAATGTGATCTGGCTCACTGACATACTCAGGTTATGCATTCATATATATAAAACAGGGTCTGATATATTGAAGGGTTTATTTCAGTTCATGCATATGTGTTTGAGAAAGAGACAGGAACAGAGGAGCCTGCTCAAGCTGTAAAGCATGTGGGACAGACATTTAAACCATTAAGAAATTCTCAACTCTGTTCAATAAGATTTTCTGTTTTGCCTGGGAATCTCATGAACCCATCTAGCTAAGGTGGACAGGCTGCAAAAAGGATAATGAAAATTCCAGATACAAATGTATCTCACACGAAGAGTCATCAAAAGTTACCTTTGTGTGCCTATCAGAATGAGCTTTTCAGTAGAGAAGTAACAAAAAAATTCATGTTGCCTAAGAAACATGTCACACTGTCTAGAATGTGCTGAAAACAGATAAAAGATTATTAACAAATATCAATATTGTTAATCACATTTGATAACAGCCTATTCCTTGTTGTCAAAATTTAATATTAAGAAGTACAATTTTGGTTTAGTGATTCTAATGCTTAAACAGCAAACTAAACTACTCAAGACTATCCTATCAAACATAACTTTCACGTAATGTGCAATTTCATAGCAGAAATGTCATTGCTATGGAATTCTGATGGCATTCAAGAAATATTACAAATTGCTGTGCCTCCTTCTAAATCATAAAAAATGCACTGTCTCTTTTTAAAATGAAGGCTTTTGAAATCTAAAAGACAACACTAGCCCACTGTCCTCATGAGAACGATACGGGCTTTCTGTCAGCTATGAAATTAACCCTAATATTGACCCAAGTAAAGCTTTGGGAGCTGTATAAGTTGTTATCCTGCTTCAGGAACTCAACAGACAGCATTTTTGTCTGAGTCTGGAAAGGACACTGGTTGCTGCTTGCTCTCTTGGAGTGTGAATGAGGGGAGGGGGAGCTCCAGCAAGTCACCTCTTTGACTCTGGCAGTTCAAGGCACCTATGTCTATCTGAGTAGAATCTCCTTTACCATAGTGTTTTTTATCAAATATGTAGTTTGCTATAATCTACCCTTTCTCATCTTGTAGGCAAGTTCAGAGGAATGTGAGTGCTGATTTGATTGGTAATATACTAAATTATTTTTTCCCCAAGTAGAGTCTCTTTTGTCCATGATGGCAATTGCTGAGTGATCTCTCCTTGTCCTTATCTTGACCAACAAGCCTTTTGTTATATTTTCTCTCCTGTGTCCAGCTCAGGTGTCTGACAGAGTGACTTTAGGGGCACCTGGAATCCAGTCAGGGTCAATTCACATTTTTTTCAGTTTCTTCAAACAGAGCCATTTTTTGTAATCAGTAAGTATGAGAGAACCATTTTCTTATTGGGTTTGGTATGGTTCAGTGGGTTTTTTGGTAGCAGGGGAAGCGCCACAGAAGTGGCTCTGTAAGAAGCTGGGAAGCTCCCCCTGCTCCAAAACCCAGCCAAGGAGCCATTAGAGAGACAATAGATGTGCCTTAGAGATTAACACACAAAAGAATCAACATAACACCTGAGCAGAGAAGCGTTTGGGGGAGAAGAGCTATGCTGGAGAGGGAGAGTGAGGCTGGTGGTTAGTGAGGAAGAAGGGGAAGAAGGTGCCTGAGCAGACGTTTCCCTGCAACTCATGGCGAGATGGCAGCTGTCCCCCTGCACTCATGGAGGAACATGGTGGAACACTCCCTGAAGGTGCCAGGAGGGGTGAACTTGGCCAGTGGACTTGGATTTTGTGGCCAGAAGATTTGGTGCCAGTGGACTCTCACTGCACAGCTTTGGATGACCCCGGTGTCAGAGGAGTTGGCTGTTCCTGAAGGATTCCATTACTATGTGGGAAGCCCAGGCTGGAGCAGCTCCAGACCTCGTGGGAAGGACTCATGAAGGAGAGATTGGTGGAGGACTCTCTCCCATGGGACAGACCCCGTGGGGAAGCAGGGAAGGACTGTAAGGAATCCTTCTTCCTGAGGAGGAAGGAGCAGCAGGAACCACCAGCCTGTGAACTCACTCTAAACCCCATCCCTTTCCCTCTATGCTGCTGGGGGGAAGGAGGGAGAGAAACCAGGAACAAAGTGATTTGGGCCCAGGAATAAGGGAGGGGTGGGGTAACATATGCAAGCCCTGCTCTTTGTGTTGTCTGTGTCCTGTCTGTGTTTGATTGGTGTGAAATTAAATGATTATTTTTTTCCCTGACTTGAGTCTGTTTTGCCTGGGCCCTTAATTGGTGAAGAACCCTCCTTGTCCTTTGTCTCAACTCAGGAGCTTTCTCCTCCTCATTCCAGGGTGTGTGTGAGGGAGGAAGTTGAGTGAGTGGCCATGGGGTTGTTTCTCTGTTGTCATGTTGGGCCCAAACCACGACATTCTACAGAAAATCACAGCCTCACCAGTACACAAAGTTAAGTCTCTTTCAAATCTCTGAGCTTCAAAATCTTCATGTTTATCTGCCTATCTACTATCTTACCAGAGCTTTTAAATATTCAGAGGAAAAATCTCTGTTCTGCATTTGTATTAAAAATAATACCTCTGAAAAGTCAGATTCAAAGGATCCAGACGATCATGGGGGATACTTTCCTATCTCTTTCATGGGCTCAAATATGAAATTATACTCTGAAAAAAACCCATAAATAAAAGCTCACTAATGGGAAATTTAATAGCAGTCCTTTTCCAGAATAGAATAAAAAACAATATTGATGTAAAAGTATGAAAATAAAGCCAGGGTATACAAAGGAGGTTATTATAAATTCCTTGAATCTCTGATAAAGCTGTTCAACACCACGTTTTCTGGTAGTTACCTGTAAATGGTAGTAAAAAATAATAGGTGGGTTATATTCTGCTTGTGTGTTTGTGTGAAGAAAAAGAAATGTCATGTATTGCTTTTCTCTCGACTGGGAAAAAAGTAAAATCTTCAAAAACAAGTTATGAATCCAATTTTTTTAATGTGTAGTTACACCGAGTCCTTCTCTCTCCAACTTTTTAACTGCACTTGAATAAATAAAATAACAGTTACACCACATACATTATAATGAAATTTGAATACATTTCCAATTCCCTTGCTCATCACTGTTTCACAGCTAAAATTACTGGAATAAACTAACTGTTTTCCTGCTATTAGTAAAATCCCTCCAGCAACCCCACTTCATACAGATCTTGAACTGTACATATTCTGTTATATAAATCTATTGCTACATAGAGAAAAATGCTGGGGTTATTTCACAATCTTGTATGCTAAGGACCACTACAATTAAGATGCTGCACACAACACATTATGCATAAGTTCCCTCCACAAACAGACACAAGAGTTATTTGTGAATCAGTCACTAGTTTCATAGCAAGCCAATATGCAAATAAAGTAAAGATGCATTATTTATTTTATGTTTGCAAAGTCAGGTAGGGACATGTAATTTACAGTATGAAATGCCAGATATGAATGTTTTTAACTGTCATTCACAATTAAATTACATCATTCCCCTCATTTAGGTAGCCAGAAATGTGGGGTTTTTTCCATCTTTCAAAAATGGCTGAAATGTATTTGTTCTTTTTTTTCTCTCTCTATGTAACACTAAAACAAAGCAATAATACTATTTCTTAAGGATCTCTTTAAGAGTTATAATTTCATTAAACACATGCTGTTCATCAGTATATTAAGAACATTCCTGTCATTATTCTGCTCAAAAAGCTCTCTTGTATCTGCTCTCAGAGAGGAAGAGAGGCAAAAGACAACTGCTGGATTTCTTTGTGCTGTCGATTTGCTCTGTGTATTAAATTCCACAGGAAAAAAAGTACTTTAATTGCCCATTTCCAGTAGTACTACATAGGTTTTATTGATTAGGTGTTATTCTTTGAGAGTATTAGAGACAGTGGGAAAACTAGTGTGCTAAAGGGTGATTATTTGCACGTTTTTTTTTCTTTTCCCAGCAAAGTGACCATGAAATGACACTTCTGATCCATACATATGTTTGATGTCTGCTACCATGGTGAACAAAAGCTTCTTCTCTGAGCATCTAGTCCTCACAGCAGATTTTGCTAACCAAAAAGAAACAAGAAACCCCTCAATTTGGACTTCACAGAAAAATATGATTATATTAAAGTCTGAACGAACTGTAATTTTCAACAATGTCAGTTTCCCAGAAAAGCTGATCTGAAAGAATATTCTTTCCTGTGGTTTCCAGCTGCTGTTGCTGTCATTGTATGCTGTTGGATCTTCCCTTACAGTGAAATGTCTCATGTACAGGACACTTAGATGTTGTAGTATAACACTCTGTCTACTGTATTAAAATAACTAATCAACTTAATCTTTTTATTTATTTATATTTTTAAAAGATTTGCTAAGAAGATTACAATCTGAGATTTTTAGGCTTACACAGCTCAGTAACTGTGTTCCAGCTCCAACACCAACTTCCTTAAGTCTGTTCATGGGAAAGAAAAAAAGATCGTACAAACGTCCCATTTAATTTCAGAATAAGTTTTGTAAATCATTGATTGAGATGTCCATACAAAAAACCTTATTACCCAAAACGGACTTAATTTAAAACACGTATCCTTGTGTGCTGCAGCCAAAGTGGTCATTAGTAAAAAAAAAAAAGACCAGCCATGTCTTTTCTTGTCTGACTACTGTGCAGGCCTTGAGGTAGACAATTAAGCACATTCTTATAGTGATGTTTGAGTAACCCTTTCATACAGAGTGCTCACCTTCTTTCCTCAAATATTTATGATCAAGGTTTCAATAGAATGTGTTACATTAGCAAATAATTTGGAAATTTGGAAAATGAAATTGCTTCACACAACAGGATGAATTAATTCAAGGTGAATTTAAGTACTGACATTTGATTTCAACTCATTCAACAGCAATGTGCCTATTATAACTTCTTAGTGGAAGAAACAGGCAGAGAAGAATGGTGTCATCCATTACAGCAAAAAATCAGCTTCCTTTTTCTTTTTCCCTAAAAATATCAGATGGTATGGGTTATTCCTTTGGAGCTCTGAAAAGCTTTTGTATCACTCAGTATCAGCTTCTCTCACACAGGAATTCAAATAAAAACTTCACATTAATTGCTTTTGAAAACAGAGATCAGAGTTTTAATCCTCTTTTTACTTTTTCTGACAAAAATTATTTTCAAGACAGGCAGATTTTCATACACTAAAAGCAAAAAGGTTCGGAGTTCAGTTTATTTTTTAAAAATTTTGATGTTTTTAAAAAAGAGTGCCACTAAACAAGAGGAAAGGAAAATTTCCCTGCTATTACTTTCTGATTGACATTTGTTTGCAAGGCTCTGTTCATTAAAACTTGCAAAAACATGGTCTCCCTAAAACAGCTATATAAGTTAAAGAATTGTTTGGAAACCCTGTAATTGGAAGTGTCTGTAGATTTCAGAACGTACTGCTCAGCTATCACTGAGGTTTGCTGCTTTCATTGTACTTTATTCTACCAGCTGTATCTGATAGAAAAGTACAGAAACAGACTTGTTTAAACTCAGCCATTGTGTAGTGTTTGTGATGTGTGCATAATGAATTCTGAATGCAAATATATGCTGTAAAATGAAGTACTGAAACCCTGTATGACAAGCAGTAGAGCTGCACAACATAAAATATATTTTCATAGCATAAATATTCACTTGTATCAAATATATAGGAGCTGTTCAAAACAACATCCTAATTGTGCAGTTTGTTACTCACTCAGTCTCAGTTATTTGAACTTCTTCCTTTGAAGTGTCTGACCTTAGCTGCAAAAACAAAACAGAAATAGAAAATACCTGAGTTATAAGAGGTGATCATCCCCGCATTTTCCAATTCTGCAGAAGTGGAGTATTTTTTACTTAGTTTTGATATATTTAGGTCTCTGAAAACATTTGGAGACAATAGCTGGGAATTTTTTTGTGTGTTTTTTGTTTGTTTGTTTGTTTTTGTCAACCTGAAACAAGTAAGAATCCACTCCCTGGAAAAGAAAAGGTATTTTAGAACTGCAGCAATATGGACAGCATTTATCCAGGCTGACTGATAATGTAAGTTAAGCAGTGATCCAGGAAAAGGCAGAGTTAGATGCATAAAGCTGTGGTTTGTGTGAACAGCTCCAGAACTAAATATGCAAACATTATTTGAGCCTCATGTAACCCTTTCTTCTCTCTTGGTTTAGTAGGCACACCATAGGTGCAACTGATGTAATTTAGTTTTCTAGCTACTTGACTGCCACTGAGGCATTCCTAGTAATTGCTGTCTTGCACCAGTTGTATCTGTAGTTTGTGGCTTCAGATAATAAATTTTAAATTTGTGCCCTAAAGGTATTTTATTATATTTTATAATTTATTTTTTTTTTAAAGGAGCTTAAAAAATGATCTGTTTAACTTAAATCCACTGTACACAAGTGTGAAAGGAAGCAGCAACTCATGAAATAATCCCATTCCTCCTGCTCTTTGATTATAAATGACCTTTTCTTTAGTTTAAGAAGTGTCACAAAAATGTGTCAGTTCAGCTGGAGACACATAGTTCTTAAAAAAAATGGAAATGGACATCAATATTTGAGAGTCTGCCTGAAATGCAACCTGCAGGATATCCCTGAGATAATAGAAAAATTAAAACAAGAAGACAGCAGCATTGGTCTGCAGAATTTCTTGTCAACCACTTGGAACATAGCCAACTATATTCAATTCAAATGCTGCAAGCAATCTTAGCTTCTTATCCTTCTTTGTAACACATAAACCAAACCAGAAATAAATGGAAATAAAGCCTGCCTGGTCATTAAAGAACAGACACATACAAACACACATGTGCACCTTGGCCGTTATCTGGAGTCAAGAACACACAGAAGACACATAGGATCAGATTCTGCCAGAGTTTTACATGTGGAAATACCTTCAATGTTATGCTGCTGTGTTCCAGGGTGTGACAGTAGCTCCCACTGCATTTTGTTGAATGCCTCATGTAGGGCAAGCATATGCCAACTGAGATACAAATTTCTTGCTGCTTCTGGTGCTCTTAGGACTGTGGAGATAGAATATGGATGTACCAGAAACTATGAAAATGATGCTCACATTTACATTTTTAGAAGAAAAAAACCCAACAAACTTCCCAAAATCCAACAAAAGAAACTACCCTGTTGCACACCTAAACATTGCCAAAGTCTGCAGTTTTTCAACATGCCTAATTTTCTGGGTGGTTAACTGCAAAGATTTTAGATACAGCTGACACATTCAAGAACAGAAGTCAACTTTAAGTGAGTATGAAATAAATATCAAAACATGCAAACTCACTTTCTGATATATTGGTCCATATACATGTTCTTAAAAATTGATAAATGACACATAAAATTCAGTCTGTAACTATAACTTACTGGGAAAAAAAGACTTCATATTCACTAGTAAGCAGAATCATCACACTCTCATATACACAGAAAAATATATTGGAAATGGAAGAGACTGTGTTATACATGTTGGAGGTCAAGAAAGCTGTCTTTAACCAGTCCTCCAAAGGAGACACTATGATACATAAACCTTTCTCATTAAAAAAAATTGTTTCTCAAGAATTTGCCAAATTAAAGTAGTTCCAGGCCCTTGTTGTACATATTACATAGTGAACATGGAGTGCTGGTGTGAAACTTAGAAAAGGTACAGGTTAAATATTTTAGTTAATCTCTGATAAATAAACCTTCATAATATGATTACATGCCTAGAGAATTTTGAATAGGATTAATATATAGGTATGGAAGATACAAAATATATTGAATTGTTGACTATGTTATCTCTGATGTCTATGCCCTCTGTACCAGACTGAGATGATCATGACCACTGAATGAACTTTCCTAATTCAACAGTTCCAAAATGACTGTGAATTATTTGCTGAGTCCTAATTTCAGATGGTACACTGCTTCTGTGCTAAAACACATATTTAATTCTTCAAAGCTGTCAGACTACTTCTTTTCCTGAGAATTAAATTCACTGAAAAAATGTGATAACTAAAATAAAAAAAAAAATGAAATGCTAACTAATCCTGACATTTAATGCTGCACTTTATGCTCCTTTTCCCCTCTTCAGAGGTTGAAGCTGCAGAAAACATTCTGAATTGGTCATGTGGATATTCTGTTTACATTCAGGTTTTTACTGTAAGTTAAATCTACAAATGGTAGACAAGGACTGCAGAACAAGGACCTGGGTATAAACCAATTTTTTCCCAACTCAAGTAGTAATATAGAGATTTTACACCATCAAATACTCTCCATTGGAAATGCTCAATTTTCAGGGGCTACTTGTTACAAGAGAAACTCAAATAACACATTTTTGTAGCAATTGCTCCCCAGTTTTACTTTTACCCTTTTGCAGGTAGCTATTCCTTTTATGCTTGACTTAACGTGAGATTGTGTGAAACCTTGTGTTGATACCAGTAGGACCCTAATCAGAGAATAGGTCTTGAAATTCTGTTTATGCTTTCTCTACTCTTCAACAACAGCTCCCAGTTACATTCTATATAATTTTCTCTTACAGAATGTTTTCATGATCACAGGAAGCGTTCAACCACAGTGTTGTTTGTGCCCTCTTTCAGCATACTCAACATATTAACTTCCTAACAGATCATTTATTAAAAAATTTCTTATGTGCTAATTCCTTTCAATTTTTAATTTATTAATATACCTGCAATACTTTGGCATCATTTGAGTTGCAGTTGTTGGTTTTTTTTCATTTTCTTCTCCAGAAAGTGCAACAGTTTCTGATATTTTCCTCCTTTCCAATCCCTGGCGCATTCCCAGACAAAAACACCATCCCATCAATATCTGCCTGTTTTTTGTAATTCTTTCATTTTCTCTACAGATATTTACTATATTTATTGCCATGCCAGCTATTCACAAAACTTTTTTTTTTCCACATTTTAAATTTAGATTTTTTTTTTTAAATTTTAGATATTTTTAACATATTATTATAATTAACACCTATATATATTTCATGGTGATTTAGACATCTGATTTGCGTTACCAGTACTTTTCACCTTATTGCTTCTCTATAGTCATAGATGTTATGTTTGTATTTCCTTCAGGCATATCCACTGGCTTTCCTTCTGCTAGCCAATGCACTTTCTATTCCTCTTCTTTGTGTGAAGAAAAATAGTTATTGCAGTTGGAGTCCTGTTCTAGAAATGAGTACAGGTTATTGGAACAGAATTGCTTCTAATTTGTTTTGAGTGGAACATCTGCTCCTGCTGCTGACCCCCCTCTTTATCATCTCCAACTGATAAAGTATATTCTGAGTTTTTTATGGAATTGGCAATCATGTTAGTCAGTATTTTCATCAGTGTAACAGAGATTGGACCATAGCCTTAAATCTTCACAGTGCATTACATTTTCTTTTCCTACATTCAGTGCATTTTCTCCAAGACATCACTGGCTCTCTTTTCTCTTTTACTTGTTGCATCCTATTTCTTTCACATTTGCATTATACCTCACTGACGATATGTCTTTGGATATTATTTGTAAGACTTTAAAATGCTTTCTCTTGGTCCTGTGCCTAATGAAAGAAAGTGATTATATAAATTTGCTATAAAGGTGTACAGGCCGTAGTTTTCAATTGTTTCAATTGCCTCTTTACAAACTTGACAGCACTGACCGTGACCATTTTTCAGAATCCTCATTTTGGAAGTGTTTCAATCAGACCTGTGTTTTATATTACACTGTGCACAAGAATTCTACTGCAGTCCACCACATCTTAACCATTACTCAGAAAATTCCCTGTCATTTCAACATTTATCCAGAAGAAAAGGCTGAGTCAGAAAATAAAATGCAGTATCTTATTTGGTTATTAAACAAATGCCAAGTAGTTATACTTGTGCTACGGAGCTCAAACAGAAAAGTCAATTTTTATCCAAGTCATATCTAGGAAAACAGACATGTGAGAGGGTTAGAGGGCAACATGAAGGACACTGCAAAATAATCCCCACATCAGTTGGCCTAGACACTCCTGTAGGATAAAGTGTAATGAACAACAGTCTGAATTATCCACAGCAATAAAATGGGAATGAGTCTCAATGTTTGGAATATGGAATAGTTAATGGTGAATTGTAGAACAAAATTTTCATTGGGGGGTTCTAGTGAAGGCATGAACTGCACAAGGAAAAAAATAATTCCCAATATGCTTATTTTTTTTTGCCTTGCATAATTCATGGCTCCAGCAACATCCAAGCTGCAGAGCATTTGCATTTTCTTCTATTTGACTATTGAAAATGATAAATACATGCAAAACAGTGTTCTTTTTTATTGGTTTATTTCTGTTCTCTTGCTCTTCATTTGTCATAAAGGCAAACAGCTTGACATTTTGACAGCTGACATTATATTCTTATGGGCACAAGTCAACTGATAAAAAAACATACTTGATTTTCACTATCTATTAGCTAAGATTGCTTCTAGAATAAATAAAACCATGACAGCAGATTCTTACAATTTCTACAGATGAATTTGCTCGTATATTATACATGTACTCTGTAATGTCATTCCTGTAAATGTAAATAGTTGCTCATGCCTGTTGTGCTATGATTCTTGTATTCTGGTAAAGATTTTATTGTTTCACAACTGTTTTAAGAAGTTTGCTTGGGGGCAGTTTACAAATACAAGATTTTTTTTTCTAAATATCTTTGAGACATAAAAAATTGGGAGGTGCAAGAATTCACAGAGAAGATATGTGCTATAAAATCACACAGCTTAAAAAATTCATTTTGGATGTAGGATACCTGAACTGAAAAACTGGTGCCTAAAATAATTAAAGACCCATATTTCACAACAATACTGTAAGCACTGATCTAGAAACTGTTCCTACCTTCAGGTGTATTAAAATAATCTTGCCAAGAAATCTCTGTGAGAAGCTCTAAAGCTGTATCTACACATCATTTTATGATACAAAGTGTCTTTGAGGAGCTGCTGGGTCTGCTTAAGTGAAGCAATTTTTTTGTAGTTGCACCCTTCTCCCCTTACAATGCGTTTGTAGGACCATTCCCAGATCTTGACACTGCACAGAGATGTGCTGGTGGGCAAGTGCTCAGTTCTGGGAACTTGGAAATCTTCCCCTATCTCCTAGCAGAAGGATAAACCCCATTTGTTAAGAGGGATAACCCTCTTAGCCCCACTGTTACATAATTAAAAGGTCTGATTTCATTAGTTTGTCTATTTATCCTTCCAGGAAACTTTGAAGTGAGCATGCTTTCAATATCTACTTTGTGTAAGGACTTGCTGGGTCAGAGGGATAAAACAATGGTGGTTAGGATGTTTTATGGTGCATCTGAGAGGCTATAAATCCTCATGTGCCTTACTCCAAAACAACTTACACTATCATACAAGTAATCACAAAAACCAATATAAAACATTTGAGAAAAAACATAGCATCTTGCATTACATATAGAATCAGGTTCTTCTGTTGAGAAACGAATTTTTAATTATATTCAGTTTGAAATAAATTGATTCTTTCTCCTGCATTTTTCAGTTTCATAGCACAAACACAAAATCAGTTATTCACAGTAATTTAGTCAGGACTCATTAACCAGGAATAAGATAGCTCAGACTTGACTGATTCTGGCACTGTACCCTAGACCTTACTCTTGGCCTTTGCAACCCAGTGTACTGTCTTTTGTCCTAATTGATTCTTTCTCCCCTTATTTCATCTCTGATTCTTTTCCTTTAAGCCTGTCTAACTTTTCTAATTTTCTTATAAAGCCTATACAAACATTAATACAGTTTTATATCACTGTAGTGTCTCAGTATCTTCTCTTTGCTAGCCCTGTGCAATTAATTTGTTCCTTAATCTCTTTTCTCTCTTCTTTTGCTCACTAAGGTTTCTTTTTATTTTCCTTGTCATAGGTGACTCTCTTCTAAAGGGAGCAGAAGACTCTACATGCAGGAAAATTTATGGCCTTTGGAAAAAAGAGTTGGCAACTTATGAGGAATACCAAGATGTAGTGAAGGTACAAAGGGGGAAAATTAGAAAGGCATCTACACCAATGCACGCAGCATGGACAACAAACAGGAGAATCTGGAGTCCATTGTACAACAAGAAAACTATTATGTAGTTGCCATCACAGAAATGTGATGGAAAGACTTGCACAACTGGAGTGCTGCAATTAATGGCTAATAATTTCAGAAGGGACAGGAAAGGAAGGAGAGGTGGTGGGGTGGCCCTAAAATTAGAAAGGCCAAAGTGCAAGCATAACTCAACCTGGCCACTGTATTTAAAGATAAAAATATTTTTTTTCAGTGTATCAATAAAAAAAAGGAAGACTAGGGAAAATGTAGGCCCACTGATGAATTAGGTGGATGTCCCTGTGGTAGAAGACACAGAGAAGTGGAGTTACTGAATACCTTCTTTGCTTCAGTCTTCACTGCTAAAGCCATCCCTCATGAATCCCAGATCCTGGAGGCAAGGGGAAAGGTCTGGAGAGAGGAGGACTTTCCCCAAGTAGAGCAGGACAGAGTTAGAGACCACTTGGCCAAACCAGACATCCAATAAGATTTTATTGCTGGGCCACTCTCTATCATCTACCTCACTCTCCATCCCACTCCTTCTCTGTTTTTTTTCAGTTGCTTTCTCTGATGCCTGTGCCTGGTAGCTTCTCTGCTTTACATTTTTCTCCTAAAAGTGATCTTGCTCCAAAAGTGATCCTAAAATCCTGCAGTTTTGATAAAATACTGTATTTTTTCAAGATACTTTTTCTCGTTGTGTTCCCTTCTGCATAGAACTGTCTTCTCAAAATAAGTGCTTTGAGGGAGACGAAGGAAGAAAACAAGTTTCACTACAGCTACCAACTATGGAGTAAACTTGTTCTGCCCAGATGAATTATCACAATTCTCTTTTTACTTTTTAATATCTGAAAAAGTTATTCCCAAAGGTCTTTAAAATTAAAAAAAAAACAAAACAAAACAACAAAGAAAACCAAAACCAACCATTTACAGTTTTCAATTTTTTTTCATTCACAACTGAAATTTTGGTGTGATTGACAAATTTCTTGGAAACTGAATATTCTCACTCTTATTAGCACAGCCAAATAATTAAAAAAAAAAAAAAAAAAGTTATTTGATATTTTTGTTGTTGGGATCGATATGAACAATTACAT
This sequence comes from Chaetura pelagica, assembly GCF_000747805.2. Taxonomy (NCBI): domain Eukaryota; kingdom Metazoa; phylum Chordata; class Aves; order Apodiformes; family Apodidae; genus Chaetura; species Chaetura pelagica. The sequence continues at coordinate 5,890,553 of NW_009970725.1, forward strand.
GTGGAGATGGATCTGTTCACTTCAGGTCATTCCAATATAGACATTGACTCTTCAGGTCATCAAAAGATAACATTATCCATTACTATTCTTAATCTTTAGAAGCGCTTGTATGGCAAAGGCTGAATGTAAAAATGCAGTACTAGCAGTGTAAACAGTGCAAAAAACATCAATACCGTATTCGAATAGAGCTCAGTGACACACTGAGAGTCAGCAAAATAGTAAGTTGAACTTGTAAAACAGAGCAATTTTTTCAGCACTGGAACATATAAAGGCAAACCTCCTCCCTCCCCCCCCATTGTCGCTGCAACATTTTCTGTCCCCTGATTTACCTATTAAAAGTTAATATTTTTAGGATTTCAATTGAGCAAAGAGTTTACCTATACTCTCTGGGGCTCTGATGTCATTTGCTCTGTGTGATATTGCATTGCATACAGAGCATTAAGTGCATCTTCAGTCATAGCAAATAGTTTTGTCAAAATCCTATATCTGCATATTTCTGAGAATTTCTACTGTAAAAACTACAGTGATTTGGAGAACAGGATTTTCATGAAGCCTTCCCTGATGCCAGAAAGGCACTTATCAGTAAAATTTTAAACAAGGAGTAGAGGTGGGAGAACAAAGAGCACGATACAGGCACCAGATCCTTGCAGCAAGGCAACATTGCTGCTGAGTAAAATGGAAAACTTTCAGGCAGCCCTGGCCATCCCCATGACAACCTATACCTCTTAAAGCCACTGAAATTCTGCACTTACTCTTTTGTTTCCACTAAGGGGTGACCACCTTCCTCACAAGAAAAACATATTCATCCCTCATAGCATTCGAGCTCCTGACAGACAATCTGAAAATCAGGAAAACAGTAAAAAAGGTTAAAACAAAAAGTTTACACTAATCTTGGTCACTACACATTAAAGTTAGGGTGTATTTTTGAAAGAGAGTATTAAGTTATGGGAAAATTAAGCTATTAGAAATGAGAATTGTTTTGGGAGTGGGGGTTGTTCGAGGATTTTCTTGAGGTTATTGACCACACACATTCTTTAATAAAACCAGTTTTATCATATTGTTTCCATATTAATTTGCATCTATGCTCCTCAGTAGAGTACAATCATATTTTATATATATTTAGTAATCACAGATGGGATATATTTCAGAAGTTAAGGTTTAAGTTTAGGTTGCTGTCTTTGCACACTTCTGTTCAACCTCCCCTTCATTCCCTGTCTGCCTCAGAATGAGGAGTGACATTTTCTTTGCTCGATAACTTGCCCATCATCCTGGCTATTATGCAAAAGATGGAGCAAAGCTGGTTCCAGCATTTTCTGTTTTAAAAAGAGACAATCCTCTTACACTGTGAACTTTATTTCAGGAGAGATCCAGGTAGAGGAAAGCATCTAATATCTACCATATTTCTTTAACTTCATGAGATCTTTATATCTCCAAAAGAGAAGAAAGGATAGTTTCAGGATAATTTACTGCATGTCTCCATCTCTGATAACATCTCAGGTAATTGAGGTCACCCAGTTCTCTCTCCTCTACTAGAAGAACAGACAAATTATAATCTAAGCAATGAATCCTTCTTTTTTTATTTCAGAATCAATGCCAGTTATCAATATAGGTTCTAAATGAATTAACATAGTAACAAATAAAACCCAATTATTTAAAAGCTTTTTCTACAAATGATCAAAAGATGATTTACTACAAGATTATACACATTCTAGCATTTGTTTTCAACAACTCAGACCTTGCAGCTTAAATAGAAAATACAAAATATTCCAAATGTAAACAAACGTAAAAAATAAGCTAAAGTTTACCTTACTTTTTTTTTTTTCTTTATAGCTATAGGTCATAATATTCAATACTTGGTGATTAGAGACACTGAAAAAAAATCCACACTATGTAGCTCTCTTAGAAATGAAAATAATAATGATATTATAGGCAACTTAATTAGTCTATGATCCTGATTAGTTCATGCAGGTTATAGAAAAAGCACAGACTCCTTTCAGTAAGAACTATGAAAGATTTAGCTGTCAAAAATTATTAAAGGAGTTGTTCTCTGTTAATTAAACTAAATGAAGACCATATCACATTACTAATAAGAACAATAAAGTATTGAAATGCTGTAACTTTTATGTTATAAATATTATTGCCATTTTAATTACAGATTGACATTATTAAAATACAAAAAGACTCAGAGCTAATATGGGTTTTTTCCTAGCTTTTGAGTTTCTGCACATTTTATATCTGTATCAAGGTCATCAGCTACCAGATAATGTAGCTAAAGATTGATTTCTGAATAGTATCCTGCTGTGCTTGATGTCATTTTCTGTCCTAATAAAAGACAAGAAACTGCTGGAAGTAGGAAAAATTTATTTTATTTTCACAAGGTTCTTTCTTTTCATGTCCTATTGTTGCCAATTTTTAACTTGCAGATTTGTTTATCTGATGATCAATCCAGAAGAAAAGTTTGTTATCCTTCAGATTAATGTTCCTTTCTAGTAGCCTTTCACATATCTGACAATTCCTTTACAAATGAGTAGTGTCGTGTGCTGAGAAAACTTTCAAAAACCTTTGCTTTTTTCATTTTGTTATTCGGCTTTTGGTGTACCTATATATTTATGGCTTGATTTTTCTTATCCCCCTCAATGAGAAAACACTAAACACTAAAGAGATGACTAACACTAATGAGAAAACACTAAAAAAGTTCCCTAAAGAGTTGTAAAAGTAACATTTGAATTTTAGTTGATCAGGAAGCTGAAAAATAATGCATGAAGATTTCAAATGGAATATTAATCTTATGTTTAAAGGAGTAAGTCAAAAGCTCATACAGACACTGCCTTTCTTCTTTTGTCCTTTTCCTTCTGCAGGAAATATAAAACTGCTATGCCTCTCTCCTTAGATTAATACTTGTAGCACCCTGCTACCAATATACTTACACATACACTCCTGCAGAGAGATGGAAACACCTGCTGATTCTGAACATGGAGCAAGCCTAGTTTAAACCAATATCTGGAAAATTTTTATTTCACAAATTAACTCTGTTGCTAATGAAACAAGTTAACCTAAAATCAAAAGATGTGAGTACTATGCTTGAAGAGTGCTAGTGAGTCCTGGGGCAGGGTAACAACATTAAAATGGCCATATGACAGGAAATAAATGTAAGATAATAAAAGACTTGTTACAGAATTGAAGCAGCTAAAAGAATTAAGTCATTGAAGAGTCTTTAACTACTCCTGCTGGCCACACTACTTCTGATACAAGCCAGGATGCTATTGGCCTTCTTGGCCACCTCAGCACACCTCTGGCTCGTATTCAGCCAGCTGTCAGCCAACTCCCCCAGGTTGTTTTTCTCTGGCCGGCTTTCCAGTCTCTCTTTCCCAACCTTGTAGCGTTGCATGGGGTTGTTGTGGCTCATGTGCAGGACCCAGCACTTGGCCTTGTTGAAGCTCACACAGTTGGCCTCGTAACACTGATGTAGCCTGTCCAGGTCCTGCCGTAGAGCCTTTCTGCCCCCAGAACAGATCAACACTCTCTCCCAAATTGGTCTTGTCTGCATATGTACTGAGGGTCGAATCAATCCAGATGAGTGATACAGAATTAAAGAAAAGTGGCCACAATACTGAGCCCTGGGGAACACCACTTGTGACCAACCATCAGCTGGATTTAACTCATTAAGAATATTCTAAGCATATTTTTTTCTCTATCAACAAATGGCTGGTTTCTAATTTTTTTCTCCAACTTAAGTGCCTCAGAGATGAGTTATGCTGGAAGACAAAAGCACTGCGACTCACCCACCTGACAAATCGTGTTTTCTATGGCTGTTTTTTGGAACATATAGCAGTGCAAATATTTCAGTACATATTTCAGAAGGTGAAGTATCTTGAATATATGCTCTTGCAATATCATGTGCTGCAAAAATATCTTTCCCGTGTATCAGCAATGATGGGGACAAGGGATGGGAGCTGGGGAGGAAGGCAAGGTAGTGAGGAAAAATGAGGGAAAGACAGAAAGGAAGAGGGGAGCACTATGATTTACCAGAACTGTCTTTAAAAATCTTGATCTTTTCCAGGAAGGATAGTTAAAAGTGATATTAAATTTCTCTGGAGAAAACAGTGAAAAATGAATATAATTTTTTTCATTATATTATATTTACTATTGATTTTCTTTCTCCACAATGTTGACTGATCAATGGAAAGTGAAGAACTATTCTTAAAACCTAAACCAACATTCATTATAAAAAAAGATCAATAAAACCCAAAAATGCTACATATGGAGATAGTTCACTGGGTAATGGACCTCCTGACTCTGCATGCAAATAGAGGAATTTTTTTGATCTATATGGATACAGGACAATATCAGGACAAGGATGAATAACCTTACTGTAAAGAATGAAATAAATTTGAAAGGCCATGTATTTCTCCCTTCCTTCCCATTATATTAATGTAGAATCATGTTGAAAGTACACAAACAAGAACAGCAGGGAGCATCAGCTGAATATGAAAAATGAGAAACAGAACAAGTGAAAAACATTAGAATCATACGGAACTTCATTCAATAATTTGGGCAACCAATATATTCATTAAGCCATTTGGGATTATGCCTGACAATGTTTGAGCTGGGATTTCCATTACATTTATAAAAAGCACGAGCTTTATTCCAGTCAGTATGTAATGATAAAAGTTGTGGAATCAAACTGCATGCAATCAGTTGTAGTGTCAATGTGTATACAGTTCTGTGTATATATGTTAACAGGTACATAAGCATCTGGAGTTATGAAGAGGGTGTAGTTTTGATTACTTCTTTATCTAACAAATTGCACTGTTTAACCAAACAGATTTGATAAATTTGCAACCACATTTCTATGGCTCAAAAAGATTATCACAGCAGTAGTGATGAAAGGGTAAAGCTTGAGAAGGTTGAAGGGCTTTATATCTTAAGCTCAGACTTTTACTTAGATAGTTAATATATAGCAAATACTTGAAAAAAATATTAGAAGGGGAAAATGAGAAAAACAAATTGTTAAGTTAAATTCATTACAGAATTACCCACTTTGAGTTTACAAATATTTTCTTGATTTATCTAAGGACAGATGTGAGCATATGCCCAAACTACACATCTGGATTTAGACGGAGTTATCATGTACTAAATCTGTTAAATTTTATAACAGTAATAGAAACTTCTCTGACTATAATGTTGATTTTTTTCTTTTTCATTAAGGAAAATAGCATAATGTATTTATGTACATTCAGACAAGAAAATTCTGCTCTTTCTGTATAGAAGGTTTAATTATCTGAGAACTGTGTTAATTTTACTTCAGTTTTGACTTTTTTAAAAAAAGGTGTGTTTAAAACACCAGCATCATATAAGCCTTGTATGAGTCATCACATATAAGTAGAAGACAACATTTAGAAGATAACAAAAAAGGCTTTTCTGTGCTTTTTCACAGCAGACTCAAACAGGCTAGCATTTTAGGAGAAAAGTACTCTGTCTCCATGACACCTTGAAATACCCAGTTACCATAGCACCCACAATTTTAAAAGACTGGTCATTTCAGACATATTAGCAGGAACATGGAGGAACTCAGCCTGAATAAATTTAAATGCTCCAGTATCGTATTATTCCAGGTAATAGCAAGATTTTACTGGGTAGCAAGGCCTTTGTGTAATAGCTTTGTTGATTACTGTTACCTTTGTTGTATCCAGTAAGAAAAAAAAGAATTGCACGATGAAAAAGATAAACAGTAAATTATCTCTGAGGATATTTATAGGTACAGTTTTCAAAGCACATCAGCTCAGAAAAACAAAATAATTCGTCTTTGTTTATCTGTTAAATTCTACCCTATCAAGTATTTCAAAGAGTCTATGTTCTGGTTTGGTTTGGTGGGTTTTTTGGTAGCAGGGGAAGGGCCACAGGAGTGGCTCTGTAAGAAGCTGGGAAGCTCCCCCTGCTCCAAAACCCAGTCAAGGAGCCATTAGAGGGACAATAGATGGGCCTCAGCAATTAACATACGAAAGAATCAACATAAGGGCGAAAAGAGCTGTGCTGGAGAGGGAGAGTGAGGCTAGTGGTTGTGAGGAAGAAGGGGAAGAAGGTGCCTGAGGAGAAGTTTCCCTGCAACCCATGGTGAGATGGCAGCTGTCCCCCTGCACTCGCGGAGGAATGTGATGGAACATTCCCTGAAGACGCCAGGAGGGGTAAACTTGGCCACTGGACTTTTGTGGCCAGAGGATTTGCTGCCAGTGGACTCTGGCTGCATAGCTTTGGAGGAGCTGTCACGATCCGCGACCTATTATATCTCCTTTTTGGAGTGAATGTAGCTTATCGGGATCTGCCGTGAGGTCCGCACGCAGCGCTCGCCTCTCACAGAGGAGCAGTGAAGCTTCGGCACTGAGTTTTCAGCTGAGACACTTGCTCAGTGCTCACTAGTGTTTCCAATAACAGCAACAATCCCCAATTAGAATTTACGAATACACGGTTTATTGAGGGGAAAAAATAAAACAATTTGGGGCAGGAGGTTAAAAAAGGATAATTAAAACATATAGGAGCTGTGAAATGTCTTTTAAAACACCAAATACCAAGAACTTGCATATGCCTTAACACATATATATAGGTACACCTTATTTACACACCCAGATTAATTATCTATGAGGGAGGAGGAAGGAGAGATATGCCCGATGCATGTCCCATATAGAGTCGCAATTTGTGTGCAGGTAAGTGAAACAGGAACACCTTAGAGAGAGAATTATGCCCAAAATACCATTCCTTACTTTGTTCCTGAGATGCTCTAGGTACCTATATAGTAGCTGCGGGTGACTTGCCCTGGAATCCTGTCTTAGAACCACGGGTGGCAGGAAGAAGTCTCACCGCACCTGCTCAGCAGCAGGCAGGTTCCGCAGGTGGGTAGCAGCAGGCAGGGAACTCAGGCAAGCTGTCAGGAAAAGCCGTGGGTAAGGCGGGACAAGCTGGGGTCGAGCTGGGTCTGCAAGGATTAGCCGGGACTGCAGGAGAAGCGGGAGCTGAGACTAGCTGGGAGCGGGGCTGCAGGGATGAGCCACGTCGAGCATGGATGATCCAGGAGCCGGGGCTAGCAGGAGCAAGCCAGGGCTAGCAGGAGTGAGCCGGGAGCCGGAGACCTCAGGCAGGCACCCCCAAGGCACAGGTCACCCCCCAAAAGCGAGCAGCAGCAGCAGTGGCAGCAGCAGCAGCAGCTTCAGCGTCTGTGCAAAAGCGCACGCAAAGCAGCACACGCTGTCTCTTTATAGGTCTCCTTTGCTCCCAATTGGCCAGTTTCGTATTTCTAGGATTCTCAGCCAATCAGACGGGGACTTCTTCCCGCCACTGCAGACTTGCGGTTTCCAACATTGTTGCTGTTTTCCCGAAACTGTTCCTCTCTAGGAGCAGCTGCCCCCTCAGAGCATCCAAGTTGTTGTTTTCTGGCAGAGAAGGCAGCCAGGAGAGGGTTCACAGTGCCACGTGGAGCAGCCATCTTTAAGCCAGTTGTGACTGCTGACCTAAAGGGCATTTTATGTTCATGTGAGGAAATATCCGGTCCTTCACAGGAGCCTAGTGCCTTTGGAAGAGCTTCCCTTGGGGGAAGCCCAGGATGGAGCAGCTACCTCTGGACCTCGTGGGAAGGACTCATGAAGGAGAGGTTCATGGATGACTCTCTCCCGTGGTAGGCACACTGTGGGGAAGCAGGGAAGGACTGTAAGGAATCCTTCTTCCTGAGGAGGAAGGAGCAGCAGGAACCACCAGCCTGTGAACTGACTCTAAACCCCATCCCCTGTCCTCCTGTGCCGCTGAGGGGGAAGGAGGGAGAGGAACCGGGAACAAAGTGATTTGGGCCTGGGAAGAAGGGAGGGGTGGGGCAACATATGCAAGCACTGCTCTTTGTATTCTCTGTGTCCTGTGTGTGTTTGAATAGTGTGTAATTAAGTTTTTAATTTTTCCTCAAGTTGAGTCCGTTTTGCCCACCTTAATCAGTGAAGAACCCTCCTTGTCCTTTGTCTCAACCCAGGAACTTTGCCCTCCTCATCCCAGAGTGTTTAGAGGGTGGGGGAATGAAGTTGAGTGAGTGGCCATGGGGCTGTTCCTTTGTTGTCGTGTTGGGCCCAAACCACAACAGTCAATCTTTTACAGATCATTATAAGCAAATTGCGAGCATCTCTCCAACAATCAGAGGCTATAGATGTTTCCAAAGTTTTCTATTTGGAGCTGCTAATTTTCACATAAAATAAGAAGCAATGACTTGATAAAGTATGTTTATACTTTCTCATTTCAGTCTTGCAAAAGGACAATTTGATGGAGAAGAATATGGGATATCCATCAGAACGGTGTTTATAAGTTGAGACGCAGTAACTCTGAACAGCTCACTGGCAAAAAAAGAGAAAAGAATCCTCCAGACTTGTAGATAAAGGGCAATGAATACGAATACTAATAAATAAATAAATAAATCAGTAAAATATATTGAACAGTTGAAACTGTTCGTGAAACTAGTGAAGTAATGGTCTAGCATCTATACTTTAACACTGGTTTAAAGAAAATCTTTACAACAAAATCTATAGAAATCTTGGTATGTTTTTACTATCAAAGAGAAATTCTCACAGAATCACAGAATTGTAGGGGTTGAAAGTGACCTCTGGGAATCAGCCAGTCTGCCCCTCCTTCTACAGCAGGATCCCCTAGAGCAGATTACACAGGAATGTGTCCAGGTGGGTTTTGCATGTTTCCAGGAATGGAGACTCCACCACCTTCCTGGGCAGCATGTTCCAGTGGTGTTACCCTCAGAGTAAAGAAGTATTTTCTTATATTAAATTTAACCCTTCTGTGCACCAGTTTGTGACCGTTGTCTTGTTCTGTCAGTGATGACAACACTGAGTCTGGTCACATCCTCCTGACACCCATCCTTTAGATATTTACAAACATTGATGAGATTCCCCCTTTCAAACTAATATCTTCACAGATACATCACCAAAAAATATTATTTACGAGATTCAAGAAATTTTAGCTGGTAGAAATTAAACCCAGACAGATTCAAATGTTTTTACAATATACATATTTTTGATAGAACAGCCTGATAGTTGTTGCAGCATTTTCCAAGCAAAATAGCAAATTCTTAATTTTTTGGTAGCTTTGAGTCCACAGGGACATAATTTGTTATCGTAGACTTTTGCCCTGCAGGAGCAGTTGGGCTCGTTTTCCATACCATCTGAAGAATGGCATTTTAAAGGTGCTACTAAAGACTCCATTTTTGTTAAAAACTTAAAGACCTAGAGTTAGATTGTGGAATCCTATTTTAGGAGAAAAATTGACATAGCCACACAAGTAAAGACTTAACATAATCCTTCATGTCTAAGTAAACAGTAGCTATTTTATTTAACCTACGCAGTCCTACATAGTTTGTATATAGTGGAAAAGAAAATATTTAATTCCAGCCTCTTGAACATTAGATACAGATAAATCACCCATAAAGCAAAAAAGTAGATACTAAGTCACTCTCCTGAACAGAAGTCAGTTAATGGTGACAGATAAATGTTGCCATCTACAAAAAGTTTTCACCTCCAGTGTTCCCCCAGATTACCTTCTCTGTTTCTCTTCCAAATCTATCAGTCCACTGATAGCAACATGCCTTGGTCTTTGTTTCCAACATTAGACCAAATGTATAACTTATAGAATCATAGAATCATAGAATCATAGAATCTTAGGGGCTGGAAGGGACCTCGAGAGATCATCTAGTCCAACCCCCCTGCCAGAGCAGGGTCACCTAGAGTACATCACACAGGAACTCATCCAGGTGGGTTTTGAATGTCTCCAGTGAGGGAGACTCCACAACCTCCCTGGGCAGTCTGTTCCAGTGCTCTGTCACTCTTACAGTAAAAAAATTTTTTCGGATATTCACCTTGAACCTCCTATGCTCCAATTTACACCCATTACCCCTTGTCCTATCACTGGTCATCACTGAGAAAAGCCTAACTCCGTCCCCCTGACACTCACCCCTTACATATTTGTAAACATTGATGAGGTCACCCCTCAGTCTCCTTTTCTCCAAGCTAAAGAGACCCAGCTCCCTCAGCCTTTCCTCATAAGGGAGATGTTCCACTCCCCTAATCATCTTCGTAGCTCTGCGCTGGACTCTTTCGAGCAGTTCCCTGTCCTTTTTGAACTGAGGGGCCCAGAACTGGACACAATACTCCAGATGTGGCCTCACCAATGCAGAATAGAGGGGGAGGAGAACCTCTCTTGACCTACTAACCACACCCTTTCTAATGCACCCCAGGATGCCATTGGCCTTCTTGGCCACAAGGGCACATTGCTGGCTCATGGTCATCCTCCTGTCTACCAGGACCCCCAGGTCTCTTTCACCTACACTACTCTCCAGCAGTTCAGCCCCCAACCTGTACTGGGACATGGTGTTGTTCTTCCCCAAATGTAAAACTCTGCACTTCCCCTTGTTGAATTTCATCATGTTTCTCCCCGCCCAACTCTCCAACCTATCTAAGTCTCTCTGAATGGCAGCACAGCCTTCTGGTGTGTCAGCCACTCCTCCCAGCTTAGTGTCATCAGCAAACTTGCTGAGGGTACATTCTATACCCTCATCCAGGTCGTTGATGAAGATGTTGAACAACACCGGTCCCAGTACCGACCCCTGTGGGACTCCACTAGTCACACACCTCCAACCAGATTCTGCCCCATTGACTACAACTCTCTGACTCCTTCCTTTCAACCAGTTCCTAATCCACCTCACTTCCTGGTCACCAAACCCATACCTGATCAACTTTTCTACAAGGATGCTGTGGGAGACGGTGTCAAATGCTTTACTGAAATCAAGATAAACCACATCTACCGCTCTACCATCATCTATCCACCTAGTAATTTCCTCATAGAAGGCTATGAGGTTAGTCAAACATGATTTACCCTTGATAAAACCATGTTGACTGCTCTTGATGACCCCCATGTCCTTGATGTGCCTGGAGATAGTCACAAGAACAAGTTGTTCCATCACCTTTCCAGGGATGGAGGTGAGGCTGACCGGTCTATAGTTACCCGGGTCCTCCTTCTTGCCCTTCTTGTAGACTGGAGTGACATTTGCTATCCTCCAGTCCTCAGGCACCTCACCTGTTGCCCATGACTTACTGAAGATGATGGAGAGTGGCCTAGCAATGACCTCCGCCAGCTCCCTCAGCACCCTTGGGTGCATTCCATCTGGACCCATTGATTTATGGATGTCCAGATTACTCAACTGATCCCTAACCCAATCCTCATCTACCATGTCAAACTCTTCCTCTATCTTGACTTCTTCTGGGGCTATATGAATCTGGGGCTCATAGGGAGACCCTGCAGGAGTGAAGACAGAGGCAAAGAAGGCATTCAGCACCTCTGCCTTCTTTATATCCTCTGTCACCAGGGCTCCCACCTCATTCCTCAATGGGCCAATATTGCCTCTACTGCTAGTTTTGCTAGCTATGTATTTGAAAAAGCCCTTTCTATTATCCTTAACCTGACTTGCAAGGTTAAGTTCCAAGGAGGCCTTAGCTTTCCTAATTGCCTCCCTACATCCTCTGACAACAGTCCTATATTCCTCCCACGTGACCAGCCCCTCCTTCCATGATCAAATTTTGCAGCAACACATGAGCCCTTAAGCCCGCAAATAAACTCCTTACAAAAATACACACCATGACTGCTCTTGCTGGGTGAGGCAAGCAGCCAAGTGTGTCCTGATGGCCTCTGAGAGTTTCCCCACAGATTGGGAGCATCTAGTTGCCTGTTCAGGGAAGCAAATGTAACACACACATAGCAAGACTCTGGAGCTCAAGTCTGTTCATTGCAAGAGAAACATCTAAAATGTTAATGTGCCTTGAAATTATAGTAATCTCATAATCTCTTTTTCACATACTATGTTACCAAAAACCCCACAGTATTCCAGAAGCCTAAATTCAATACAATTTCTGTTTTTCTTTATGAGGTGTTTTTGAACCTGGTAATTTCACAAGCATCAGCAAGTTTGACTGATAGTTACCTGAAAGAAAAGTGAGTGACCAGTTGTAGAAACTGGATAGTAATTAAGGCGGACTGGCAGATGGCAACTGAACACAGGACTGGCAGTGAAAAACTGCAGAGCAGACAGCAGTACTTACAGTGATGACAGATTGCCTGACTGGAAAAAAAGCTTGAATGTTCTTGTGTTGTTTTCCCCAGTGTTTTAATGCTGGACACAGAAGTTCAAATTTAGCTTTACATCCACCAGGCCTTTTAGACAGATAATCTAAACTGAATACAATATATACAGTATCTTTATATGTGGTTTTCTGTCATCAAAAAGCAGCCTCTTTCTCATATGATTGGTGCTTAACAGATGTCTGCAATGACACAGAGAGTACAACCTCACTGAGGGTACATCTAAAAATAAGAAATCATTTACAATACACAACATACATTAATACACAGAAAACATCTAGGGAAAATTTAATATTCCTTAAAAGTATAATTCATTGATAAGAACTATATGTTGTACACCAGCAGGCCTCATATGCCCACTTATGCCAGATAACCTTAAGTCAGACCTGTAATCCAGCCTCCCTGGTTCTTTGAGATGTAAGTTCTTCCAGATGTGTCTGTGTACAGACTGAAGAAAGAGACTTCAAGACTTCTCATAGTGAGGTCATATTTGTCCTGTTGACCTTATTAGCATTACAGTACTTTTCAAAATTTCTTGTTTGAATAGGAAATGTTAGTTACATCATTAATGATTCTTCTGTTTCTTTTAAGTTAAATCAATTAATGCTATTCTTCATTTTATGTATTCTTGAGTGATGAAAGCCTCAAAATAACCTTTGCTGTTTCCAAATCCAAATGAAAACCAGCAGCAGTTCAAGCAGTTCAATGTGAATTGGGCCAAGAAATCTATCAGCCATCAGATTTGATTTCTTTTTATCAAAATTCAGGGGTTATTAGGTGGTCTTTAGTGCTGATCTTAGAAAATGTTTTAACATTCCATAAAGAGGCTCATTTTAACTTTCCAAAAACTGTATTCTAATTTTGTTATTGCTTTTCAATTCTCATTTCTATTGAATACCTAATTTACTAAACATTACCAATTTTCTTGGCTAACAGTGGATACTTCAAGTAATGGCTATTTCTTAAGCATATTTTACTCTCCCTTTCCCATAATACGTTTTACCTCTCATACTGGTAGTTTTAACGTCATTTTGATGCTAAAGTTCTTTGAATTAGCATACATATGTCCCTGGTTTCTCTCCAATATTCTTAAGTAACTTGCCAGTCAAAAACAGACTTTCAATAGTTTTATCACCTTTGTAACTGCTACTGTCATCAAAATTACAATTCTTTGCTGTCCATTCTACTTATTTATGCCACTTTGGCTTATGCTGTATCTTTTCTAAGTGGACATATCCTTCTCTATAAACTATATACAGTGTGAACACAAGAAAAATAATCATATGCTATTTTTAAATTACTGATAAATAGCTACTGCAGTAACGAACTTACAAATTATACTTTCCGTCTATTAGATGCATTTCTAATGGTTTTCATTTAGCACATGACTGGTGATATGTTTATATTTTTGAATTAATTTAATCCAAAGAAAATTTCTGTAAGCATAAAGCTTAGGAATTTTAAATCTGATCTTAATAGTTTATTACATTTTTTCATGGTTCACAATTTCTGTCATAAATCAGCTGTGCAAATGTGTTTTAGAAGGAAACAAAGGAAAAGTTGTTGAAAGCTATGAGAAATAAAAAATTGCTATTATTTTTCTAGTACTTTCCAGGAAAAAAGCCACAATCCTGAATTACCACAAAGATGTATTATGCAAGGCAAAAATCCCCTATTCATCAAAATACTTCTTATGAGCAAAGGACAATTCTGTGATGTAGAAGACCCAGTGAAGTATGATGTCTCAATTAGTTTGGTTGGAATCTTAATTCATATATTATGTTTATCAGCAAGCTACACGAGCAAGACACATTGTTGGCCTACTTGTATGTTTGCATCTAAGTGCATGCTAAGTGATTTTCTAAAATCTCACAACTTGATCTGTTATATCTATAAATTCTGAAGACATATAGTATTTCATGGCCTTTCATCTTCATTTTCTGCCTGTTAACAAATCTTATGTTTTAAAGAAAAGCTCCAAAACATCCAAAAAAATTATGTTTGAAAGAATAAATTTATTTAAGGCAATGTTAACTCCAAGTCTGCATCATATCTTTGACAGTTGTCGTCCCTGAAAAATAAATAGTTATGTAGCCAAAGAGCTTCTGTTAGTGCAAAACATTGCACACGTGAAATCTCTGAAGCTCAGTTTTCCCTTGGATTTTCTCCCAGAAGAAAGACACTGTACACCTACATTGCTCTTGTAACCATATGCCTAAAATTAAAAGCTTTGCCTTAACTAGAAACAGAAAAGATCAGGATGATGAAACACAATGCTAATATTATGTTCTAGTACATATTGTATATGTAGTACTATAGATTTTCACCCTGAATTTTAATAAAATCACCTTTCTTACAAAATAACATATGGATAAATTATAAATTTAAGGGATGGAAATAACTAGGTATGATAAAAATAAAAATTAGTTACTGGAAACAGCTGCAGTATGCATCATGCTGAGAGAGTGATAGGTTACCTTCAGTGTGAAAAGTAGAGTATCAGCAAAGCTATCATGAGCAGAAAGGTCTACTTGTTGATTATGCAGCAAGGAGGGCATACTCTTCCTCAGCCCTAATTTGAGTGGCTTTAAGCCTTTTCTCTCTACACTAATTTTGCTGTACCTTCCAGGCAATTTGATGTATAAAGTGAACTATTCAGTATAACCTATGTTGAAATATCATATCAGAAATGCCCCAGACTGACTTCATCAGTGTGAAGGAAATAAAACCCAGTACATTTCAATTTTATTGGATGCCACATTGCACTTTTGGGGGTCTGATACCTTTTCCTATCCTTCATTTTTTAACTTTAATATTAGATTTTTTTAAACACTACCTCAAGGTTGGGGATTTTTGGCAAACAAACTGCCAATATTATTTTTACTATTTTCATTTTACTTCTTAATCCCTTGCTGGCCAAGCATTTGGGAAATAAAATTACACAGGAGTTTCATATCTTAATAAAATTTTCAATTACCTATACCACAATAACAACACAATATTAACAAATTGTTGCAACACATCAAAGTTGTGCTAATATCATGTGTTTCTTTTCCTACTCAATTTTTTTCCTCTTGCTTTTCCAGAAAATCAGCATATAATGTTTCCCTTTCCTCGTTCCTCTGCATTCCCTTCTGGTTCTTAAATGAAACATGCAGCTGTGTGGTACAGCACCCAGAGGGTTTTATATCACCATCTTCACTTAATGGGAGACTGGCAGATGCTGATAGAGAGATCCAAAGAAATGCAACAAAACTTTTACCCCGTTCTGCCTTTAAAAGCCCATTTCTGGTCAGGGGCTGCTTGAGCAGATAAACCTTGAGTTCATCTGCCCCCTCTGTGTGTTCTTGTGTTTTGGCCTGGAATTAACCTCTTACTCAAATGTATACAAAAGTATCACCCTGGATTTCCTTACTGTAGTGGGAAAAAATTTATGCTGCCACAATCTCTTTCATCTGGAAAAATGCGCAAACAGACTTAAAGGATTTATCAAAAGACTTAAATGGGTTGAGCAATATTAGATATTCCCTCCTTTCTTATCTCTATACTTTGAATCACAGTTGCTTTGAGTTTCTG
The DNA here is from genome assembly GCF_000747805.2 of Chaetura pelagica. Lineage (NCBI taxonomy): Eukaryota > Metazoa > Chordata > Aves > Apodiformes > Apodidae > Chaetura > Chaetura pelagica. The sequence continues at coordinate 5,906,294 of NW_009970725.1, forward strand.
TAACTAGTTTTCTTTAGGAAAAAAGAGTATCATACTTTTACCCTTTTACAAAAGTTCAGAATATCTCCTGGAAGGTTAGTGGATTTATAGGCATTTGTGGAGAGTACCTGATGAGAGAGTGGAGGTAATAAGTCATGCCTAGGAGTCATAGAAGATAAGTGGAATGTCACTGCAGTCCTCAAGAAGCATGGAAGAGGACCAACTGTTTTACCAAAGGCAGAATTCCTTTTGAAACTTCTTGTATCATTTTGTGTAAGGATATTTAAATTATTTTTAAAATAAGTAACTGGCCATTTGCAGTTATTCCTTTTCTGGTTAATGTGGGAATATCTTATTACTTACCGTATCCTTCACAGTTATGGAGAGATAATAGTCTGGCAATGTATATTTTCAGTGTAATAAGGTTTACGCACACCGGAGAGCAATTTTTATAAACAGAAAAATATTTATTTTGGAATAGCTAGTCCTGTTTCCGTAATCATTCTGCATTGAACATGATCCCTCCATTTAATTATTATTCCTAGTTCATACTGGGCACCTTCATGTAACAGCAGCACAACTTTCACTACTGGGAAATCACTGAATTTCCAGAAGAAACACGCTGAGTTCTTAACTCTATAAATATGCATAGATTTTCCACAAAACGTTTGCTCAGATCAGAAGAGAAAATGCATAAACCAGGTGTTACTGACTTCCAGAATCAATAAACCGTTATACACTAAATAAAAATCTTTGGTTTCTTTTAATGTGATTGTCATGGTTTGGGACTAACACGACAACAAAGAACCAACCATGTGCCCACTCATTTAACTAACCCCCCCCCCACACACACAGTGGGATGGGGAGGACAAAGGCTAACTAGAAGCTCGTGGGTCGAGAAAAGGACAAGGAGGGTTCACTCACCATTTACAGTCACAGGCAAAACGGACTCAACTAGAAGAAAAACAGTAATTTAATTTAACACTATTCTAATCAAATGCACACAGGACACAGACAACACAGCCCAAATTACTTTGTTCCCGGTTTCTCTCCCTCCTTCCCCCCAGCAGCACAGGGGGACAGGGGATGGGGTTTGGAGTCAGTTCACAGGCTGGTGGTTCCTGCTGCTCCTTCTTCCTCAGGAACATTGATTCCTTACAGTCCTTCCCTGCTTCCCCATGGGATTCCTCCCATGGGAGAGAGTAATTTATGAACTTCTCCCTTATGCGTCCTTCCCATGAGCAAGCTCAAGAGTCCCTCGGGAGAAAGCTTCTCCAATGTGGGCTTCTCACAGGGTCATGGGCTGCTTCAGAAACAGTCACCTGCCATGGCACAGGGTTCTCCATGGCTGCAGATTTAAGTCCGTGGGCTGCAAGGCTATATTCGCCCCTCCTGGTGCCTTCAGGGAATGTTCCACCACATTCCTCCATAAATGCAGGGAGTCAGCTGCCATCTCCCCATGGGCTGCAGGGAAACTTCTGCTTGGGCACCATCTTCCCCTTTCCTCCCCATCAACTTCGGGTTCTTCACCGGGGCACCAGCTTTCAACTCTCCAGCACAGCTCTTCTGCTTGCTCTCTGCTCAGGTCTTTCATCAGTTCTTTCATATGTAAATCGCAGAGGCTTATCTATTGTCTCTCTAGTGGCTTTAGCTTTGGCTACCTGAGCTGGGAAACTTTTTAGTAGCTTCTAACAGGAGCCACCCAGGGGGCCCTTCCCTTCTACCAAAACCATACCAGAGCCAAACCAGCACAGCGATTTCATGTATATTGCAGTCAAATGAATTTGGATTTTATATTATGAACTGTTTGTCAAACCTTTAAAATTCACTGTCAATCTTATAACACCATAACTATGTTCAGGGATAAAAATGTAACTAGGGTACAATCAAACTTCATTGTTTTTAAAGGTGGTATGAATTATAAATATGCTGGATCATGGGACGTTACTGAGGAAATCAGAGGCTCTGAGGAGAGAACAGAGGGTGTGTACACAAGAGATCTCCAGTGCACAGGATGTGAAGCAATGCAAAAACCAACGAAGTTCACTGTGACAAAATGGACACTCATTCAAACCTGAGGAACCCTCCAGCAGCTCTTAAGGTATCATATGAGTATTGCTTGTGGCATATGAACTAGGGTGAAATTTGAAGGCTGACATAAGGAGCTGTATAGATAAAAAATTACAAAGATGTTACACAGGTGCTAGCAAATTGTGATTCAGCAGCTATTACAGCTGGAGAGCTGTCGGGAAGGTGAAGGTCTTGTCTCCTCACAGAGGGAGAGGACACATTCTCATTTGCTATGTACTGGCACCACAGAAGCCCACTGTTTAGACACCTTATAACTGGGATTGTGTACAGATTTCATTTCATCTCAATGTTTAATATTTATATGCCAAGAGACGAGAGTTACTACTGATGAGATAAAGGCATTCAAGACAATGTATTTTTCAGGCATTATACAAAGATTTATATTGAGAAAACAGAGATAAAACAAAGACTTTCGACAGCACCTTTAGCATTGAATGTGACAAAAAGATGTTACTGTTGAAGTTTCTTGGCATTCAGTCTAGTTACAGGTTGTTATGCCTTACAATATATGTCCAAAGAATAAAAAGTAAAATATTTTTGGCCACTTCTCATAAATGTACAATTTATAAGTACAAACATTTTTTTTTAATATATATTTTTTAAGTAAGTGTCATTGAAATAAGCAAATGTTAAAGGGTTATTTTGCTCTTTTTTCCAGCATTTTCCTCTATAGAGGGCATGTTTTGGTACTAGAAATTACAAGCAACTGTATGGACACAGTTTAAGAACAAGACCTGCTATTCCATATTGACATAAAAGCATGTCCCAGAAGCCTGAAAACTAGAAAATGCATTGGGATTACTCTTCCTCATCAAATGGAAGTGGATTTAAATATAAGTGAATATCTTGTGGTGTGAAAAGCAGACATACTTAAAATTAGTTTACCGTTGATCACCATATATGTCAATGCTCCAATACAGAAACAGTTCTGAATGATTCACAGACAGTGAGGGCACTTTAAAAAAAAAGATCCGAAACTTCACTGTAACAAGCTCTTGAGCATGTCAGTGTTACAATTACTATTGGTTACAATGAGAACTCCATAAACTTTGCAGAATGGATAAGTAAAACCTGGGGCAAATCCTTAACATGCTTCTGGGTTTTGGAATGTCATATTCCAAAAGAGAGTGAAAATGACTCTGTATTTAGTTAATAGGGTAAATAGGAACTTTGCAGAAGGTCCTTTCCAGCACTATGTTCCATGTTTTCTATTATTTTTGTGCAGAGGGAGAAGAAGTGCCTCATATTTTTAATCCATGTTCCAATGATATTTAGGCATTACACCATGGAAGCACCCTTAGGGAAGGAGCTTGGTCTGAGAACACTGCTTTGAGGTATGTGGAAGAAGAAATATAAGAAATGGCAGTACTGACTGAGTGGAGAAGGCAGTTTCACTTTGAAAAAGGAGTAGACGATTTCCTGTCACTTCAAGTTTACAGATCAAAATGTACTTTATTTTCCAAATATATGCTTTTCATGTGGAAAAGTTCTGTTTTTTTCTTCAAGTTTTATTATTTTAAATTGTAGGGTGCTTTTTTTGTCCTTTTTTTTTTTTTTTTTTTTTTTTTAAGAAATCACAGTTAATAACAGATAATAATAGAGAAAAGCATACCTTCAGCTCAGAGGCGTGGTGAGTAGTTGTATGAATTCTGTATAATCTATTAAAGGTATTTCAAACTTAAAAGAAAATTATACCCATTTCGCTCAGCTGTGCAATATAGATGTAAGGAGATAAAGACTATGAGAAGTTAAGAAGTATTGAGGAGTTGATGGAAAGTCGGCTAAGATAAATAGGAAACTTTCCAGTGATTCAGTATGATAGGTATTGTTAGAAAACCCTGTATAGGGTCATCCTTGTATACATGGATGCATGCACACAGAGCTGAAGGTAACATGAAAATTACTGAGCTAGGTTGTTGTTTTTACACCTTTTTCTCCCATCGATGCATGGGTCTATACAGGCAATAGTATCAACTGGCACACAGATCTGAAGACAAGAGCAGTGAGGTGCTCTTGGGTGTGGCCAGCCTTGACTATTGTCCCTTGCAGATAAGAAATATGTAAGATCTCTTAGGTAATCATGCCAGAAAGTCTTATTTAGCCAGGTATTCAATTTGGAAAAGATCATGTCCTTCCATTCTTCTTTCAGGACATATAGTTCTAGCCACTGCCGGGGACAACATGAGATAATGAGTAAAATAGCTGTGGTGTACTTTGAAATCCAGAATCAATATCCAGATCACTAAAGTCTGCTGCAACCCTGGTGAAACCAGAACTACTTCATGGTATACAATCCTAATGCGGTAAAGAGTGTTTGACAAAATCAAAAGCAATTAAACCACAAGTTACTGCTTTGTAACTGTGAAGTCCTTGCTTTCCATTTGTCAAGCTGCCCTACTCAGCCTCAGAAAAAATTTCAGTGTAACTACATTTATGCTTCTAGTTTATGTAGTCATGCTCCTTATTCTCTTACTGTAGCTAGAAGCTGGTATTTTGACCCTGAATATTATACTTCTTCTGAGGGCTTGTAAAGAAATGCACAATTTTATTCTGACATAGTCTATTACTCCACCCAAAATGCATTTCTCTCTGTTAGTATAGAAATCCTGATTTAATAGAACAATTGCAAACATTTAGCCCTCTACTACAGTATTCCCACTGTTGTTAACAGGCCATAGTTTTATGCTGAATTTGCAAGGCTTTGAGCCCAAGGCTAGTCAGGCTTGCTCTCCTAAGCTGCCTGCAACTTTGTTTAACTCATCTTAGTTGTGACAGCAATTTATCTAATTGACCTGTCTTTGTGTGGTACAAACAATGCTTTATTACAGTAAAAGCAGTTATTCTATGTAGAATGAGATATTTATGTCTCTAACATAACAGTGCAGTGTGGAGAAATACAGGGAGGGCACTAGAGAAGAAGAGAAATATGGTGCAGGGTAGAGACATGTAGGCATTGGATGGGACACAGATTTGGCCCTGGAGACCCCACAGTTTTCAACAGCTCACTAATGGTTAATCTGAGAAATGCAGACCTGGAGCTGGGCGAAGCTAGTTTTAAGAGTAACAAAGAGAACAAAGAAATAGTTATCTCCCACACATAAAAGGCACTGTATATAGCAAATGCAAATGTAGAGTGAAGCTCTAGATCGATTAAGAATGAGCAAAGGTGTAAAAGCATGTTAGCACAGTGTCTCAAGTGTTCCCAAGTGGATCCTAGAGGGATGGAGAAGCAGCAATCAACATGAACATCGTGTTCTTCCAAGTGAAGGACTCCATTTTCTCACAGTAGCATCCCCCTGACTTCCACCACCAGACCGAAACCACCACCAACACAATGCAAGAGGAGCAGGGAGAGAGTGGGCATAAAACCAGGAAAAGGGGAGAGACTAAGCATGTGAACTGCATGGCTATTCTTTCTTTTTCTGTAGCAATTCTATCTGTACTAATAATAATTACTCTTCAGATTGCAAGGTTTTGTTTTTTTGTGGTTTTTTGTTGTTGTTTTTTTTTTTTTTTTATAACTGTAGATACTTGGTTTTACTTGTCTGTAAGAGATGCTTCTATTTTGCTTGTAAACAAGACTTTGAGCTTAATACTGTATTGCCTCAGGGTAATTCAAATGAGTCACCAATCCTGGGCCTTGATCGTGTTGTGCAGAAGTAAAGAAAGCAGTCGTTCCAAATTACTTTCTTGTATGACTCCAGAATCTGTTGCCTATTATGATCTAGTCTAGTTTTGGGAAGCAGCTTGTCAATGCAGATACTTTTTCTCCCAGAGATGCTGTGTATCCACAGGATGACAAAACACTCTGACAAGATTGGAAGAGGAACGAAAGAAATGCCAAGGGAGAGCAACAAGAAGCCTAGTCTATTTTTATTCAGGATTTTTTGAGAATTAGAACTTAGGGGATAGAGGAATGAAACAGATGTTGGGAGAATAGAAGAGAGTTTGGCAAAGATACTGTGTCCAGGGAAAAACAAAACAAAACAAAAACAAAAAAAAGAGGAAGTTCGAAAGCAAAAGCTTTTAGTTTAAAGTAGGGCAAAGCTTTTAACCAACCAGGGGTTCTGGGAAGATAAACTATGTATGGAGTGGTGAACTCTGTGTCTAGGACTTGTGCTTCTGGTAGTTCATACTATTTAATTGCTTGCATATTCTCACTATAACTCTAGACAATGTCAGCTATCATTCTCAGAAACAACAAGCAGGCATGGCTCAGGAAACAGCAAAGATGTTAAGGTTTAAGGTTGGGCTGACTGTTAAATGGACAACACATGGCCTCTATTAACCCTTTTCTTTACCAGAAAGGGAGAGGGAAAACAGAAAAAAGAGAAGGTTGGGAAGATACTAAAACAGTTTTAAAAACAAACAAAAAACCCCCCAAACCCCAAAAAAACCCAACAAAACAAACAAAAAAAGAAAACTGTTATGGTTTGGGAGACCCTGGCATGGTGTTGGACATCTATGGACATCTATAGATCTGAAAGACTGGAAGGGTCAGTATTCCCGCCCACTTCCCGTCACAATCTCTGAAAGCCAGAGGAGTTGGAAGCTGGGTCCTTCTCCCTTCCTGCTTCTTTCTCCTTGCAGGGCTGCTGCTGGTTCCTTCAGTTTCCCATATACTTGCTCCAGAATCCAACTGCATTGGGTGCTGCGAGGAGCTGTGGACCTCTCCTCTGGAGCAGCCCTGTGTGTCCCATATCCCTGCGATCCCTGAGATCAGTTTTGTATATAAATACCTGTCCTTCCTCACAGGGTCAGGGGAGTTGGTTGTTCCCCAGTAATGTCATGGTTTGGGACAACACGACAACAAAGGAGCAGCTGTATGGCCTCTCACTCAACTCCCTCCCTCACACACACAAACACTCTGGGATGAGGAGGACAAAGCTCCTGGGTTGAGACAAATGACAAGGAGGGATCTTCACCAATTAAGATCCTGGGCGAAACAGATTCAGCTTGGGGAAAAATTAATAATTTAATTTCACACCAATCCAACACACACAGGACACAGAGAACACAAAGAGCAGGGCTTGCATATGTTACCCCACCCCTCCCTTCTTCCTGGGCCCAAATCACTTTGTTCCTGGTTTCTCTCCCTCCTTCCCCCCAGCGGCACAGGGGGACAGGGGATGGGGTTTAGAGTCAGTTCACAGGCTGGTGGGTCCTGCCGTTCCTTCCTCCTCAGGAAGAAGGATTCCTTACAGTCCTTCCCTGCTTCCCCAGGGGTCCCTCCCATGGGAGAGAGTCCTCCATGAACCTCTCCTTCATGAGTCCTTCCCATGAGGTCCGGAGCTGCTCCAGCCTGGGCTTCCCACAGAGTCACGGGGTCCTTTGGGAACAGTCACCTCCCTGGCGCCAGGGTCTTCCAAAGCTGTGCAGAGTCCACTGGCAGCAAATCCTCTGGCCGCAAAATCCAAGTCCAGTGGCCAAGTTCTACTCAGCAGTAGTTGCATAATGGATTCAGGAATGCATTGATCAGGGAAGAAGGCAAAAGTAGGGACAGTCATCGGCAGAATCCAGCCACGAAATAAGAGAGCTTGATCCCTCAGCTTTATGCTAAGCATGGCATGTATAGGTTGGAATACTTTGTTGGTCAGTTTTGGGTCACCTGTCCACTCTGTTCCTCCCCAAAGGAGGCTCACAGAAGGGACCCTGTTATGGTCTTTCATTTTTGGCACTCCAGTATGGCACAGAAGGAATTTAGCAGTGACCGTGGCTATGGGAAACTATAGGAACAAGTGTAAGCAAGAGCCTTTTTGCATACCATTTGTACTGTTACCTTAGTAATAACTACAAACATCAAGTGTTATCAATTCTAGGAGCAGACACTGTCTGAAAAACATGCTGTTAACTTCAGACAGTGCAGCCATTTAGAAGTGACTAAACTGGAAAAATAAAATTACTGAAAAGAAAATTGGTTCTGTTCTAGCTCAAACCAGGATGAAAAAAAAAAAACAACAACACTGTTCCCAGGAGGTAGAATGGATGAGGCTACCCTGCTTGGAGGAAGGTCGGGAGAGAAAAGAGGGGCTGAGGCATAAGATAAGAGGGGCTGTGACACGTGCCCCCCTGGACAGAGAAGCAGCTTAGACTTTGGTCTTTTTTTGTGTACTAGTCTAGATGCAGCCTGACACGCCAGTTGAGACTCTTGAGAGGGGAAAGGAAAGGGTTTTGTTTTGCTTTCTGTTCCTCAGAAGGGAAGATGCTCTAATGTGATGCACAGAATAATGACTATTTTAAAAGCACCTGGGAAGATGTCATACAACTGTGGCTTGTAGAAAGTTAATTTTGACAAAGATCACACAGTAGTTGTTCACACAGAAGCAGGAGTAGATACTGTTCCGTGATGCAAAATTTGTTTAGATGTCCAGAGCAAGTAAGAGTTATCGCTGATAGCTTTTTTAAAGGAGAACAGATCACTTCATACAAGAATAATTGTATTTGCTTCTGTGTGATTTGGAGCTGTGTGTACTAGAACCATGATTTTATTCTTTCTGTGAGTGATTTTCACATGGCATAATACACACGTACTCTGAAAAAAATGATGCAGCTTCAAAAGAATTAGATGCCAGTTTAATAAACTGTAACAAGGACATTGTGAAAATTTGTCAGGGCTTTTCAAATAGGAGTGATCACTTGTTATTGCAGATAATGCAGTACAGAAAATACTTAAACAACCACTACCATTATTATATAAAAAGAAAAAGAAAAAAGTGTTAAGCTCCATTATTTAATTAGCCTTTATTTTTTCATTAATTAAGTACAGTACAATACAATATCCATTGTTCTATTATGGTAATGACTACAAAAAGAAAAGATTTTGTACATTAGAGTGCACGAAAATATTATTTTTTTTAACAGAAAGTTTTTTTGACATCGAGGAATGTCAAGGTAATGCATGAAATTGTTCTTTTGTTAATGTAATTATCTCCAGTTTAATGAAAAACATAGTATTTCCTAGTTTAAAACCCAAGGTTTAATTTCTATTTGTGAAATTGATAATTGAAGCATTGGTGAGGACATATTTCACAGAATTCCTGTGAGATTTTCAGAGACTGAAATAAGTTCATCTTTTGTATGAGCAACTGAAACATTTGCATTTACAATTTTTTTTTGGTCTAAATATGAGTACATTTGACAGTAAACACTGCTATTTCAGAAATTGTATTCTATGGAAACATGGAAAAATTTCTTTTACAATAATTTGAGGAAGCTCACTGTAGATTAAAAGCATAGGAATTAAAAAAAAAAAAAGTCTAAATGAATCACCATAAATAAGTCTGAATATGCTCATAGAATGCTGATCTGAAGCCACAAATAAAGCAAATTAATATAAGATCCCCATTCTTATTGAAATAGACTTCCAGATTATTTTGTTGAGTGTATAAGAATTACCAATAGTATCAACAAGACTTTCACCTCTTAGAAAGCTCTTGTATGAAGGTTGAGTACCCTGCTACAGAGATTAGTTGCTTCTAGTCTGGAAACCCAAATTTAGGCTTTTTAAATTTCTGGAGGCATTCAAGAAACATGTAGATGTGGCACTTCAGGCCATTCTCTAGTGGGCATAGTGATTTTTTTGAGGGTTGTATGTTTCTGGTTTTGTAGTGTGTAGTTGGGGTTTTGGTTTTTTGTTTCTTTTTTTAATTATTGTTTTCCCCCCTCCTCTGTGAACAGCTGGACTCGATGATCTTAGAGGTCTTTTCCAACTGTGACCATTCTGTGATTCTGTCATTATGTATGTCATTCTTGCAGATTAAAGTGGATGTCACATTTAAAAAAACATTACTTTCCCTTATATATCTGTACACACAGAGTTCAACCTCAGGACCGTTTTTTTCCTTATATGAGCTTTGCAAATTATTCTGAACATTTAATTGAAAGTTCACCTTAATACTTGATACGTAGCAGTACCTGTGCACTCTACAGATTTTCAGTAAAAAAATAAATGGCAAATATTAGGTTGAACTTTTGTCCAATATACTATTTCTTTATCATTGAAGATAAATTTTTCTGAGAAGTGGGAAGGAGAAATGAAATTTGGGTAGAGTTCTTTACAATAAGTGCTCTATTTTGCTAAGCAGACCTAAAGTAAATGAATGTATTTATAAATGTAGAAGAGCACAATTTAAATAATCTGAATTAATGGTGGCCAGAAAAACAAAATAGATATCTCAGTCTTTGCATTCAAATCCAATGGCAGTTCAGAGGATAAATAATAAGAAATGCTATTGAAATAATAGGAACAACATCTCAAATGAAAAGTCAGACATCCCAGGCATCAGTGTAGTTAATTATTCTTTTGTTCTTTAGGAACAAAAGACTACTGTGCTGTCAGATCATGCAGTGTTTATTTGATGCCCCTCTCCTATGGAAGTTGGAAATTTAAAGTCAAGTCTGACATTTGCAATCATGATCAATGTGACATGAAAAAAAAAAGGTAAATAAATATTGATTAATTACAGATCGCAGAGCCATTTTTTGTTTCATTTGGATGACAATCTTGACAACTTGTTTTAGATTTTGAAAACTTTATTAAAATATTTTTCTTTCTTGTTATAATTTTTCAAAACTTTCCTAAAATAAACTTTTTCTTTCATACGTTTTCAGTTGTTTATTTATCATTGATGTGAGTTAATCACATTTCATTTAAGATTTGTATGCATACATCACTAAAATTCTGAATGTTGAACTAATGCTTTTTTTATTTGATGACATATACTACTTCCTTTTTCCACCTTTACTTTTTCCACCAGTTGTCCAGCAGAAGTTTGTGTAGAACTGAGAAAAAGTTGGTCCCAAATTTTCCTCGTTAAAGAATCCCATAATTTTAATATAAAATTTATGCCATCATTAAATTGTAAAATGCAAAATTGCATGATTTCATTCTCAAACTAACTAGAAGTTGACATTAATGGCCCTTGTGTGGCTTAATCCCTTAATCAGCTTTGAAAATCTAAAACCAAAAGTCACTCAGACATAATAAATTAAGCAACAACCTACTCATCCTTTTCATTTCCTAAAACCCAGAGAAAAGGTTGAGGAAGAGAAAAAATGACAACAAAAGGTGATCTTATACCTGCAGCTCATCAGAGCAGAAGCCAGACTGAGCAGTATGTTTCTAGGGGCTGCAGCATGTTGTTTCCCTGGAATACAATGGCAGCAAACTCAAGTTGTCTGACCAGAGTGACAGAAAGTTACTGGGTTCTAGTGGGGAGCCTTGCCCATGTTCCCCTACAGGTTTCCAAAAATCAGACATACACAGTATGATAGTTGGTGTGTTTTTTTTTAAAAAAAACCACAACATAAGCCTTCAAAATCTATCATCTGCCACACATGATCTCAGCCATCACTATCAGTCTGTGCTTAGCTTTGTTAAACTGTATATATGTCTAGTAAGCTTTTAAAGCATCACAGAGCTAAACTGAATAGCGGGATAAATCAATGTGCCCTAAATTACACCACAGGCCAGAGTCACTGAACTTACACCACATATTCCCTAGAACTGTTGTGCGCTAACTTGACTTTGTCAGAAACTTTTAATGTGTTATTTGTACCACTGTTTATTGTGCATCCTATTCAAGTCAGAATTAGAGATTAATTCTACTGGACTTAAGTTAAGTCTATAGGACTTAACATTTTGTCACCTAAATTGTTTGTAGATTAATCATCTTATGTTCTTGCATGTGATATAATCAAATAATAGCTGCAGTCCGTTTGTAGAGGAATAAAGCCATTAAAGCCTTTGAGCTTCATCAAAATTAGAGTACACATTTTTGCTTTCCTACATTTTAAATTTGTTGTTCCTATTTCATATAATCTTTAAGACACAGATGTTGATTCAGTGAACAGTCCTTTAGTCCAAGAGTTTGTTTTTTCCAACATTGCCAGAGCAATGTGGCTCTAATTCAGACTTTGTAGCAAATCTTTGCTGGCAGTCAAGAAAGCTTCCTTGCCATTAGGGCATCTAGCACAACTCATTTAATTCTGGAAAACTATTTGGAATAACATTATGTATTGGATGTATTTGTCTGAAACACTTTATAATAAAAATGTAGGTAGCACTGTTTCACCTTTAAGTAATTTGTAATTAAATTGTAAATTATAGACCTGTGCAGGTCCATTAATTCAGTAGATGTATTTGTGGTCTCAGCAAAGTGGGTTTGTTAGCTCTGAATAAAATTATTTATTTATTCATTCAATTTTGGATATCACATCCTAAGGAAAAAAAAAAAAAAAAGTGTTTCAGAAAGTGACACTGCTTCTGCTCTAGAACTACCTCACTTGTTTACAAATAGCTCTTCTGTATGATTAAAAAAAAAATATTAAAACCACAAAGCATATACATTAAGTAAGTATAAAAAATGAAACAGAAATTTTAACAGTAGACATACATGGTGTTTGAATAACATTCTACTGATACGATTCCTTGGAAATAGTGATGAAGCTTAAATACTGGCCACATCCATACCCATTGAGCTTCAAGAGATTGCAAAAGAAACACTGACCCTGGTCTGTATACATTATACAAACATGCAGTAGACAAATAAAACCTGATGTGTAACAAAACAATTTATCACCTAAATTAGAGATAACTTGAATGTATTACTGAAATGAACACAAGAACCATAATGATATCCTAATTTCTTGAACAAGTCCCCTAAGTTAGAGAGATAATGAAGGAAAGATATATCAGTGAGATACAGAAGAAATGTTTCAACAAATTGCAGATAAATAATAAGAGGTCACAATACTGTTTGCTGGATGACTTGCCTCTGTAATGAGCCTGTGTTAAGCAGATCTTTTTATTTTTAGCTTTTACAAAATATATGCATCAAAATGCATCAGTTTCAGTTACTCTTCACATTTCAGTGCAAAATTCAAACATTAGAAATACTATATTATCCTATCCTATCCTATCCTATCCTATTCCTATCCTATCCTATCCTTATTTTGGGCTACATTCATCTTTTTTTCCTAAGTCATTTTTCAGTTGGTGTATTTTTTTATTAAAGTCTTTTATACTCTGGATATGTGTTCTTTTACTGTTATTCATAACTGTTTCTTAATAAATCAGAAATTGTCTTAGAGGCTGACCTCCTGTATAATTTTGGGCTACATTCATCTTTTTTTCCTAAGTCATTTTTCAGTTGGTGTATTTTTTTATTCAAGTCTTTTATACTCTGGATATGTGTTCTTTTACTGTTATTCATAACTGTTTCTTAATAAATCAGAAATTGTCTTAGAGGCTGACCTCCTGTATAGAAGACAAAACTGCTCATCAAGCAGCTACCTCTATGTTATGTCCAATCAATTATCCTTAACCTCCTCTATTCTCATTCAAAACCCTCTACAATATCTTCTTGTTCCATTCTCACTCCCTGTCTAACTCCATTAAAACTATGTATATTTGTGGCAGGAAGTAATGTAAATATAAGAAACTGGACTTCCATCATTTTATCTGCACTGGTGAGCACCAGCAATCATGAGATGCTCAATCAATGAGCACTTTTCCATCTATCCTTTATGAAATATTTTATAGTATGAGCACATACCTTGACTAAGGCATCTTAGTTTCAAGATCACCAACTGAAAGCATATGAAGTGGACAAATTTTCAATTACTTCCTGTTTCTATCAATTGTCTGAGCTTTGAATGGAAGATCATGTGGCATGAGACTGAAAACGCTAGCAAAATGACTTTCAGATTGTGCCTCAGAAGCAATGTTTAAAATAAATTAAAAAAAAAATAAAAAATATGCTGCCAGGCTAAATCAAAAAGGGATAATTTGTTTGCAAATCTGATATTTAATAGTAGGTTTTCAACATACATGGAAATCCATTTTTAATGTCAACTCAGCTGTAAAATTAAGAGCTAGTTCTCCCTGACGCCATAGGGGATTTATTTTCTCTTTTTTCTTTTTTTTAACTTTTTTTAAACTTTTTTTTGGGAAAAAAAGTCTTGAAGAATTCAGTCAATACAACAGCAATTCTGTTTAAAGCCTCACAGACTCTCTCAAATGCAGCTGTAGCTATAGTCTGATAAAGACTCTTCTTCTTCAGATTTCAGACTACTTATTGTGTGCCTTAAGAAATTTATAGGAGTATTTATTAACTTTGTGGTACTGCAACCTCTAGCACAGGTTCAGCTGAATTAGACACAAAGGAGTAACTGATTTTATTTCTTGACTTGAATTTTATTTCAAGTGCAATACTGGACATTACTCAGCACACCATTATCTCAGCCATTGAAAATGAAAGTACACAAAGCCCTTGACACAATATGAAAAATACTCTTTCGTGAGCTATCAAAACACAACTGCTGCAAAACCTCATGTAAGAGCATTATCTGTAGAATCAGGAAATGTTAAAAAAAGAAAGAACATAAACTTGAAGATGAATAGGCCAATAGTTCCCATCAGTCAAAATAAATTATTTTCTTATCAAAAGAGGAGCAAGGACATCTTCAAATATAAGATATTTGAGGGTCTGAATCTGGAGATTTTATGTTTCTGGTCACTTTCTTTTGCACAGATCAGTAGAAAGCCTGATGAAGACATTATCGGTGTATTAATAATGTGAAAGAAGAACTAGTTATCAGGAATGGATACAGATTGCACTTCCTGTGGTTTCCACAATATTAAGTATCTTGTGTGTATTTATTATATACATTCAGATATATCAAGTATGTCAGCCTTCCTAATTAAAGTTCTAAAGATTTAATGAAGTTTCTATACTCTTATTACAGTCTAAAATATGATAAAATTATGGAAACATTACACATTGTTCCTGCTTTACCCGCAAAAAATGTTTTCATGTTAGACACAAAAAAAGCATATACTCTGTAGCTCTCACCACAAAAATGTCACCAATACTGACAGCAATATTCAATATTCAAAATAAGCTGAGAACTGCAGACACACAAAAAAAGGAAAACATCTGACTTGAATGGAAAAATGACAAGACTGAAAAGAACATTTTACAAGAACATCAATACCAAACAGTCCATACCACTGCTTTTACCCATTCTTCTTACTTTGGCTGCATAAACTTCCCTTTTTGCTGGACTAACCAGACCTATAGGCAAAACCTGGTGCTAGACACACTCCTAAAGGAACACTTACCCTCATGGCAACTTACTCATTCCACCTGCATATGCCCAGGTATCACACTTTTCTACTGCCTGCTAACTCATCACTAAACATATTATGCTACAGAGAATCTGAGTATGTTATTTTGGTGTATAAAAAATTAAGCAGTTGCTGGGATCAAGGATTTAATTTATAATAAGTGGCAAAACTTGCGTGGCATAAATTAGTGGCTTCTGAATAAATTTGATTTTAAAATGCTCCTTAAATCCCAGATATTGAACTTCTCTGCAGGATAATGAGTTATTTGTTACAAAATGACATTGCAGAAAATTAAGCAGCCATTGCAGATGTGCTCAGCAATAGCTCACAGACAGTCTTGGTATCAGAGTGAGTTTTACAGAGAGAAGAGATGCTGCCCATGAGAGTGCTATTATCTCCAACTCTTATCTGAAAATACCTCTTATGGTTTTTAGCATACATTTGGATAACTGCCAGAGAGCTTATTTTAAAATGTCACCTAAAGTACAGATAGTTCTTCTATCGGTAGAGCACTACGAAGTGCCACTTTGAGACTTGAACTCATGACATTGTGTCAGAAGCAAAAATTGTAACAAATGAACCAGAGAGAACTTGGCAGCCTACTTCATGGCTTATTATCTTTACACAAATTACTATGGAAAAAAGCCGAGTTTCTTAAAGCGAAATGTCATTTGCACCTAAACCTGGAATTATAACATCTGGTCTTTATTCAGTTTAAATAGCCAGAGGTTAAGGCTGTGTCTTCTTTGATAAACACTTAGGTTAATACTTCAAAGCAGGGTAGAGATCTATGAATGTTAAATGCAACTCTCAAAAGTGACCTTAACTTTTTACCTTCCCATTTAATTCTGATTACTTCTAAATGTAGTTCCAGAATAGGAGTAATTCCTCTTTAACTTACAAATTGGCAATGCAAGACCTACTTCTACTATAATGAATGATAAGAAATTAAAAATTTTAGATAAAATCTTACTGTATGTGAACTAATAGCAAAATTCTCTAATTCAAAGCCAGGAATTAATGCACATTCTATGGAAGACATAGATAGCATATTTGGCACTTCTTTTTTCTAGTTTACCCCGATGCTCACTGTACTTTTTTTCAGTAGGCTTAAGGAAGGATGGGGCTGATCTAGTAATAAATATCTCTATTATCCCCTACTTTATAGTAGAAGATCCTATAGCATATAAACCTTTTTATGATTAGTGAGATTTTTCTTTGCATATTAGAGACTAGCATAAGGCTTGGCACTATTTTTATTTTTTTTTGTGACAGACACCTATTTATACAGTCCTTAATTACTCTATCAGTTTAAAAAGATGAAATTACTATGGGTGAGCAGATAGTTATATATAGACATAGTCCATGCCTCTATATTAAAGGAAAAATTTTCCCAGGATAGCTATGTTTGCTCTGTTTGAAAAATACATCTTCTGGCGGACACTGTTATAATGGCAGCCTGCTGCATGATAGCACAGTAGATTTTGCAGTCAATGGCTGTGTTGAGGTCTTATGTAAAAGTACAGTTCTGGTGAATTTTGGAATACCTAGCTTTTAAACCAGTGTTAGAATCTGCTAGGCAAACCATTATTCTGTCGCATTTTTTCCACTTTATTCATTGTTCTTTTGCTGAAACACATTTCACACTGCTCATTATCTTTAATGATAAAGCCATCTCTTTAAGAATATACAGAAAGTTCAGCAACATAAATAAACAATGATACCATACCACTCTGAAGAAACAGTACTTTCTCTTTTGCCACTCACTTAGATAACAATCGATGACACCCATGGGTGAAAGTTATTTCATGTATAATTCGCTCCTTTTAGGTACGAGATTTAAGTGCAAACCCTAATATTCTGTCATCCCACCCAGCTTATAAAAGGACTGAAATTTGAAGTAGACCATTATCTTAAGTCCCACACTTAGTTTATGTTCTGTAGAACTAGTTATCCATCCAGGTAGTTTGTTGTTGTGCCTAATGTACTGCATGTTTGGTACAATCACATACATGTAACATATTCTGATTAGCCAAATATATTTTCTAGTTCTAATAAGAAGCACTGGTGTTTGTAAATATGTTTGACAGTGGCATCTACATCCTGACACATAAACAATAATTTGCAGTGCTTGTGATGTTCCTGACAGCATCTTCCTTTTAAATAATAGAAAGTACATCAAGAAATTTTACATTAAAATTCTGAAACCCCTCAAGCTAAAAAATATTTTGGGTAAACAAAGTATGTATCAGAGTGAAGTATGTGTACTGCTCTATGGCTCGTGAAGCAGTCATCGTAGCCTGCATTCGCTTTGCACACAGTTGTTTCTTTTGGAAATGCCTTTTGTTCTAAGTAAAAAATCTGGTTTTAAGCATTTAATTTAATACTGCATTAATTTCTTCACCATCACAGATTCCTAATGCACAACTTTGGAAACCAAAGCCCTGTCCAATATTATGTGTATTAGCTGTGGAAAACAAGAACGGTTTAAATTTCTCCATTGTTCAACTCTCAGGGAATATATTATTGCTCAGCAAAGAACCTAAAACTCTGAACTGCAGCCTCAGGGTCTTAACTGCAGAAGAGAGATTTCATGATCCAGGTATAGTTAAAGAAAATCTGAAAATAGAAGAAAAATAATCAGTACAGCATACCTCAGCTAATTAGCCTTTCAGATGGGAGGCTTGGTAGCTAGGACTCAGCATAATGTTTTGTGTTTTGCTTTTTTTTAAATTTTCCCTAGTGTTTATCCACAACTTTGAACCATGTTTTGTGAACCAACAACTACTCTGAACCTTACTCAGGGCTGTTTGCCCTGTGCTGTGTTGAAAGCTGTGAGCATGCCCTCAGGATTCAGCCAACAGAAGTAAGAATTAGGGCAAATGTCATGTGAATTTTATGCTGACCCCATTTACATTATAGCATTTAGAATAACATGACAGATTTAATTCACAGGAGTCACCAAACGTCTTTCAAATAGCTGTAACTTCCTGACACTGCTGAATCAAGGTACTTCTTAATTTAATTAGTCCATTATTAGACAAATGACTGAGGTTGGAAATAAATAACCATTAATTCAACCTTAATCTGTGAGAACATAGTCTGGACTAATATTCATTCTTTTTAGAATGAAACCAAAATGGACTGTTATTAACACTGCAAACTTATTTTAGAAATGAACAGATGGTATCAGTGATTAATGTTCTGTATTTTTTGTGTGACCTAATAATAGGCAAAGATATGTTTCATGTATTTGATTTTTTTGTGTTAAATTTCCTTTAATCCTAGGACTTATCTTCATTACTACTCTGTTCTCCTGAAATGCTCAACCCATCTCTATTTTTGTTGTAAATTGATCACATCTGCATCACAATTTAAAGCATTTGGTAATAACAACTGTAGCCAAAAGATTCCATGTACAACTGAATCTTTACAAAATCAAAGCTCCATGTATTGAACTGGAGGAAAGTTCTTCCAAAAGCTCCCTGATTTATTTCAAAAAGTTAATTTATGAAAGGGCAGAATTGACAGAAGTAAAATACCTGAGAAAAATACATTAATTACACATGGTTTCAAAGTGTCCCACTCTTTGCTGCAATTAAAAGTATAAAAGAAATAAAATGCTTAAAATAGATCTATGTTTTTGAAAACTTGTAACTAATTAACCAAGCAAAAGGGATGCTCAATACTGGCATAAGTAGATGTACTGCATTTTGAATAAAATTAAGAACAATGTCAAGGGGATAAGAAATTAATGTGAGATTAGATTAAATTTTTAAAAGTGTATAAAAAAATTAAATCACTCTGATACAGAATTGAGGTAAAAGGAAAAAAAAATCAACTCTCTATGCCTTTGCCTTTTTCCCACTGAAATGTTTTGTGTTGATTAATTGTTTGTAACTTCCAGTAAATAGCTTTTAGGTTATTATAACTCAAATTTAAGTTATAACTTCTAAAATGTAGAAAGAAAAGGAAGTGAAATATATTAAATGTGATTCTGAGAGGGAAATTTTAGCATGTGATCCTGCTTTACAGACACTTATGTGCATTGCATATAAGTTAATTTGTTTCAGCTTAATGCATATTCAGATTCAGACATTTTTTTGAGGCAAACGTGAGTTACTCTGTAGTTTAATGTAACTATTTTTCTGTTGGCAGGATTTGATCCTGCTTAATAAACTGATAGTTACATCCACATCTGAGAAGGAAGAAAATGAAGACTTAAGAAAAAAGTAAGTGATATTCTTTTGTTCTGTTTCCACGTAATGTATGAAACTGTTTGGCTATGAACTTAAAAGAGTCTTTGTACACCACATTGCAAACAGATATGGAGGATAACATGATGCCTATTTCTTAGATTATGTCTCTGAAAAGAAAAAAAACAAAAAATACCAAAACAAACAAACAAAAAAAAACCAAAGAAAGAAGAAAGTATGGGAGTATTTATATAGTTTTTCTCCATTAGCATACCATAAAAACAGTCAAATAATAAGATGAGGCTTACATTCTCACCCTATCATTCTATCTCCCAAAGTAATTATATCTTCAGAGAATTTTACATGTGCACATGAAGAAATTATTTGTAAACAGGATTATTTTGAAAGTCAGTTTGTGATACTATTTTGGAACTACTTTGGGAGAAAGGAAGAGTGAGGGTTAGCAATTAGCAAATTTATATAAACTGCTTTTAATCTGAAAAAGTATATAGATCAATCATAGTGTAGAAAATAAAAGTCAAACTGGTAAATACATTTCAATTAAAAAAAAATAATTAATTTAAAGTAAAATTTTAAAAGGTAAGAAGCTTGCTGCAAGTGTTAAAGGCTTGCTTTTAATTTTTTTCTGAAGAAAGCTGCTGTTCTTTTCTTGTTCCTTATCTTCTCTGACAGTTATTCCAATCTGACAAATATAAGACATGTCTGGAGGGGGAGGCGTGAGAAGAGTAAGAAGAATGAGAAACTTAATAAAAAAGAGTGCATTTAATGAAATAATGTTTTGTCCTCTTTTAAACATAACTAAATTTGTACAGTATTTGGAACTTATAGAATGCATATTTTTAGTAGTTGAACAAAAATCTTAGGAGACTCAGAAGCATATTAGACATGGATTCATGGCTAGAATAGTCATACTGCTGAGTGGAGATGAATGTCATAAGGACAAATACAATGGTGTAAAATGTTAAAATATGTCTCTTGTTAGAGAAGGAGCTACAAAAATGTTGTGCAGGGAACTAAGCCCCAAACAGCCACTCACTCAGTCCCCACAGTGGGATGAGGGAGACAATTAGAAGAGTATAAGTGAGATAACTTGCAGGTTGAGATTAAGACAGTTTAACAGGTAAAGCAAAACTCTGCACAGAAGAAAAGCAAAAAGAAGAATTCATTCACCACTTCCCACTGACAAGCAGATGTTCAGCCATCTCCGGGAAAGCAGGGCTTCATCACACGTAGTGGTTACTTGGGAAAATATACTCTGCAAGTCTAAACATCCCTGCTTTTTCTGTCTTCTTCCCCCAGCTTTTATTCTTGAGCATGACATCCTATGGTATGGCGTATCCCTTGGTCAGATGGGGTCAGCAGTCCCAGCTGTGTCCCCTCCCAATTTCCTGTGCACCTCCAGCCTGCTCAACTTGTTGACTGTTCCTGATGATTGCATTGTCTTTTAAATGCATTTCAGAAGCAGCCAGTATGACCTTGTCTGTATTTTTTCTGAGTACTGAGGTTACACTAACAGGTCTGTATTTTTTATATTGCATTTCTCTATCACATAGCACAGAATTCACAGCTCAGGGCAATGAGACACTTGTTTTGCCTTGCTCTTGTCAGACAGCAGCTTTAGCAGGATTCAGACAGCAGCAAGCACTGGTTTTCATTACTGAAACCAGGCTCAAAGCTTCAGCAGGAGCTATGGACCTGCTGAAGACCTTTGCAGTTCTCTATGTTGTACACATAGTTTCAGACTTCTCTTCAAGACTTTCTCTGGATTTTGTGAGAATACTGCAGCAAGGAAAATTCTTTGGTGATTGTATCTTCAATATGCTTTAATTATTATACCTAACGTGTCTCGCTTCAAAAAGCAATCTAATGGTTGTCACTTTCTCAGATCAAACTTTATACAACCTTGGGCAGGGGATCTGACTTCTGCTTTTCACTGAATACCAAGCAAGACAGCTTAAACTCAGGTTACCTATAAATCAATTTTATGTAAGTTGTCAAAAAAATTGTCTGCAAATAAAGCTATAGAGTTGGGTCATTGCCATTAAGCTAGGTGAGATACATACTAACGTCAGGCCAGGAGAGTTTATGCTGCAGGTAAAGGGAGGCTGAGGTCTGCACTGCGATGTGACAAGGAATTTTTCATTATGAGAAAGGAAAATGTTTTGGACACGAAATGTTAGTATCCATTTAAGCTCAAGCCTATATAACTTCCTGTGTGATGTTTTGTGATATTCTGGCCCTTTTCAAATGTTGAGGTGAAGATCTCATAACAAGTATCTACTTAGTAATACTCAGGAAATACTATAAAGTTACCTAAAGTGAGATACTGCAAACAGCATGTTAATAAAGAAGATACCTTTCATGTGGGCTTTGTTGGTGCAGAAGAGGCACATCTAGGGCACAATTCTCTATTTATATCTCATTTACTTAGAAGTGCTTGTTTCTTTAGACTAACTGCAGATTGACAGAAGGGTAACTAGTCCAGATATAGGTATCTATGTTGCAGATACCTCCTGCTTGATTAATCCAGCTCTACATAATTTATATTTAAATAATTTAAAGGAGATTACAAAGGAGAAAGTGACACTGTGATATTATTCACTGTTTGAAGATTATGCTGCGTTTATATTCCATTCTGGGAATTTTTTTCCCAACTTTGCAAGCAATTTGGCAAAGGCCAGCGAAAAAACACCTAAGTCAAACTTGCAAAAGAGCTGTATCAAAGTAACTGAAGGGTGTGACTATACTGTTGATTACCAAAGAACAATATAATACTTTTTTTTTTTTGAGTCTCCTTCCCAAATACAGAGACTAACTGAACTAAAGCAAAATTTCAGAAACTTTAGGGTTTTTTTATCCAGACTGTTGAAGGCTCAATATGCAATCTGTAGTACAATCTTCTGAAAATGGAGAGGGTCCAGCATAACAGTGCTTAATGCATTGATATCTCTTGTGATCTCACTAACCTGTCACAAGTTTGACTTTCAGTGATTATCTGCCTAAGCAAAGCTGAATTATTAAAAGAAACAGTTCCAAGGAGAGGAATATAGCTCAGATATTAGTTAGTCATAAATGAGTCAACACTTCTACTTATAAATATACTGCAGAGTCTATGAACACTTTATTCTTTGTGATTATTAGAATTAACATTGCTGAATGTATGTGGACAAAGCTATTAACACTAATGATACTGATCTCTGTAATCCTGACTATTTTGCAAACGTGCTGAAAACATGAAGGCATAAAAATTCCCTGCTGAAAAGGTTTGCATTCTAACTTGACAGCATCAACAAGGAAAGAACAATGTTGAACAACTAAAGCTAGTAGAAAATAAGCAAGAAAGACATGCATGAGTATCATTAGTTCCAAAAACCTCTCACTTGTCTTTGATGCATCAGTTTTAGAATTTACTTAGTGTTTTAGATTTCATTTACCTATGGGTTAGTAAGATTTTTCTCTGTCTACTTGTGTAGCTGATTATTTGCAATTATAACCAGTAACCACTACTAATGGTGTCCAGACTTTTTAATTATGGAGCCACTTTTGTAAAATGAGTTCTATTTCCAACAGTATTATGATCTTAAATACAGTCATGAGTAGCTAAGTTTCTATTAAACAAGAAGTCTAATTTATAAGCAACACAACTCCACTTGGGTCATGACCTCTACCATAGAACTGCCAGCACAAGTAATGAATTCACAAAGCAGCTCTAGGCATTGAAGAGATACATACATTAAAGATTTGTACTTCAAACAGACATCTCCAGGAAAAAAAAAAAAAAAAAAAAGTTTTAGTAAGCTGATAATTTAATCCAAGAAATGCTTCTCTGCTCAGAAGAGAGAGATGCGTTTTTCCAAAAAATGAAACTCATTCCATTATCTTTGTTCAAAATGAAGATCCAAGTACTATTATTAATAACTGTAGCACTTTCTTGCAATCAAACACAAATCTCTTGGTATCATTAAAGTGATGAGTTCAAAGTCCCCAAAATTACCAGTTTATGTACTTTAAGCATTAAGCAAACTCATCTTACTTATGTAGCTCTTCCAGTGTGAGAAAGATCCTAGACTGTGCATATATTCTACCACTTCATGATCACTTCTAAACTGACAGTGTAATTGCAAGTGCCATTCAAGTTCCCTCTTTTTTCAGGCAGTGAACAAAGAGAAGAAAAAAAAACAACCCTCCTCTCCACTACCATAGGGCAGGATTCAACTTCCTCTTTAAATTTCTGCAGTGTGGGTGGCAATGTATGAGATGGATGTTTAGGCTTCCAAAAATGCATAGGTGAGTTAATCAAATATAGTCAGTGTAATCTGGAGAGTAATTAATCTCTTAATAATTAGGTAGGCAGTTATAGATGAGGGAAAGGGGTTGAAAAACTCAAAAATGTTATTTAATTTCCTTTAACAAGTTCAGCTGATCTTGTTCAATAAGAAGCCTTTGAACACAACTTAGAGTCTGAGAATAGTCATTAACTGCAGTAAACTAGCAAATCCTGGGGAATTTGTGTAAATGTATAAATCCTCATGGGTTATTACAACTAAAGTCAAAGCAGTGGACGACAACCTTAATTTGGAATTTAGATTCTTCTGAGAGGGCTTCAATATCCATCCATTTCAAATAACCAACAATTGATTCACTTCAACAGGATGACTGGAGCTGTAGATATTATGCACCAGTAATCCAGGCCTTGGCTATGGATACTTAAAAAAGCATGAAATTGTTTTGGTTTGGTTTGTTTTCTTTCTTTCTTTTTCTTTTGCTGTGGCATAATCCTCTGATTTAAAATATTTGAGCTCATCCCCTTCTTGAGACACTGTCCATAGGAACAAGCAATTTTTAAGAGGTATCAAGTCAAGCCAAGAATAATTATGAAAGGATTTACTGCTAGCAAAATCAGAAATCTTAAGTCAATAGCAAAGAATGTTTTAACAAAAAGATTAAGATAGAGGTGAAGGGATTGATGAATGTTGCCTATTAGATAGCAACACTACATTAACCCTGTGCATACTTCATGTGTTAGTCATGTATTTACAAGAGGATAAATACAAGCCCATTTAAGCTGCTTGTCTTTTTCATTATAAATGTCTATTGATTTTAAAAAACTTGTAAAAGAAAAAAAAAATCAAGACACTTTAAAAAAGTTTTGTAGACAAGCAGCAAAACAAATTCTTTGTATAATGTTGTTCTGAACCATTGTACTCCCCCACAAAACTTCACTAGCGATCTCATATTACTCTTTCTACACAACTTGTTTTGACTTGTTTTGACTGACATTTTTCCCCCATCACATGAAATTCTTCAAATAGATCATTAATCTTATTCATATAAAGCAAATTATTTCATGGTACCACACCAGTCTTCTCATATTGTTATTTTGGTGACTTTTTTCAACCATCATCAAAAGATCAATCTGTTTGCAATACCTTGCAATCCATTATTAAAATAATTTTCAGTCCCCAGCTACTGATGAAAACTTGTACAGCAATTATATCTCTGACTTAAAGGGTAACCTATGAGCCTATGTTAATTCTATAAACTCAGGCAAGAAATATCTAACATTACAACTTTGCCACATAATGTGTTTCAAATTGCACCCTGAATCCCATACCTCTGGAATATAATTTTTTCTAGGCTACATTTTAACAGCCCGGCAAAAGCAATGATTCTTGCAGGGAAGAGACTCAGCTTTAACAGGGACCTATTACCAGAGAGACCAATATGAAGGAGTATTGGGGAGGTGGAATATGACAGCTGTCAACCATCCTTAAACATTGTCAGCTAGTGGAGCCAAATTATGTCTGTTCACAACCTGAAGCTCTACTTTGTTTCCTGCAGCACTGAACCCAAAGGGACTAATCTGGCAGCCAGAACAAGAGCTCTCTGATAGTTGGGGACTGTGGAGCAGATGTGATGCAGAACAAATTTTGCCAGCTCCATAACCTGGGGGGAACCTTCATGTTAAGGGAATCAAAACCTGGCTGTTTGAACAAGTGGAATCTACTTTCTAGTTCCATTAACATGGAAGGAAATATGAGGTTTTGGCCAGATATACAGGAGAAATAAATCTTACTGTTCGGATTTATTAGCTTTTGACCCTTTTAGGCATAAAACTTAGAATTATGGAACGGAGTACTAAATGTTATGGTAAGCTATTTTTTAATATTTAAACTAATTTTCCTAAATCATTTTATAAGAAAATTTAGATTATGAAGAAAATTCTCATAGGTAGGGAAAAATATCTACAAAAACTCAAGGCCAGATTGAAATAAGCAAAATACAGTGAGCCCAATTCTAATTTTTATTAGGCGGTTTTATAGTGCTCTACTACCACAGAGAGGTTTGGAAATACTTGTAAAAGTAATTTATGCTCACTTTAAAGCCCATTTGTGCTGCCAGAACAGTGATAACTGAGTCACTGAGCTTGTGAGAGTCACAGCAGTCAACATCGGTCAAAAAATTCTACGCATGCATGTATTCATTACAAGTGTCTAAAACTGTTATTCATCATTAACACACCTAAAAAATTGTGATCAGCAAACCAGTGAGGAGCAGCTGTCATGTGAACCAGGCACCCAATCGCAGAGCATTATGCTCTGGAATATTGAAACTGAAAAGCATTCATTAACTTGGCTGGGAGTAGAAATAAACAGCTGCAGAGTGGTCTTAAACTTTCCATTAACAGAGAATACAGAGCAATTGGAATGAAGTTTGTACAACTTGTACACAGAAAATTACTTGGTCAAAATACTCAATGACCCTTTACAAATGACAAATATTGAAGCAAATGAGATTCAGAATAGGTGAGTAATCAAATTTGTGTTGGCTTAAATTAATGCTGTTTATAATAAATGGCTGACCCAGCTCTTCAGAAGAGTTAGTTCAGAAGGAACCGTAATTTAAAAAAACCCACAACAATATGACTAGCAGCAAAAAATAGATATATTTGTCAGATGAAAACTTCTGATGCATGTTCCATTTTGCAAAAGTAAAAAAGAGTTGTAAAATTATTTTGATTACAACATTTATGGAAAGAATTCAGAATCCTGAAGTCACAGGATTCCAATATTTTAGAAATAATGATGTATCCCTCAGCTCCCTTACACACTGTTCAGAAAAGAAAAAAAAAAAAAAAAAAGTTGATGTTTAAAGGCATTTCTAGTGGCAAAAATATATTGACCCTCATGTAATACAGCTGGATTATTGAAAAATATTCAATTTATAAATGTCATTCTGCAGTGGACTACTTGTAGAAATCTGGAACACTTTTTAAAAAGCCATTCACATCTGAGAGGTAAAGATTCACTATGTAATGATCAAATCCCTGATAGTCATTAAAATTAAGGACTTTGCTGAAGAGCAGCTTCAGATAAAGACTTGCAGAGAATAAAGTAAAGATTATCACAGAGACAAACACATGGTTCATGAGACATTAGCTCCAAAGAAATTACCCCTTTATTCTGCAAGATAATTCTAGGCATAGCCATCTAATGAGCAACAGCCCTTGACATAACTGAGCGAGAAATATTTCCTCTTTGCTTCTCTTCATCTTCACTGCTAATGCCAATTCACAATGCTAAAAAAAATTTAACCCACATAATGCAGGTTTGGAACTCAGAAAATATTCTCACAGACTGGCCAATGTGACAGATTAATTTGGATTTGAAGTTTAAATTTCTATCATTTAAGTATCTTTAAATGCACAAGTTATGTTTAGTGTTAGCCTTTTGTCTTGGTGATGCTGGGACATATCAGGCTGATTATAAAACTGCTTGTGGTAATCAGCCTGGACTGCATCTGTGAAATATTATAAATTTGCTTATTTTGTTGTTTGGAAGTTTTGTTTGCAATATTGTATTTACTAGATACAGCAAGAGCCTCCTCCTGCTAGTCTCTTCCCTCTGGACAGAATTCCCCACATGGACCTTTTATTAAAGTATACCAAAGTTCACTTTCTGGAAGCATGCATCTCAGTATCACAGAAACAGATTTTGAAGTGCCTTCGAAAAGTCTGCATTCCTTTGAGACCATCTACTTAACAGATAATAGAAACAGCTGTCACAAACATTGAACTGTCATTCAGGTTCAAGGAAGGGAAAGAGGTTTCCTGGATTAATGATTAGCAAATGGCAGCATTAACTGAGTGGAAAATTGATGAATCTTTCAGATCCTTGTTATATATATAACATGAACAGGAGAAGGCTTCTCCCTGCCTGACTTTAGTCCGTTTTGCTGAAGAATATCTGTAAAGAAGTGGGATTGAGGAGGTAAGAGTCAAAGATTACAGGGTTTAAATGTCAGTAAGTGTGCAGGAACAGACAGGGAAAGGAGACCTTTCTATGCTATATTAGGTCAAATCTCAAAATCAAAGTTTTGCATGTGCAATCAAGATGTGCACCATTCAATTCTCAGTCCTCTGCACCTAAAACCCTAATGAAAATGAGGAAGTTGAGTTTTGATTCTTTAGACTATGATCTCAGTCATGCTGTACACAGCTAATTTTTCTCCTATGCAAAACATTAGGTGCAAAAACCAGTGGGTAAAAATATTGGCAGTATCCAAAGACTTTGAAAATGTGATATATTAAATACGTCCTAAATTTTATGAGTGTGAACCTCAAAAGTCTGGAGCAATGACAGTGATTGGTAAATGCCCTTGAAATAGCCAAAGGTTTCTAGCATGTAGCTTCTTAAAGTCTGTTCTTACACACCCAAGAACATTATTAACTTATTTTAAAATTAATTCATAAACAAATTCTTCCATAATTAATAATTACCAATATCCTAAACAACTACCTCCTTTATCACATCTCTGCTTAGTAAATTACTTTTCAAGCCTTGGAAATATTGAATATGCAGAATTTAATCCTTCTACTAGTAAACCCAAATACCATCTTCAGCAAATAACTTCAATCCAATGTTATCCACAGAAATCAGAGTAGATTTAACTTGTTTATATTAAAAAGCAAAGGGAAAAAAATGGAGAATTTTTTGTAGGCCAGCTACTAGAGTACGCAGATATTAATTATTGTTCATCAGAGAAAATATTTGACATTGATCAGGCATTGTTGTTTGAATCATATCTACAAGGAACCAGATCAGTGTAAATAAAAACATTTTAGTCTATGTTATCTGTTG
The DNA here is from genome assembly GCF_000747805.2 of Chaetura pelagica. NCBI lineage: Eukaryota > Metazoa > Chordata > Aves > Apodiformes > Apodidae > Chaetura > Chaetura pelagica. Next base: position 5,934,850 of record NW_009970725.1, read on the forward strand.
CTAGATTTTTTTCCTCACTCCCACTCTTAAGAGTTGTATCCGTAAATGTCAGTCTACTTCTTTAGTTCCCAATTGCAAATCGTACCTCTGGTTCCCTGCTGTTTTGCTACATTCTGTTGCTTGACCTATTTCCTCTTTTTCCTTATTCTGAAGTAGCTGTGAAATGGGAATATATGAACTACCACTAAAGCATATCTTATTCCATGTGTAGTAAAAAAATATATATAAATGCTTCTATATACATCTAAATGTGCTCATATACCTGCTGATACTAAGGCCTACATTGGTTCAAGCTTGTAAATAGGAAAAATCTTTTGTTATAAAATAAAGATTTTTTACCAAAGATAGCTACAATTGTAGCTGTCCTGAAAGGTAATGACACCTTCAGATATAAATCACAAAACTGAAAATGCCAACTGTCTCTTAAACTATTCCAGTGCTTATTGTCATTAGTGCCCACTATTTTGGTAATAACATTTCAAATTCAATTTACTTTCTCAGTTTCTTTCTTAGTCATTGTCACCACATCTATTTATGCACTTCTCTGTTGTGGAACCTCTCTGAAAGCATATCAGTGATAAATGTACATAAACTGCTTGTATATCCTTTTGTAGCAATTTAGATCTGCTTTAAACTGATTTTATTCAGGTAAGTGAAAAAGAGCAGTGGGGCAGTGGGGGGTAAGAGTGAGGAGAGTTAAGTATTCCTGAGAATAACTGCTTAGGTATAGTCTAAAGCATTACATGAAATGCTGTGCCTTATAAGTTCTGCAAAAAACACAGCAATTCAGCAAGGTGTTCAAAAGAACAGCCTTTTTTTCCTGAGTGACTCCTGGCCAGCAGGTAGACACAAGGCCTAAGTTAGCAGTCAATTTGTATCACATGAGGCAATAGGTAGAATTAAAGGTAGTCTTCCAGATTCACTGGGCAACACTAAGGATCTCTGCAGATTTTTTTCCAGAGTCCTGTCTACATCTGTGGATTCATATTTTAGGGCTGTGTCTCATCATATCAGATAACCCCCATGCTGCATTTCATTACCTGTCTTTGTATTAGTTGATAGAACTGTTGAACTGTTATTGAAAATTATCTGGGAGTTTAGTCATGTGTAATAGGTTTATGGCACTTTGTTGTATCCACATTTATTCTGCACCTATTGCTGTAGTTAGTATTTTTAATCACTGAGAATACCAATATTTCCATTGAATTCTCTTTAAAATAGTAATGTACCATCTTCAGCACTCTTCATGCCATGAGGGTCAGAATAAATCTGTAAGGCAACATTTCTGATGCAGCCTCATATCAAAAGAAACACTTGAAATTGCCACTTCTGGCTACCTTTAAGTAAATGCAATTTCTCTACAAAATAAAATTAATAAATGAGGGATAAAGAAGACGTTGAACGGAATAAGTGAAAAAGACACATAGGTGGGAGGAGGGGGGTGGGGAATGGGAGCAGAGAAGGATGTACCACCCAGATGGAAATAAACTTATTAATTATTCATTAACAACTCTTCCTAATTTCACCATGACTGAAATATCTCAGATTAGCTATTAAAGACTCAGGCATGGTTAAATATTAGATTTCTTAAAATAACATTATCTTTGAAAAGTTACAAGTTATGGTAAAGTTAAATTGATGTAGTCAACATTTACATTTTATTGGGAGATTCAGTCATTCTTATACTAAAATTTGTTTTCAGGTATATCTATTGTTTTTTTATTTGATAAGCATGAGTTCTCTTGGGGTTTTAATCTGTCTTTTTTCACAAAATCTACACATGCCCATCTGCTTCAGGGTAGCTAAAGCAATTCTGTTTTTCAGTCAGTGCCTGTAAGTGCAAAGAAATTGCACAAATCTCAAATGAAAGACAAAATGTAACTAAAATTCTGCTGAGCTACAATTGAAAAGCACTTTTGAAAACTATAATGTCAACCACTTACTGAGGAGATATGAAGAAAAGTAGAAAAAAATCTTAATATGGTTTAATGTGAGAGTGGAAGACAGTGACAGCAAGAATTGAAGAGTAAACTAAAGAAAATAGGTCTATTTGGGAAGCCCAGATATTTGAGGTCTTCAATATGAAAAAAAACTAACAAATTGAAAAGAAAATTTCATCTTTTGAAATGCAGATAATAACTGAAGATAGTTCTACAAGGAGGGGGTATTCATTGCATAAAGCATTGGTTGTTAAGATCCTATGACAAAAAACAGACAAGCTCTTGCTCTAGAACATGACAACTGAAATCACCAGATGGCTGATTGCCTTACATTGTCAGACAAAGATATAAAATTATGCATTTTCCATCATTGATACCCCTTATTGCATTCTTAACTGAGCTTAGCTTATTTCAGACATATTTCAAACACTCAATAAGATACAATAATATCAGAGATTCAGATGTCAAACTACAGAGCACAGAAAATCAGTTCACAATAAGAGCAAGATTTCCTGGAATTTCTTGCCTCAATTAGGAAGATTAGGTTAAAAAAGGAAATAAGAACTCAGTGATCCATGTCCGTAGTTAGCAGGATGGTGTTTCTACCATATTTGCTACAAAAAAAAATAAAAATAAACAACACAACAAAACAAACACAACAAAACAAATATACCAAAAAAAGCCAACCCAAAACAACAAAAACCAAACCAAACCATATAAAAAGAAAAACAACAAAAAAAGACACAAACAAGCCAAAATCAAACCCAAATACATTAAGTACATTGTAATTTACAGATAAAACAATAAATCCTAATAGGAACAAGAAAAAGGATCCTTTTGACCAAATACTTGTGACTTGCCAAAAGTAAGAAGTGTATATCGATTTAAGGGAAAACAAATGTACACCCACTAGGAGAAAATATTCTCTAACAGACTTCCAGACACTTGAAAAATTATAGGAAGCAACTTCTAAGTTTCATAAAGGTCCTCAGCCTGCAGAGGCGCCAAATTATAGCAGCGCGATGTGGCTACAAGGCCTCCCAAAGATTCCTTAACCTGAACAGCATCTAAGAATCATTCTGTGATAGGCACACTTAGTGCTTTGAAGACTACTCATGCACGTCCAGTTGTGTTTCTTGAAGCTCAGCATGAAACACAAAAGTTGTATTTAAAAATTCAAAAAGGAGATTGTC
>NW_009970725.1:5938014-5949232 GCF_000747805.2 Chaetura pelagica
GAAAGAGTGACTTTAAGTGAAGATGACTGAAGGTGCTGCAAAAATGCCATTTTAAACCAGCAGGAGGCTGAAAAGTACGTGTTGGAAAAGAATCTGAGAAGCACTATGTAATTGATTGGTAGAAAGGAGCACTAGCTACAAATAGGAAGCACAGCAGTATGAAGGTTGCTATGGGGAAATTTAAGTCCATCCCAGTCAAACCTGACACAAAAATACAATTCTTTTTCCACAAGACCATTAAGGTTTTGTAATTATCATAATCCCTTGGGATAACATTTTAGACAGAGCAGAAAGAAAACAAGCATTTTGCAATTTGCTTAGCTATGAGTAAAGTCACCTATGATGCTTTTAGAAAGAAGTTTAAGAAGTGAAAGGGAGCATAATGTTTTTTTATAATTTCCTTTTTTTGCATCAGGATCTTTTTAAAAACAATCACTTTTAAGCTTCATGCTAAAGTTTGAGAAGCACCACTGAATGTGCATGTGAAGGCTGCCATACACTGAAGGTGCAATGCCCACCCTAGTCTTACACTGCTTTCCCTTGCTGTGCATTGAGCTGTATATTTGTAGTCCAATTTTAAAACGAGCTGTTTTGAAACAAGAGCAGGCTAGAACACATGGTTTTGGGAGTGGGGAGCTGAGGGGTAGAATCATGGCCAGAAGGGCAGTGCCTTCACCTGCACAAGTGTGGTCTGTGGTGCCCCGGCATGAAGAGTTGCATTTCTGCTGTTGGTTTACAATGCAAGTGATTTGAATGGAGAAAGCTTTTTCACTTGCCAGAAAACTGATAGCCTTATGCAGCATTCTACAAAATATTATTCATTTTTTTCATTAAGAGGAAATTAAGGGTGATTTCCAAGCTTGCATAAAAATCTATTTTCTGGTTTGTGTCTTCTTCTGCTCAGATTTCTCTATACTTCTCATACAGAAAATCTGCAATTTTCCTCCCATGTTCAGAGGCACACATACATAATATTTCTGAGTGATACTTTCACCTTTCTAAAGCAGCAGCTGCAGAACGAGCTCAAGCTTGTTCTTTTAGACCTTTAGTATTATAGGAAGGAAGAGTATTTATAAAAATTATTTTCAATATATTGCCAGACCTGACAATGGTTACATTAGGGTTTTTTTCAGCACAAATATTTTGACTTTTGGTGTAAAAAAATCACTGCCTTAATAGACTGCTAAAAAACCCTATCCAACCAACCAAAATGAAAAAAAAAAAAAATAATAATCACCTTGGAATAACCACATCTATATCATCAGAAAAAACCTTTTCCTAACATATTTTATTCCATTTGAAGAATTACATTAAGCTAATGCTCTGCTAGTTTATCTACGGAAGCCATCTCTTTAAGTGTGAGTAATTCTGGACTATTCATATCCCTTTTCTTGTTAAAGGAACATTCTAAAACAAGTTCAGTATCAGTCAATTTAGAATAATTACTAATATTAATAATCTGCTAATTTAAGAATTTACCTGTTTCTTCTGATATATTTAAGTATATGTCTATCTCAAGCTGTCTGCCCTTTCCTACCTTTCCACTAAGAGGTCTATCATGTACATTTCTCTCCACTGAGGGAATACAAGTGAGCACAGCTCCATTCTCTGCCAATAAAGGTAATGTCAGCACCAATTGTATAAATCCAAGCACATTAAAAGCTAATTACGTTGGTCCTGGTTTTAAAAGAATCATGAAAGAGGGAAAAAAATAAAAAGAAGTTTGTTACTAAGTGTTAGAAAAACCCCAGTTGATATATTGAGAGAAAATAACAGGCTTTTTAGAAAAAAAAAAATAAAAAAATAAAAGTACAATGAGCTGACCCTTCTAGGAATTATGGAAAAGCAGGTATCAATCTGTTACTAAATTTTGAGCACTAATTTAAAGTATGTTATTCTTTTCATGCTTCTATCGTTAGAGGGAAGTTGTGGTTGTAAGGGTGCAGATGACAAGACTGCTGTTGTCTGTCTGACAGAAACAGCTAAAGACTTGCTAAGGCATGAATTACTACTGGGCACAGGGAACAAATAATAAAGAACCATTTATTTTAGTAATATTATGAATATTATAAAATCTAATGAAAAGCAGTTTGTTTGAAGCCTCCTGTGCTGGATCACTGTTCTATCAGTTTGTTCTGACTAAAATGCTTTTCCAGACTACTGCAAACACTGTCTTGCAGATATGTATAATTTTGTTGCTTATGCCCAGAAGCACAAACAAAGAAGCAGAATATTATGGAAGGTCAGTTTGCCATCCCACAGAGGATGATCTGAATTTCAGACACTGCTCAAAGAAACGAAACAGTTTCAAAGAATAAGCTTAGCTGAATTTCTATATTTAGGTAGCAGAGAATGTGGGAGAGAAATAGATGATCACACCATTTGTGTGTTCTGCAGTGATTCATAATTTCTCATGTGAATCATGACTATGGGAATGCTTTTTCAGAAGTTGTACTTCTTCCATTCTTCCATTATCTCCTTTTCCCAGTTCTTGAAGCTGTTAAGTGTTATGCTTGCACAATGGCTCCTTGCACTCTTGCTTCTGGTAGATGTCAGTGCTGCACGCTGAAATCTTGCAATGGTTTTCAAAGAACATAAAATATACCTTGCTTCCTAAAAACTCAAACCCATTTTTTTTAGAAAATGAGTGCTTTGCTACTTAAAATATCCTAGAAAATAAGGAGGTCCTGGAAATTATAGGCTTCGAAAGACACAAACATCAACTTGAAATATGTGTCTGGGAAAAATATTACTCTATATTTTCTTCAGGGATACTCACTAGAAAAAAAGCAAATAATAAATAGTTTTGTCAGAATGCTTTCCAATACCATTTTTAATCATATGAACTCTTACTATATGACAATTAAGAGTAGGAAAGAGAATAATAGTAGCTCGAAGTACACAGGAGTTTTTGGATGTGTTTTGGGGGTTTTTGTGGTGGTTTTTTTTGTTTGTTTGTTGGGTTTTGTATTTTGTTTTGTTTTGTTTTGTTTGGGGATTTTTTGTTTTTGTTTTTACATTTATAAATCTTTGTGTTCAGTACTTGAATAGCACTAGTTCATGCAAATTGTTAGAAGTCAGATTCCTGAAAGCGTATTCCCCAGATGAATTATTAACTGGATTGTTTTCTTTTTTTCATAGATCAGTCTAATTGTACGAACCAGTAAGACAGCTATTACATAATATAAGATTTTTTTTCTTGTCAAATACTACTGAACAGATGAGTATGATGTAATGAACCCTGACTGAAAATGTATCATAGTATTCTAAGAGCTAACGATCTTATCTTTTAGGCAAAAAAAATTGTTAGGATAATTAATTTGGGTATTGTAAAGATTTCCTTCTGCTTCAGAAAATACTGAGCATCTGTACACATGTAGATTAGTGGGTGAGATGGAGGTGGCTGTTAGATGTTTGCTGTGTCCTTGAGAGTTCCTCAGTCTTTTATTCAGCGTTAACTACTATCTTCAGAGTTTTACAGATAAGGTCATGTGTGAGATACTAAAATCCTGGATTTTGTCTACCCACTTTAAAATTTCACCAGTCTGATTTCTGATTTTTTCAATGCTTTTTTCACTCAGTACATTTTGCTCACCTCGGATCATCTGTGTCCAATGTGACCTTGAAGTATTTGGGAAAGGATATTGTTACCTGCATTGGAAAAAAACAAAACAGGGAGGAAAAATCAAGCTATTGCTCAACAAATTAATGCATGGGAAGCTGTACATTATCATCTCAATATATAAATGTATTTGGGGTGTAATTCTTTCTATGCTGTATCAATCACCTTTCACAAACAACCATTGCAAAGAGCAACGGTTTAGTTTAGTAATATGTATTCAAGGTTTTTGAAATACAGACACATACACTAAAAGGTTTTCTTGTCTCTCTACTACTTTTCTTTTACCAGTGTTGCACCACTAGAGTCATTAATTTAGTTTATATTTCCAAATATCCTTTGATTATGCTTTGCATCTGCTGTGTAATCAACAAAGATGACATTACCTATCATACCTGATGGAGGATGTTTATAACAAATAGTTATTAAAATACTCTTCTACAGTTGTAAAGGATAATATTAATAGGTCTGAGAAAATGAGTCATATAAAAAATCTAGAGAAAATATAAAGAAAACAAATTATCCAAACTAAAATTAAAGATATTAAACATTCAGTTTCAGTTTTAAAACACATTATGCACAACTATTCACAAAAAGCTTAAGATAAAATAAATTAAAAGCTAGTTTACAGACCCATATTTTTTAGTAATCATGGCATAAAATAAACTCATTTTTCCTTATTTTCTTGATACTTTGTCTCTTCTTTGGAAAGTGTTATCTTTTTGTGTTATCTGTATCTCACACTTCACAGCAACATTGTCAGTATGTTCATGATGTTGCAATGCTCTAAATCAATATACAACTGTGGCCATTATATATGCTCCTGATAGGATAATATATGTAACTTTATAGCCCCTGGTTTGCGTAGAAATTCAAAATGCTGCTAAATAATTCCCTGTGGTTATGTCGGTACACCAAAATTCTGGTTTTAATATCTATTTTAGCATTTTAACAAAAGAAGAAATAGAGCTCTGACTTTTTTATTCTGTACTTTCCTGTTTCAGGAAATAATTAGATAAAAGGAAGAGTATTTGTAAACATTTCTCTAAAGAAAACATGCACCTCTGAATTCATGGCATTTTCCAGGCTTTTTATTTTATTTTGTTTGTGACCATTTGTGTGCTTTGTTTCCAAGAGCTGCTGTGGAAGGAGAATAAACAGAAAAATGAGCAAGAATATATCTTAACAAAATTGTTAATGTGGATTTGTTTGAATATTCTGTTGATATTAAGATACTCTTCTTGAATCTATTTATTGCTTTTGAAAATATTCTGCCTTTGAGAAGAAACTTTTTCCAACGTGGATGAGCCTCATACAAAATAAAGAGCAAATTATAAAAACACAACTTGAAAGAAAGAATAATTAATTACTGCAGGAAGTTCACAAGCAATCCACAAGGGACAAGATGTTATTGCATAGGTTTAATCAGTCCTCAGAATTTGTGACAGTCAAAGTAAACTGGCAACTTATAAAGAAAAGATTAACTGAGTAAGTATAATAATTATTAGTAGTAGTTATAATATAATTTTTCTCATTCCGTTATGTATAATATTTAATGAAAAGATAACTGCTCACCAAAAGCAATTGCACAACCTCATGAAAATTACTGATAGTACTGGAGTAGAGCAGACCGAAAATATGTCCTCATAGATTCTCTTTGTTCCAAAGTTAGACTACTCTGTGTCTCTGAAAGGAACATCAGAAATGTGCAGTATCAGGTGCAAGTATTTTATCAGCCAGCACAAACTGAAGAATAGACTGAGAGTGTAATAGCTGTAATGCTTAACACCATCTGCACTGTTTTTTTTTTGATTCTGTAGAGCTCCTTGATAAGAGAGCAGCAACTGTGTAACTTTATCTACTGAACTTCTAATTGAGGAATGCATTAGCAAGTGCTAAAATTATTAAGGACTTAAATGTTGGGCATTTCAACTGTACTTTAACATATTCCTAAGTGCTTCAAAGAAAATACACAGAAACTGCAAAAAGAAGATATAGTATAAAAAGTGTAAGAATGTGCCACCCAAACAAACAGGTTTAGCATGACTTAAAAGTATTTTTAATTTTTTTAACCCATGTGAATAAGGAGAAAAATATATGAGTAAGTAAGTAAGTAAGTAAATAAATGGAAGCAGATTCTTTTATTCATGGTTGTGATACAAAATAACAGGAGACTGCTATACTCTTTCTGGTGCTTACGTAGCTGGTTTTGGTTAAGTTTTAACAGCACAGATTCCCTGTCAGTTTTGGGGTCTAGAAGACAGGCTCTGTGACTGAAAATAATTATAGAATGCTTGTTAAAGTGGAACAAAGTTACTAAAAGCAAACTGTCATCAAAACATTTTAAAGAACTTTTATATGTATAAAGTGGATTAAAAAGAAAAAAAAAAAAAAACAGCAAACATATTTAACATAGAACTTGTCAAACAGATCAAATGTTCATGTGGTTAAGATGTCTCCAGGGATTCTAGAAGAAAGTCCTTACTAAAATATGGATCATTGCTCTGCAGAGAAAGACTTCAGTAGAAGTTTATGTTTTCTGCATTTTACTACAGATATTTTTATTCTGTCTACATTGTATTTAATACATTTTGGGCTCAAAGATCAAGTCTGGCAATGAATATTAAAGTTCATTTTGTATTCAGTAAGTCAGGTTTTGCCTTTCTTATTTTCCTTGTAAGTTTATCTCATGTTTTCTCCTCATGGTGCATGAACAGGAAAAAAATAGTAGGTACCTATCTCACTGTCCATCTTCTGTAATTCAGCAGTTTAATATTTGCTTGCATCTCAACTGATTATGCTTAGGCACCTCACTAATCTCAAAATATTAACAAATCTACTTGCCTTCTATCCATAATCACCATTGTTAATCTGAATACATATCCAAATACTTTTTGCTGTTATTCATAAGTAATCTCTGTTTCTTTATTTTTTTGAAGGCTATGGATTAGATACCTGTCCCTTCACCTATCAGGGTCAATTTTTTCATCAGACCTTGATAATGTTTTCACAGCATAGACCTTGAATTTGCACCATCAGGGATGAAGATGGTCAGTCAAATATAAACATTGATGAAGACCTCTTACACATTCTACTTGTTACAAATGCTGTAAAGCTAAAGTTGGGTAGTTTCCCTAACATAGGTGGAATGGAACAGAAATATTGAGAAGGGAAGAGGGAGAAGCAGATAAAAAATAACGTTCACATGACTCCTTGATGGTAAAATTTGATAAAGTTTTTTACTGTGAAGATACACAGAAGAAAGTTCTGAACTGAAATGCTGTACAAGTCTTCTTTCAGACAATGAAGAGGTTATTCAGAGCCAGCTATATGGGTTCACATTTGAGGTACTTTTTTCCAAGAGTCATGGCTCTACATCCATTTTCAACTATTATTTTATGAGCCTAGTAAAGTATTTTCCTCTTAAATTTTATTAGCAATACTTGGACAACTACAGGTTTGCTTTTATTTCCCTATATTTTCCAAGAACAGATAAATAATAACTCTTGGTCTACTGACCTCTAGAGAGGAAATTTAAGGTGGTCTACTTCAATATTAAAGGAAGATTGTCTCTTTTGGATTTGCCAGTTTATAGATTAGTATATTTGTAATTCACAATGACTTGTGACTTTATGAAACTGCAAAACAAATATATCTGAGACAACAATATTATGAGGAATTTTGTTGTTGTTCTGTGTTTCCATAAGATGTCCTATTGCAGTAATGTCACTGTTCTTCAATATATACTTATTTAGTCCTATGTAACTTTTGGATGAAAATGTCAAAATCGGAACCTGTCCCCAGATTTGAATTTTCATCTTCAGAAGTAGGCCAACAATGATATTAGAAAAAGCATAGCTAAATTTGTCAGATTTGGAAGGAAGCAGTGATTATGATGCTGTTCTGGGGTCATTAGAACTTCAAGTTTGAAACCATAAGAATGCATTTGAACAACAGAATTGGTAGATTAGTCATAACTATCAACATTATAGCCCCTTGATGAACTCCGGTATTTCAGAGGTTTTTCAGCAAGCTCCTGAATTATCAAACACTTTCCTTTCAACCTGTTTGACCATACACAGTTCATGAAGGAGCCAAAAGAAGAGCAGCAATCAGTCATGAAATTTGCAATTAAAGATGTCACCATGCTCACTAATAGAGCCACAGCAAATTTATTGAGAACATGTGGAATAATATAATGCTACCTATTTCTGCCATAATAAAAAGCCCTGCTATTGCATAAGCACTTAGGCTTTGTCAAAAACAGATAAATGAAGGAGTTAAAATGAATCCTTTGAAAATGCATTCATAAGTGCTTACTGAAAATGCATTGCAACTTCTATCAGCTGTGTGCCAAACTCAATAATCAAATCAATATGGTATCGTCAATTTGTGCAAGAGACAGCTGTTTTGTGGAGTACTTGTTATGCCCACAGGGAATTGAGTGACCACAGCTACCAATCAACAGTAGATGTAATATAACATCCTAACATTGTTTTCCTCTACAGCAGGACTTAATATGCTACAGACAATACTAGCAAGATTGCTGGGTTTTCTGTGAATTGCTCCAAATACGTCTTTTGAAATTTAATGTAAGCAGAAAAAATGTCAGTGGAAATACAAGAATGAAATGCTGCATTGTTTTTTCATTTGTAGCTAATCTGTCAAACAGTTTTTATCCTGTGCTTGTGTAATTCAACCAAAAAAACATCATAGGCCACAAATTCCTGACTATATATTTACTTGTTCTTACTAAGCAGTTATTTCTTGGTTCTCCTTTGAAAAAAGTCCATATGACATTTTATATATATACAGACTGTAACGTACAGAATTATTCATCCCTCTGATAAGAAGAAAAAGTCTCACAAGGAGGGATTCAACAGAAAAAGATAATTGCTGACAGAGGAGCTCAGACTTAACATTTACCTCATAAAACAGAAATTTATTAAAGAAATTTAGTATCTTTCTGTCTCATTACTGCCAAATGTTTCTTCAGAGTTTTCTTTGCATTTTAATTTCAGATAGACTATTTAGATTGTTGTTTACTTAGTCTGTTTACATAGTAACTTAACATTTTTAAAACAGAAACTTTGTGAATTTTAAAATAATGAAAAATACACTACTTATTTTCCCCTCCAAAATTTGTACTTGTGGATGCTATGCCAAAGACTTGTCTGATGGGATTTGTAATATTTTTAAATAATCTAGGAGAGAAAATGGAATGCAAACCCCCATGCTTCTTGTCATGTAAGAAATAGCAGTATTCCTTCCACTGCTCAGGGCATAATTGAGTATTATAGTTCCAAGATAGCACAGCCTCAACATGGCTCAGCTCTGGTTTGTTGTCTTTAACTTACTTGAATATGTTTTTGTTTTTCCTGCTGTTTTTTCCCCAACAAATTAACTCTCAAAAGGAAAATACTTCAGTAAACAATATGGCAGTTTCAGTGTGATTGACTGCAGGTTTGACACTTAGCTAGTACCATTTCTGCACCTTTTGTATCACTCTTGCTTTTTCTTATTGTGCCTCTTTTATTATAAGCATGAGGTGAGACAGGCAGAAATAACTTTCCTAACCAGATGAATATGTAAAAGTTTAATGTAGGTTTTACTAGATTTATTATCTCTTAGTTTTGATTTTTAGAAAGTGCACTAAATCTTTCAGTCCTTCCACAGAACTGGGTTCATTATTTTTTACCAACTGAGAATCACTCCGTAAGTCCAGGAGAGTATCTTCATAGGTATAGGACAAAATAAATCAGAAAAGGGATATCAGAAATATTCATACCTCTCTTGTGTTAGACAGACTTGGCGATGTTCAACATAACTTTGCAGATATTTATCCAGTTTCTTTCAAAATATCTAAAGCCAGAGGCTTCAGAAAAACACTCTTCACAAAAGAACTGCCTTCCACTTCTCCGAATGAGCTTTGACTGGATGCAGTACAGAACAGAAGTCATTACTAGCAGTCATCAAAAGGGTCAATTATTACAGTAGAAAAAATGTAATCTGCCATGATGTCATCGAGGGTGTTACTGGAGTTGTCGTGTGATATTTATATAATACTGATTAGTATAATTTAACAAAAGTCATGTTGCTATGTTTTAAATAGTACAGGGAGTCTTGAGTGTAAGGTAAATGTCACTATTTTCAGCGAAGTGCTTCCAAACTAAAAAGCCTGCATAATACATGTTCAAGTAGCAAACTATTATTATTCTTCTTCAAGTATGTAATCTGCAAATGGCAGGACACCAAAATTTCCTTTCAGAGAGGTTGCTTCTAATCTTCTAACTTTTGTGCCAAATTTCAATAGTCTACAAAGTTTAAGAACCAAGAATAACAAGGTTTATAATAGAAACACTGTCACTCTTGTGGCTATAGATGTGCCAGCTACCGCTGTAATAATCAGTAGATAATTACTTTTAGCTTTCCACTCAGTGAATTAGGACATGGAATTTTTTGTTAAAAGATGAGTTTGCTGAGAAAAAGTCCATTTCAGGACATCTCCACAACAATAATCTAGCTGCAGCTTTCTCTGTGATTTCTTAAAAAAAAAAATGTTGTCAGTTATTTTTAAATTCAGGAAGACTAGCATGAATGAAAATACTCAGAATGAAAGGCCAGATAGCTAACTGCAGCTCACTTGTCCAATAAACACAAACCATAAGTATAGCATGCACACTTCAATATGAAGAACTGAAGTGAACTGTGATGTAATTATTCAACTCACGTGAAGAGGAGCCTGCGGATGTTCTCAATCAGAGGTAAAGGCAGCTTTATATCTGGTATCTTCCTACTGAATTTCAGTAAGGATTTCCATTCAGGAAGTTAAAAAATCCAAACTGTGCCATGTATCCAACATCATGAAAATCACCAGACCTACTTTATTTTATAGGAATAGTGTTTTATGAGTAATTTTCTTTTTATTAGGAATAAAAATAGCTAAGCCAGCATCACCACAAAAAACAGTGATTATCAAGGTCATAGTATGGATTCTAACTTTCAAAATATTTTCCTATAGTCAAGTAGTAATTACTATAGTACATTATGTCAGAAAGAATGGACTTAGCAAAATACTTTCTATTCCTAGCATTTACCATTACTTTAATCAGTCAGTGCTCAAAATATTTTTTTCTATTTATTAATTTGAACCACAGGTTAATATCCATTTGAACAGTCCTAAGTGGTGATTTATTTCGCCACTAGAATAATTCAACTTTTTATCTGGAAAAACATTCTTTTAAATAAAATTTTCACAGATGAGATATAAAATTATTATATTTCTTATTTTTTTACTTCGCACTGCTGTTTTCTACCTTATTTTGACTCCTTGAAAGCCTCCAGGACAGTTGGGGTCAGGGAAAAAAAGAAGTAATAAGCAAATACTATATATTTGTATCTGCTATTTTCTGCTTTCTTATGTACTGTTACTAGGTGGCATGCAGAGCTACTTTAAAAAATAGTTGCAATAAATCTTGCACTATATTTAGTTTAGAAATGTAATTTTATATTTAACTATATTAGCAAATTAATTTATGGTTTAATAACAATTTATATTGGGCTGTGAATGTAAAGATCTGTGAATTTTAAAACATATAC
>NW_009970725.1:5949271-5950249 GCF_000747805.2 Chaetura pelagica
AATATTATTTATCTTCTTACTTCCAAACAAAATTTTAAAAAGGATTCTCCATTTCCTCTTCAAATCTCACCCATCACTTTTTTAATTAATGCTTCTTAAAACAAAATTTTAGTCACGGTGTCTAGGAAACAATTGCAATGAAATCCAGAAGCAGATTAAATTAAATTGGGAGTGCTAGATGAAGGACACGAAAAATGCTTGCAACACAACTGGAAATTTGGTTAATTTTCAATTCAAAGCTTAAACTGAAACTTACTATGCCATCTACTTCACTAATTATCCTATATTCAGTCACACTGCACTTAGCCTTGGTCTTATTTTTCTTCTTTTCATTTTGTAGCTACAATGTGGTCTCCTGCAAGGTGTCAAGTAGGTTTTTAAAAGGCTGTAACTCCGTCATTAACTTTTCAGTTGCACAGACCCTCATAACTCATCCTTTTATTTTTTTTCCCCTTTTCCTCCTCACTTGCTTTGCTCTGCCAAACCTCCAGCCTATAAAGTTATACACATGTATAAGAAAAATTCTTTTATCTAGACACTCAAATTGGAATAGAAACATTTTTCAGAGTTCATAAAAGTACAGATAAGTATTATAAAAAAAATTAAAAATAAATTAAGAAAGAAAATATCTGGCTCTTAAAAACAGAATATAAATTTCACCCTTTCCTTTCCCCTCTTATCCTAGTTCACTGGAAATCAAATTATTTTTATTTTTTTAAATCTATATGTTGGTCTGAACATTTTTAACTACATAATACAACGTCTGGATAAAATACCCTACTTTCATAAAATTGATCGAGTAAATTTCGGATTATATACTCTCTCTAGTTTAAAAATAAATGTATATACGCAACAGAAAATTTTCAAGAAGGGCAAAATAAGTTCTTTCCTTACAGAAAAAGACTATTTCTTTTTGGACAGTACTTCTATAGTATTGGAGCAGCACAAACCACCTTTCATCAGTAACGACGGAATAGG
>NW_009970725.1:5950332-5955447 GCF_000747805.2 Chaetura pelagica
AATTTAACTGGAATGTTAATTTGTAAACTAGTTTTGCTCACAGAAGGAATCTCTGAAAGAATATGAGATATTTTTTCTTTCTGTTGCTTATGAAATGCCTTGGGAAGAATGAGTCATTTGAGATTACATTATTTCAAGTTGTCTTCATGGATACTAGTTGTTCTTCATTAAATTGTCTCATCAAAGCAATTACCTACCCCAGTCAAGCAGATAAAGGCCCTATTGCTGCCTTTTGTTTGCTTGTTATAGTTGAAAAAGAGGATCAGGTGGACCCCCCACAACATGCTGCCCATGAGAACCTTACTCACTCTGCTAGACCACAGAGAACCATTAATCTTGCAGTGTCCAGTTTGTCAGAGAAAGTAAAGGACAATAATTGCCCACAATATTTGTTCACTCTGTGTATCTTGATGTATCACTGAAGTTGATCCCTGATATTTTAGCTGGGGTAATAAAATTATAGTGATGTTCTCCTCATATATATGGAAGTGATTCCTGAAGTGTATGGACTCAAACCATAATGTAACTTGATTTTCATTAAATGGTGTGTGTATTGACCTGTTAATTAAGAAGCTCCAGTTTTGCTATGAAATTTAAGAAATATTGTGTCTTGAATATTCTAAAGCACCTGAAAATCAAAATGGGAATGGCGAATTTTTTTTAAGTTTTTTTTTGTCAGACTCCAGAGAGATTTATGATGCCTGATGACTAAGAAAAGGAAAACACCCTATAAACTAAGTTATAATAATAATACTAGGATGAGCAATGTCTCTTTGCACCTTTTCTTAATTCTGCAGTAGAGTGATAAAGCATAATTAAACTAATTGAATTTTAAATTAAACCATTTGTGTAAATTCAATTATTTTTGGCAAACAAAATACTGTACTTGATGAAAGATAATATTTGGTACAATAATTTTACATTTCATCTTTTTAACTGCAAATATATAACAGCTATGGGGATTTACAGTAGTTTTGTGACTTCTGCTGAAGTTGATATGTGCTGAACTTATTTTAATGATTTGTATTAAGTTTAGCTTACAAGCACAGCGCAAAGAAGACATATTCCAGGTATTACGTAGATTATCAGACATACAGAGTTTCTAAAACAGGTGTGTAATATCTCTATCTTAAGGGCATTTGGTTTTCAGTGTAACTCAAAGATGTATGCATAGGTGCCTTTCTTCTTTTGCACTAATGTGAACAGTAGCATTTCAACTAATACTGGCATACAAAGGATCAGACATCTAATGGAACTTAAGCTATCAGGCTGTCACACAACATTTAATCTTTCTCTGTGATAAAACAGCATCTTTAAGCTGAAAGCCAAGGTGGAAATAATACAGAAAATTAAGTTTACTACATTTAACTTTTTTTACAATTTAACTTTTTTACAAAAAAACCCAACTAATTAAAACCAAAGAAAGTGTTGCTATCAAACATTTGAAATCTCAATGGATAAAAATAGTTTTCAAAGGTTAATAAAGACTGCTTGTAATGGAAAGTGATATGCAATTGTTATTCAGCAGTGGCTAAAAATGAAACAGATATGAGCCAATAACACAGAGAGTATGTTATTACATTTTCATAACGCAATTTAATTTTGCAGTCCTTCAACAATAAAAGTGATTCAAGTTTAATAGAAAAAACTGGAGTCAAAGTGAATGAAATATCTTACTTTTACAGCCACGGGAGCAATTCATAATGTAGGAAACGCAAGTGAAATAATAAGTTATGAGAGCAAGACTGACAGGAAAAAAATAATTTTATAGTGTTAAGATTGTGCCAAAAAAATGAACTGAATTAAACTCATTAGTGGAATAACACTAGCCTGTACTTGAAATCACATTAACAAAATGATTTATATGCTGAATTAACATTACAAATTATTATTTTTTTTCCTTCTCATTCTCATATATGTGTATGTACTAGGTTTACCTGGTAAGTTTTTGGTAGCAGAAGAGATGGAGGAGTGGCTTCTGTGAGGAGAGACCAGGAGTTGCCCCTGTGTCAGACAGAGATATCTCCAGCCAGTGCTGGAGAAGAGGTTCCCCTGCAGCCCGTGGTAAAGACCATGATGAGGCAGGCTGTCCCCTGGCAGCCCATGGAAGGTTATGTAAGAGCACATAGTCACACTGCAGCCTGTGGACAGTCCCACAGTGGAGCAGGTGAATGCAGGAAGTGAAGCAGGAAGCTGCACACTGTTTCTGAAGGACTGCAGGCTGTGGGAAGGATCCACACTCAAAGAACTAACATTTTAAACTAACAAGTCCAAAGATTCTCAAACTTCTGCACAGCTAACTGAAGTCACAGCTGGCATCAGGCATAGGTAAAACAGGTAAGTGCTCTGGACAGAAAATCAGTGGCAGTAGTAGAATTACATTCTCTAAGTACAATAAATTGACCTTCTGCATGCCCAGGGAACTACAGACTAGTCAGTTTCAACTGTGTGCCTGGCAAGATCATGGAGCACATCCTCCTGAAGGCTCTGCTAAGGCATGTAGAAAACAAAGGGGTGATTGGTGACAGCCAACATGGCTTCACCAAGGGCAAATCCTGCCTGACTAATTTGGTGGCCTTCTACAATGTGGTCACGGCATTGGTGGACTAAGGAAGAGCAACCAACGTCATGTACCTGGTCATGTGCAAAGATTTTGACACTGTCCTGCATGACATCCTGGTATCAAAACTGGAACAGTATGGATCTGATGGATGGACCATTAACTAGGTAAGGAACTGCCTGGATGGTCACACTCAGAGTGGTGATCAACGTCTCAATGTTCAGATGGAGACCTGTGATGAGTGGTGTTCCCCAAGGGTCAGTACTTGAACCAGTGCTATTTAACATCTTTGTTGGTGACATGGACAGTGGCATTGAGTGCACCCTCAACAAGTTTGCCAACAACACCAAAGTTTGTGGTGAGGTCAACATACTGGAGGGAAGGGATGCCATCCAGAGGGATCTTGACAGGCTTGAGAAGTGGGCTTGTGCCAACTGTATGAAGTTCAACCAGACCAAGTGCAAGGTCCTGTGCCTGGATTGGGGCAATCCCAAGCACAAATACAGGATAGGTGGAGAATGGATCAAAAACAGTCCAGAGGACTGTCCAGACTTGGGAGTGATGGTGGTTGAGAAGCTTAACATGAGCTGATAATGTGTCCTTGAAGCCTAGAAAGACAGCTGTGTAGTGGGCTGCATCAAAAGAAGTGTAGCCAGCAGGTCAAGGGTTGTGATTCTCACCCTTTTATTCGGCTCTCATGGGACCTCACTTGGAGTGCTGTGTCCAAATCAGGATCTTCCAACATAAGAAGGACATGGAACTCATGGAGGAAGTTCAGAGGAGGGCCACAAAGATGATATGAGGGCCGGAGCACCTTTTCTACAAAAAAAGGCTGAGGGAGTTGGGGCTGTTCAGCCTGGAGAAGAGAAGGCTCCAGTGAGACCTTATAGAGGTCTTCCAGGTACCTGAAGGGGGCCTAAAGGAAAGCTGGGGAGGTACTTTTTGCAAGGGCATGTATTAAAGGGCAAGAGGTAATGGATCAAAACTGGAAGAGGGGACATTTATATTACATATAAGGAGAAAATTTTTTAGTGTGAGGGTGGTAAGACCCTGGCACATGTTGCCCCAGGGAAGTTGTAGAAGCCTCAACCCTGGAAGCATTCAAGGCCAGGTTGGATGGGCCCCTAAGCAACCTGGTCTAGTGGGAGGAGGTTTCCCTGCCCATGCAGGGGGGTTGGAACAAGATGATCTTTAATGTCCCTTCCAACTCAAACCATTTTATGATTCTACCTAGATAAATAAATTATGCAACAAAAATTTAAGAAGGGAAGCTGGGCAAGCTTGGGGACTGATTGCCAGCTCATCCAAACTGCTTACTTTTTGCTCCAAGGCTCTTGTTTACACCACCTCAACAATGTGCCTTCCTAAAAAGTTCTGGCATAGCTCTTGGAATGACTATAGTTCCCTACAAGAACATCTTCCAAAAGGCAATACTAGTGATGTAGCACCATACTGGGCTGCTCCAACAATTTTCTAGGACTATGCCAGCCGGCTTTGTCACTATTCATGTCTTGAATTATGTCGCATATTCAAATTAGTGCTATAAAGCAGTAGTCTGGCACATTCTTGCAGGCACTTTGAAGTGAAAAACAAAATCAAACAAAACACATACAAAAAATACTGTTTGTGTCTTAGGTCCACAGGAACCAGTGACGAAAAAAATGTTATGTGACATTACTGGCTCATACCAGCCATAAACAGTGTGAGCCAGTACATGCTAACTGGAGTTTTGTATTTTCTTGGTAGACCAATTAGAACATTTGCTCATTTCACATGCATTGAAAATATCTGAAAAGCATGTGAATGCATTAGACGCTGGCAAATTTGCTCCATCATACAGTTTGTTTGGGGTTTTAAAAATATATTCTGGGCATGAATTAAAGTACCCAGGACCTCACGGGCTCTACTGATCTACTGCCCTAAACTCTGCTCTACCATCCACTGTAGGAATGCAATGCAGGAAACAGAGAGAAACAGAGAGAGAGAGAGAAAAAGAGAGAGAGAGAGAGAATGAGGAAGGATATTCCCTTCATCTCCTTTCTTTCTGGTTGGCAGCATTATGCTTGTTTGGGCATTTTTAAATTTATGCACTTGGCAGTGGCAGAGATAGAATCAGCCTGACTGGTACTGGGTGGTTAGCTAACATGATCAAAGGCACGTAGAATTGCAGCCAAGGAACTTTCTTGGGCTTGATTCTTTAGGAAGAGCCATACTCAGGAATCTGCCCTGAAGCTACTGCAGAGCTAAACTTTGCTGATCCATGAACTGAGGACAATAAAAAGGAATTTCAGCTACTTTCTGAAGACTAATTTAATCAACTCTACTAAGGCTAAAAAGCAGGGGAAAAAAAAATACTTGCAAGCCAAGTGTCTCATGCTGCCTAAAATACTAATTCTGTGTGCCTCAGCTACTAATAAAAGCATGGTAAAGCACTCATTTCAACTGTCAGACACAGGAATAACAAGTTTTGCTTATGAAGGCCAAACCAATATGCCATCATTCATACGCAGAGGAACCACGATGGACAGCTCTGCTGCACTGCTCTTTTTCCCTAC
>NW_009970725.1:5955689-5972833 GCF_000747805.2 Chaetura pelagica
AGATATAATTGCAGGGATGCAATATTATCTCAACTTCTTGACTTAAGGGCTCTTGCTTCATCCATGCTATATCTTCTACTCAGAACATGGGATGCTGGCTTCTGTGGCAGAGGATGTAAGTTATCTAGTAACAGTTATGCTGCAACAGTGAAAGCACAACTGAACCTTGTGATATAAACATCTGTACAGAGAAAAAAAAGAAACCAAAAAACTGTGGAAACTTTCCTAATTTCTTTTTATCTTCTAGAAACAATTAAAAACAAATAATTAAAAAATGAAATATCAGTTACTCGGGCCTTATCTCTGTAGGCAATATATGTGTGTGTTTGTGTATATATACATATATAAATGTATATAAATACGGGATGAGCCATCGTATTTTAATGTTCTGCAGTTCAGCATTCTCACACACTTAGTTTGCAGGATCAGACACTATCTTTTTTTCAATCAATCTCTATCCTCCTGAGAGATGTTTGAACTTCTCATGACATCGCTGGATTAAACTGTTATTAAATCCTCCTATTTCAGTCACATGAAAAGTCATTGTTTTATAATATGCTATTTTATCAATCAGCTGGACTTCCTATATTTCTAATAACTACAAAGATATAGATTTGCATTTTTATAACATTTACATTTTTGAAGCTTTTTTTTTTCTATAAAGAATCATAGCACCATTTTTTCTTTCCACTGTAAAGATACTAACCTATAACATGCTAATATGCTTACATTTGGTAGATGTATTTACATAACTTTATAAAAAAAGAAATTTAAGACATTGAATAATTTTTGCAATATCCTTCAATATTTGACATATCAGAATAAAACAGTGATGAAAATGTGTATTCATTATTTCACTCCCTTTCTCATTATTCTAAACACATCTGTTCTGCTCTGTTGCCTTCCGATTTAAACCGGTTGAAGGTTGGAAAAGACCTGTAAGATCATCCAGTCCAACCTGTAACATTACTCTGTCCTGGTTAGAGCCAGAATGAAGTAAATTTTCATTATTTCTATTATTATTTTTTTAGATTTTAGATGGTTTTTTTTCTTTACTGAGCTCTCTTTTAAGCAGCACACTTGCTGAAACAAACAGGAAGTTTTCCAGGTAGTATGCTGATAATGCCTGAATGTTTATGGTTACTGCTGAGAGGCAAGGACTCTTGCTCTGCTTGTTGAATCTGCTGCTTTGGACACTAAAGAATCAGGAGAGTTGTATCTACAACACTTCATGTAAGCAGGAGCAGACCAGACAGATGGCAAAACCAACCAAACAAAGTACTCCATATATACATCACTCTTGGTATAAATTCAGAGGTCACAGAGGTCAAGTCCCTTCTTCATTCTCATCCGTCCATTGCCAGCATTCAGGGAGGACTACGTCTATCCATTGATTCCTGGGCCTGTGCATTCCTGACCCTCACACCCCTGCCCTCAGCTCCTGTCTGCTCTATCTCCAGCAGTGCTCCATGACTTTTCAGAGCTGCCCACAGCTAAGGAGAGTGACATTGGAGCTGCTGGGCGTGGGGGGAGGCAATAGGGGTTTTGCACATTCCTGCACGTATTTGTATACATCTGTACATTTTCTTTTATAATTAGTATTTAATTAAACCTGTCTAGTTTAGTTTTCAATCCAGAAAACCTCTCTCCTTATTGTGAGTACTCAAAGTATGTTATTACTGATAATGATGGGCGATTCTGACAATGAAACAAATACGAAATAAACAAAAGCTAGTGGTAAGTGTAAGGGTCTGCTTTAATTTACTTGTTTCTGTGAACATAAGTTTAAAAATTACACTCATCTTTGAATCCAGGTACAGTTAATCATATATACATTTAGGAAAGTTATTTCTAAAAAACAAACAAAAAAACCCCAACAAACGGTTGCTTGGAAATTCACACTGACTTTACTCAGTGCACATTTGTAACAGTGTTATGTTTTATCTGAAGCAGTTGTTGAAATTGAGAAATTACTGAAAATTCATTTTTTAGAAAAGATCAAATACATGAAAGTGCAAATATCCAAAATTCTATTAACTTTTTGGTTAGTCTTTGTATTTCCTTATGCAGCATTAATTCTAACAGTAGAAGTCATGAATTCAAGGGAGCTACAGTGGAGTTGTGGCAATAATACTCCTGTGATGAATGAAAAATATAGCAAACATAAACTTAATATGCTTTTAGTATGTATTAATAAGTGAGTGAAATAGATAAACCTTTCTTTGCCATTGCTCCTGCTACTATTCTGACATTTGTTTCACTTAGACAGCATGTGTGGGATCAGTATATTTTATGCAGATTTGATCTGGAGGATATCTTCTGGGCATATTTGAGCTGCTCAGTCCAGCAGTCATATGAAATCCCATGTGAATATGAGCGTATGTAGAGCAATGTCAAACCTGTTGCAAACAGAGGATGTTGTGGGTGGAAGAGCAACACAAGCAATAGAAAGAGCAGTAAGAGCCCTGACGAAAAAGAATGTGAGTGGTTACAAGGAGAAACCCGGCTACATGGCTGGATAACAGTGACATAAAAAAAAGAGGGGAAGAGCAATTCCTATCTGAAAAACTGTGAGAATAAAAGATACAAATAACTTTTTTTTTCTTTTTTTTTTTTTTGTTTTCTCTGCAAAATAGTCCAGAGTACATAGAAGAGTAGTTCTGAGATGCATGGCCTCGAGAGATAAGAATTAAATGGAGACTTGGGAGTCATGAATGGGAGCAATATATGGGACTCCCTGACATATGATAGGCTGGCTGGGAATAAATTTCTTTGAACATATTTTTAAACCATTCTCTAGGTTTACCAGGCTCATAAACAGACTTGTTTACTGAAATTCAATGGAGCATGAAAAAGTTGAACTGAAAAACAGACTCAGTTTCAGCCCAGGGGAGGCCAGATTGGGCTGGTGTCACCTATCAGTGCCTCTCAAGGTGATCAAGAAAGCATAAAGAAAGTGTATAGGGAGCTCCAAGACCACACAGTCCCTTCTGAGGGAAGCAGCATCTCCCTAACTCTTCATGGCTAAGGCTGTAATAACTTGATGGCTGCCTGTGCCCCATGGCTTGTGTCTGTCAATGAAAAGTGGTCAAAGAAGTATGCCTCATTATTACTTAAAAGTATAATCTATTAAGATTTTTATGGAACTTGACCCACTCAGTTACTAAAGATGTGTCAGAGAATCAAACTTTTTTGTGCAAGCAAGCCCAGACAAAAGTACTTTAAAATTTTAAACGAAGAAACAGTGCCAAATTCTTCCAGCTTTACATTTGTAAATTCAAAAATTTTGCTTACATGTGTGGCTCTCAAATTACATGACTGTTGCTTTTCTATACAGGGCTCTTAGTTTTTGTAGGTATTTGCTCCATGCCATGTTTGTATACACACATATATGTACTCATGCAAACCCACTATCTTCCACCAACAAAAAATTTCATACTTACACTTCAGTTCCTCTCCCCTCAGCAATCTGACCATGGCACTGATGAAATTAAATTTAGTGCCAAAATTCTTACCCTAATTTCCAGTGCCTGGATAGCTCTACAAAGCCTCAGCAAGAAATCTCAACTGTGCCTGTGCATGGTGTGCCAACAAAGGCTCCCTTAAGACCCAGTTACAGCTCCAAGCACACAGACATTTAACTTGCAAAGGTGTGTTTGTTTTTTCATACCTACTATTTCTGAGTCTTCCCTTAGGTTTGAGATCTTGCTTTGGACTTATCTCTCCTGTTCCTAGCTTCACAGGTCCAAACAACATACTGCTCTCTTTGGAAGGACAAAACACCCAGAAAGAGAAAAAGAGATAAGAAATGGAAAGGGAGAAAAGATGGATGGGAACTTCTTTTAGCTTTTTTAATTGCTCCCCTTTTCTTACTCCCTTGAGAAGCACACAACCACACTAAACTGCTGCACTGAAAACTACCTTATTCTGAAAGGAGGATTATTGATTCAGCCTATTTGCATTAAAATCTTTGAATTTCCCTATCTCCTATTCTTAATTCCAATTAGATTTTAAAAGCATAATGTGTCATAATTATTCATTGTAATATTTTGTGTGTGTTAGGAAGATTTTGCCTTTTGAAAACCACTTCTGAGCACGTGAAGAAGAAAATGGTGTTTGGAAATATCAGACAAGCTGACCAAGAATAGATAACTGTGGAGAGAAGAGCAGCAGATGTTTATCTCAGCTATAGCAGGACATTCCTCCTGGTCTCCCACAGCCTCCCTGTATCCAAGTTCTGATGTTAAGATCTTAGATAAGGTGACTATTAGATGGGTGGGTTTTCAGACTCAGAGTGGTGGATAATGATTTGTATTTTATCAGTTGCCTTTTACTCTGTACAGTATCTTTAACCTAAAAGGAGGAGATGCGGTAAACCCTCATCAAATTTGGGGACAACTGGAAGGGACAGAAGAGTCATTCAGAAGAACTGAATGCTTAAACAGGAGGAATTGGTTTATATGAACCTCATGAAATTCAATAAGAACAAATGCAAAGTTCTGTACCTGTGAAGAAATAGTCCTTTTCAGAAATCTGTGGCCAGTATATTCAGGGACATGAGTTCTGAGAAGCACTGACTAAGTCACAAGGAAATATTGCATTTAATTTTGGGACGTCCAGGAAGATAAAGGTTTTTATAGATGGAAGAAAATTCATCTGGTCAGGGGCTGTAGCACTTATCCTGTAAGGAGATGGTGAGCAACCGGGACATACTGAGCCTGGAGAATAGAAAGCTTTGAGCAGAACTAGTAGCGGTCCTCCTGTGTTTCCATGGTGGTCATCAAGAAGATGGGATCAGGGTCTCACTGAGTTCAAATGAGATCAGGGAGAGAATAAGAGATAGCAGTCATAAATTGCACTGGGGGACATTTCAACTGGATATAAGGAAAATTTGTCACTCAGAAGATAATTAAGCATTTGAGCAGGTTGTCCAGAGCGTTTACGGAATACAGGTCTTCAAAAGTTTTTGAAGCCCTGAGCAGCTTAGTCATTGAGTGTTGGCCCTGCTTGGAATAGGAGTTGTTTCTTTAACTTCAGTTCACCGCTTTGTTTCTTGCCTTTCTTCCTTTTTTCCTCCCCTTAATTTCTTTTCTAATTTGATTGAAAATGCTTTGAAAGTGTGAATTTATTGATGCGGCAACTCCTGACTCATGATGTTGAAGGGACAATCTGGCTCCAGGCACATTTGAGGAGCCATCCAATGGCAGCCTTAGTGGTCCTAGCCCTTGACCATAGCCTCATCTGAAGCTTCTCTTAGCCATTTTTGTCCCATTAAAAGCATCATACTACATCCTTCACATACCTCTTTTCCAATCTTTGGCTCTTATTTTTCTTTTGAATGATATGGGTGATTCAGAAAGAGAAAAATGAAATCTAAAAAGGCAAAGTCCTGATACTGTGAAATTGTTTTGCATAGGCTTTGGTACAATCTGTGGGTGTTTTGCCATTGATGACACTGGGACAAAAATTGGGCTCTACATGCTCATTTTAATTCAGTGTCTCAGTTGAAGAGTGCATAGTGTCACTAATAAGCTGCCGTCAGAGAACAATAATGGGAAACTGGTTTCCTGGCACCAGCTGTTTATCTTACTGAGACCTGCTACTGTTGAAAATGAAAATGACATAAGATTTCTACAGATCAGAACATATTATGGCAACATGCAGAAAGGAGATAGTTTCATTTTCCATGACAGAGAGGAAGATACAATATAAAGGCTTAATGTTCCAAAGGACAGGTATTCTGGGTATACTCTGGGTAAAGGATAGGTGTCCTGGGGACATTCTGTATTAAAGAGAGCAGAATGTCTGACAGCAAAGCAGGAATAGTCAGGGGAGTGAAACTGCCTGAAACATTAAAGAAAAAAGCTAATTATTTGTTGAAATGAGTCAATGATAAGCATGGGATTGCTAAGATTATTTTTTGTTTTGTTGGGGTTTTGGTTGTTTGTTGGTTTGGGTTTTTTCATGTTTTTTTTTAGTGTTGTTGTTTCAGTTTTACTTCTTTAACTGATTGATAGGCAGATCCCTGGTCCTGAAAGGACAATCTTATTATTCATCTCAATCTACACATTTCACATAAAATGAAATCTCAGAGGCAGACATGGCTGTAAGCACTCTTTTCAGCGCCTCTGTAGGCTGCCTTTTGAAGGTTAAGTGAGTACCAAAATGTTACCTTTTGTTTTCTTTTTTGATTTTTCTGTGTACCACGAGATTCCATGTCTTCCCTTTTCACGCTTATGCTGTCTCTTGTTTCTGTGTTGCCTGTATCCCCTTTTAGTCCCCTTGGCTTTTCTTTGTCTCTCTTTTAGCTTTTCTCTGTTCTTTGAGCTTTATCTGTACAATTCCTTGGAGCTTCATGCTGAAGAGACATGACTTGACTGCAAGCTTTCAAGAGTCACAAATGAAATGAGCTTAGGAACTCTGTGTCTCTTGATGCCAAGTGCAAAAGAACTTTCCTAAATACTGTAGTTTTGCCAGTCAATTACTGACGCCTGTGAGAAAAGCATGTAGTAATAAAATTATGGGCGACACAGAAAGGAATACCAGAAACCTGAAACAGTCTTGATTTAATGGAGAGGAACATTATTGATTCCTGTTCTCCACAATAGAGCTTAAAAGCAAATAAAATCCATTACTTTCAATGGCAGACATTTTAAAAGCTGCTGTCTGTGTAATGTTTCAAAACATACTCTGCTGGAATTGCATTGCCTCCTTATTCTTTTACATTTCTGTCATACTACAAGCAAAGTTTTGCCATTACACCGTTAAAAGAACAAATTCCTAATGACTACAATAAATGTCTCTATAGATCCAGTTGCACCTCATTACCAGATTGTCAGATCTTCTCAGTCAACATCCAGCACTTCAAAATAAAATCTCCAAGGAGATCCTCGATATTGGAAGAATTGTTTTGGACACTTTGAAATATCTGACTTGACTCAGTTTGACTTTCAACCCTCAATGTGTATGCAGGGAGAGCCATAATCTTTGTACTGTCTCTGTTTCAACTAAATATTACAAGATCACCTCAAAGAGCTATGGTTTACTTGGGGTCATGTTGTCATTGGTTCTGCTTTTCCTGTTATCCCTTGCATTTTCAGTAACATTAAGAAGTACCTTCCCATGAAAGATCCTTGCTGAATCAAATCTGGAATACTGTTGTATCTTCACTTGTTCTTCACCTTCATTTTTAAAATAGCTTCTGTTTATTCCTGTAGTAAAAGATGCAGTAGAAACCACTGCGCTTCGGTGGTGGAGGAACATCAACCAGCTTTCAACCCCACATTCCTCGAAAATACTGCATTTGGCAGAATGCTATGGAATTTTCTTGAGTAGAAGAATTTATAACCATGGAGTATTATCTTACAGTTCTGTTTCTTCTTTTCCCCTCTTTTACCTTTTTTGTTTGTTTGTTTGTTTGTTTAAATTTTGTTATTTCCTTTTGCATTGTCATGTTTGTTTGTTTGTTTGTTTTTCTCCTCTAGATCTTAGAGCATTATTTATAATGTACTCTATACTCATTTTTTTATGGGGGAAAAAGAAAAAGAACAAGAAAAGAATGCAATCTTTCAGTGTAAAAACTGATTATATAGCACAAACCAGACTGTCTTGCTACTTTGGATTACTGAAGCAAAGAACTGCTTGAACTTACCAGAGAACCCAGGCAGCTTTTTCTCCTGCATTAGTCAGTCAGCATGGTACGAATGTTCCCAATCATTTGACAGAGAGGTAGCTGTGCAGCTGCACAGTGTGCTGTCTGCATTATAACTTGATCTGACTTTGCATAAATATATGCTAGAGATTTACTTCCTTGTGTACTCTCCTACAGTACTATTCACAGATTTGTTATTTTCAATTATAGCAGGTTTGCTTTTGTTGTTTTTTTGTTGGTTGTTGTTTTTTGTTTGTTTGATTGCTTTTTTGGTGTGGTGGGTTTTTTTGTTGATTTTTATTTTTTTTTTAATTCACAAGATTTCATGCAAGGAAAAATGTTTTTTAACCCTCTCACTGGAAATTGGATCGGACTCATGTCATCCATACTGAAGTATTAGCACCAGAACAGGCTGTTCAAGGAGGCTACTAAGTTTATATAGTTCTTGCCTGATGAAGCCCTTTCCCAACTTGCCTACTTCTATCCAACTTTGAGGACCAATGAGAGATCTTATAGGCCTCTAGCAGAGCAAGTTTGTGAATAATTTTACATATCATTATCTATTACAAGGAATGCAAGGAATTATCAGGCCAGCACTCTGTTCCATATAATTAATAAAACAGAATAAGCTGCACCACATACATCCTAGTCCATAGTAAATCACAACTTCATGGTAAAGTTACTGATACAGATTTACTTGAGATCCTCCTTGCAAACACTTGCTCCATTTTCCTCCTACTGGCCTGTTTTTATTTTCAGTTTTATTTTGTCTTAACTGAAAGAAATTAACTTAGCTGAATCTAGGAAAAATATTGCTTTTGGAACATAACATTTTGTGATGTACGCTGTTTTTCCTTGATGGTTAATAAAAAACAGACCTGATGGCTGTAACACATAATTCTTTCTTTACAGAAAAGCAATGAAGCTATGCAAAGGGTTTATAGGCTGCTAACATTACCCCTCTCTAAGCACAACTAGTTGTGTTTTCAGAAATCCTAGGGAGTTTCTAGGCTTCACAAGCCTTCTAGAAGTGTCAGTTTCCCTTATGGCCACTTAAGTACGTCAGTTTCAATTGTCCCTTCAAGATTTATCTGCTGACCATCAGAGAATCTGATGGAGCATTTCCTAAGAGCTATTAGTTTTTTCTGACTCTAACTTTCAGATTTTTTGATTAGTGCTTTTTTCAAGTTCTGTCTTTAATTGACAAACTGTAAAAAATTGGAAGCCTTTCCTTGTATGAACTATTTTCTTCTCTACTGTTTTGTTTTTTTTAAATTTTGTTTCAGATGGAAGCTTAATGGTAATGACTTGGGAGTGACATACATGGCTGACCTGAAGAAAACAATTATTCTCAGTGTGAGATTTATGAAGAATATAATTCAGCAGGCCACCAACAGCTGTTCCCTTCCTAGCATCTCAGAAGTGGAAAGAGCTGACTCTGTATGTTTTTAAGTTCTAACATTAATTAAATTTTCACAAGACTTTCTAATTAATTATATATACTGGTTTTCAGGTTTTTGAGTGACCTTTCTAACATTTTTCTTCTGCAGAAATTGAGAATGTCTATTCTTCTGGATTTTATGCAAAATAGAGACCATTTCTGTAAATGAAGAATAAGAATATTTAACATTATTTTGAACAAGTAAATGTATAAATACATGTAATTGTAAACACACATACACTCATATATACACATACATATGTATGTAATCCAAATGTTCATTCTTTCTCCTAGCTCTCTGCTTGACATCCTAATTTATAAACAAGTAAGTCCACTGTAGGTAACAAAATTCTTTATTTAGAATATCGCCCTCCCTACCACTGGTTTGCAAATGTATATTTATATGATTTATCCTTTTTGTTTTAAAATAGAAGAAACACAAATCGTCTTGACAGATGCATTTCAAAATAGATCTCTCATGGAACTGGATTATAAGAAAAACACAATCTTAAATAAATAAACCAAAAATCCATGGAAATTCTCTAAAAATAATATAAATTATATTTATTCTGTCAACTAAAGATATCAACGTTTTTAACCAGTTCTAATGCATTAATGATGGTGCTTATCTTCCATTTAAAATGTTCCTAATTTAGACTTTTCTCTCTGCACAGAACAGACTTCTTAACTTTGTCTTCCATGTAGAAAATAACCTCTGTTCTTGGAGATACTTCCACGACTGTTCCACTCTGATTTAGGATAACCTGAAAGCATAACTTGAGTATTAAAAACAACCTCTAGTCAATTTTTCTCAAGATCTTCACAGAATCATAGAATGTTTTGGGTTGGAAATGACTTATAAATGTCATCTAGTCCCATCTTCCTACAACAAGCAGGGACATCTCACTAGAACAGATTGCTCAGAGCCCCATCAAGCCAGACCTTGAATGTTTCCAGGAATGGGGCCACCATGCCTCCCTAGGCAATCTGTTCCAGTGATCCACCACCCTCATATTAAAGAACTTTTTCCTGATGTCCAACCTAAATCTATTCTTCTCTAGCATGGAAACATTACCCCTTGTCCTGTCTTTACATGCTCTTGTGAACAAGTATTTCCCAGCCTTCTTATAGGCCCCTTTCAGGTATTGGAAGGTCTCTATAAGGTCCTCCTGAAGTCTTTTCTTTTTCAGACTGAACAAACCCAACTGCCTCAGCTTGTCTTCATGAGACAGGTGCTGCAGCCCTCTGATCATTTGCACTGCCCTCTTCTGGACGCGCTCTAACAGCACCACATCCTTCATGTGTTTGGGGCTCCAGAGCTGGACCTCCTGGTGGGGTCTCATCAAGGCAGAGTAGAGGGTCAGAATCACCTCTCTCAATCTGCTGGCCCCACTTCTCTTGATCCAGCCCAGGATGCAGTTGGCCTTCTGTGCTGCAACTGCACATCAGTGGCTCATGTCCAGCTTTTGATCCACTAGTACCCACAGGTCTTTTTCCACAGGGCTGCTCTCTAGCATATCTTACCCCAATCTGTATTAGTATCTCTGGTTGCTGTGGCCCAGGTGCAGGACCCTGCACTTGGTCTTGTTGAACCTCATGAGGTTCACCTGGGCTCTTTCTCCAGCTTTTCCAGATCCCTCTGGATGGCATCCTATCCTTCTGGCATATCGACACACCACCCAGCTTGGTGTCACCAGCAAACTTGCTGAGGGTGTTCTCAATGCCACTGTCAACATCATTAGTGAAGATATTAAACAACACTGGTCCCAGTACAGTCCCCTGAGGGACAGCACTTGTCAACATTTTCCATCTGGACATCGAGCTATTGCATGCTCTGGATGCAACCATGCATCCAATTCCTCATCCACTGAACAGTCCAACCATCAAACCCATATCTCTTCAATTTAGAGAGAAGGATGTTGTGGGGGACCATGTCAAAAGCCTTGCAGAAGTCCAGATAGATGACAACCATAGGTCTTCCCTTGTCCACTGATGAAGTCACTCCATTGTAGAAAGCCACTAGGTTGTTTAGGCAGGACTTTCCCTTAGTAAAGCCATGTTGGCTACCTCGAATCACCTCTCTGTCCTTCGTGTGCCTTGTCAGAGCTTCCAGCAGGATCTGTTCTGTGATCTTTCCAGGCACAGAGGAGAGGCTGATAGGTCAGTGGTCCCAGGAGTGGCTTGGCAACTTCAAGCAAAAATCTTAATGGTCCTGATTAAAATATCCATCTACGAAGTGTTCTTGAGAGCTGAGCTTGAAAAATTTGGTATAGAAATGATAACTTTAGGGATGCTTTAAATGGGACAATACTTCTAATCAACTGGACATTTACAGAATATAGAGGCTTAGTGTATACATACCATTTTAGTATTTATGTACCATTACCATATTAGAGCCATACTGGATGG
Source organism: Chaetura pelagica (assembly GCF_000747805.2). Lineage (NCBI taxonomy): Eukaryota > Metazoa > Chordata > Aves > Apodiformes > Apodidae > Chaetura > Chaetura pelagica. The sequence continues at coordinate 5,967,191 of NW_009970725.1, forward strand.
GTAGATCATGTATGTGACAGTTTTTGTGATTACATATGTGTACTGCAACTTTGATGAGCTTTGCAATCACTGTGCTCGTAAGTATCCATTGCTTCATTTCCTGTGGTAGAGGAGCTTCATATTTTCCCTCTTTTCAGTCTTAAAGAGACTTTTGAGTAATATTTTTATAATATTTGCAGAAAAAGTAAGAGGTACTTCTCTGGAACCTTTTAATTGTGACAACACTTTGCACAGCAGGCCAAAATAGGAGGATTTGTGCTTCTAAATCCACAAGGGATTTGGAATTGCACTGAATGTTTCCAGCTTTGTTCCATGGGGTGTGATGACATGAAAGCTTATATATAAAATCTCACCTTACACAGCAATTTCAAATCTTTAATCCTTGCTACGAGTTAATTTCTGTAGGTCTTTTTTAGAAATTAATCATCTAGACAAGTTAATGCTGTGACCAATATATACAAAAAGCTTTCTACAATCCACTGTACCCCACATTTATGTTTCATGCAGCTAGTACCAGTGTTACCAACCTTTATCTTATCAGTACCTTTATGTTTTTAATGAGAGACTCTACATTTTTTTTTACTGGATTTAATGTTCTAAAAGTTTTCTATTTTCTTGCTGTTCAAATAAATTTGATCTCTTCTTCTGCCTCAGTAATATGTTACCCAAGTTATCATTTTTACTTGAAACTAATTTGTTTTATGTTATTAAATTTACATGAAGCCAAGTCGCTCTAACTGTAAAAAAAAAAAAAAAAATCCTTACATTTAAAATGTAGCATTGATCTTGGAGGACTTTAATTCTTTTTTGCATGGAAAATTCAATATGGTCATAGTGACATAGTAATATATGATAATAAAGTTATAGACATATTATAGTAAAGAACTATTAGTAAGATCAGGTCTTTAGCTCCTGCTTTCAGCCCCATATACTTGTAGGTAACTGGTGCTCAGAGGGCTACCGCTGCTGATGGTACTTGCAGCAACGAATTACTTATTCTCATGCCCTCTTTAAACAAATAATTTTGTAAAAAGCTTTGTAAAAAATTTCTTCATTGGAAATGAGGTAAATGCTGGAGTTAGGAATGTATTGTGGTTTGTGGTTTTGTTTTTTTTATGAATCTGATTTTTGATCTCTTTACAGAAAATTGTAGCACTCTGGGGAATAATTTCTCACTGCTGATGATAAATCAAGAAGTGCAAGTGACAAAGGGGAAGAAAAAGCTTCATTGCATTCAAGAAAATCATTCTCCTTGGTGGTGCTAGTAATAATGGAGGGGAAAAACAAGCTCACTGAAAAAATTGTATTCTATGAACTTTTTAGGATACAGCAAATTATCTGCTTAAGGCTTTTGGGACTCATATGTAGGTTTGCTAAGATTAACAGTGTGTTACAGATGTGTTCACAGGAACTGGTTCAGTGATAGCTAGTTATATATTTTGTCAGAAACTTGAAATTGGAGGCAAATGCAGTACACTAACGTATTAAGGGCTGTCATTATTACACTTAAAATAAAAATTGCTCTAATAAAAACAAACAGACAAAAAAACCCCAAACCCAAGGAAATAATCGCATATTCCCTCCAAGGGATCTCATGAGGCAAAACAATGGGAACATGTATGAGTGGCTGCAAAAAGTCTAACTTCTAACAAATGTTACCATTAGATCTCTGCAGCAAAATGTATGAGGCCCTGCACAAAAGTTTTCTAGTTGGCTTCACTATCTAAATTGATCATGAAACTGTAGGGAAGTGAGGAACTATTTCAGCATTAAGCAGTACAGGTATTGGCACCTGGAAATTTCCAGCACTATTCAACAGTACAAGAAAACAAAATTTAGTTTGACTAGATAACAGAAAATAAACAGTTTCTGTGTATTTGCAGCTATTCATAGCCCTAAAAAAGTGAGAAAATATCTGCAGTTAGTAGTTCCCAAATCAGTCATTAGGGAACAGTCCAAAGCATAAGAATAATCCTGATTTATAACTTTCTTCAAGAACTATTCTTGAAAATTGCTTCAAGATACAACTATTACCTCAAGGTACAGTAACCTGTGTGGATGTCAAGTCTGATAAGCAAGTTTATGAGAAGACAAAAGGCCAAAAAATGTCTACTAAACATTCTTTAGAAAGTAAGCAGATGTTTATACGTTGTTTTCAGAACTTAAACTAAAGCTCCTGTTTGTGAAAATACTGCCTGAGAAGGGAAAGGCTGACAGAGAGATTGTCTTTATTGACATTTCCACTGATGTCTTTCTAAAATATTCCCTAGTGAACCTCTCTTATGCAACACAGTCAAAAAGTGAAACTTGTGAAATATGATAAAGAAAACTTAGGGAGTTGAATGAATCCTCATAGATCAAAATTGAAAGTAAGGTCTGCTGGAGGTATGATGAAGCAAAAACACTACGCCTTGCTCTATTTTTATCACAATAGCTAAATTTCAGAGCAAAGTAGTCACAGTTTAGCAACATATGTATGCCCATATTCTTCCTAGACTTCCAAAATAATGGATTTTTCTATTGAGATGTCTTTTTATCTATCACAGCAGAAAAGCCACAGACTGAATAAATCATAATGTTTTCCCATGTTTCTCTTAGGGGTTTTTACTACATTTTGTGTAAACTGGATGTTTGTTTATACACTTCTCAAATGCTTTTTCAAAACCAAGTCAGGGTGAACAAGGTAACATCAGTAAACAAGCACACATGAAATATGTAAATTGTATCAAATAATGGATTATCAAATCACTATTTGAGTTTTTCTAAACAGAGTGTAAGAATATCCACATAAATGCAGTCATTCTTTTGACATTGGTTTTCAAAATACATGCCGAGCAATTTAATTGGTGTACTGTTTACATACTAGTCAGATGTAGAAAGATGGCCATGTCATTCCATATGGGATGATAATGCTAAAATGTTGCAGTGTCAAATTCTTAGCTGTGGCAGAAAAAAGATCAGCAACAAAAAAGTTAGGATTCTAATAAGGACCAAGGCAGTCATAATTAGAAGAGGTAAATCTGATTCTTTATTCTCCCTTACCTCAGCTCATACTTCCACCACAAATTCTTTGAAATACAGATTGAATGACAATATTGAGTTCCCAACCACTAGGTCTTCTAGGTCACATCTATTCAACATGTATACATTTCTACCTATGGAAAAAAAAATGTTATGATGCAAAAGCTAAATCAATTTTCTCATGTTGTCAATCTGAGGGAAACAGATGATTCTTAAACATATGAATTTACAAAATACCAATCTTTGGTTGCAGCAGGTAAACAAGGTATTTGGAGACCTAAATTCAAATGTACTTAGATCAAATGAAGACCTAGATTCAAATGCAATAAATTTGCTTCATAATTTTTAGACATATATGAGGTTCAATTGGTAAAAAATAGCTAGTCTTGAACAAGAATTGATTAAAATTATTGAATTAAAAACTTACATAGAAAACATGCCAGGAAAAGATACTGTTCAACCCATGCCATGTTAAGCTCTAAACAGACCTCGCAGTTTCCCAGATCTTCACTTCAATTAATTTTTGCTTCAATGGAAACTAGAAATAACAAATATACTATCGTCTTTTCTGAATAATGCAGTTATATATAGCCCTGAAGTGCCAAGGTTCAATAAACAAAACAGTAGCTTCCAGTCATGTATTCAACTGCTTTTCTAAAGTGTACAAAAAAATAATTTCAAACATATACACACAGCATATATGTAGGCAGAGATATCATGCACATATACATATACGGAGAATATGCAAATATTTTAAAACATTCTTCAGGTCTTTCCAAGATGCAATGTCAGCTATTCATACATATGCATATATTTTAATGTTTATATAAAGTTATATAAATAGACAAAAGCACACAAACATAAACATGCATATGTGTATACATAAATGCAATTTACATTACCTAAAAAAGCAATTATTTTATCTGGTGTGGGTTGTTTTTTTTCATTTTCACAAATCTGGAATAATAACTGTAAATTAAAATTTATCTATGGCTGTACAATAACAGTTCATTAAATTTGGTTTCATGAAGAGTACAGCATCATTTGCCCTTCTGTGTTCTCTTTATATGATAATATCTAATATTTTAGTGAAGCAAGTAAATACACTTTTGACAGATATTGAATTTATTATCATTACTTACTGAGTTAATTGTTTAACTCTGTCTTTAGTCCTTACATTTTGTGCCAATGAAAGAATAGCTCATGAAATGAAAGAATAGCTTGTGGATTCCCATTTGAAGTAGCAGTCTAATGGATACTGCATTCATCGAATGGGTGTTTAAATATGGCATTTGTGTTTAAATACAGTGACCATTTACACTCTTCAATCCATTCTGAACATTTTGGAGTAGACCATACAGGAAACTGTTTGAATATATGATGCCTGAATCCTTGGAGAGAGCATTTATCAGCACATTCCGATCCGCTAAACTGTTCTCATCTGTCCTTAAAATGACATTGTAATGGGAATGCTGGGAAGAAAAGGCAGCCCAGGATAATTGCTAGAAGAGCTCTAAAGCCATCTGCTTCAGGGGCAGGTGGAAACTGAAGTGAGTTGTATCTCAGGTTGCAAAGAGGGGAAATACTCAGCCCTGTTGTGGTGTCAACTGTAGCTCTACGCTCTCTGAAATGCCTCAAATAAGGCTGAATATAGAAGCTGTAAATGCAGAGACAAGCTTACTGCTTGCAGTGAGGTTGTAAACTGAAGACTTATGAACACCTAAAGGGTTCATAAGAGCAGTTTTATTTGGTGAACACAGAACCCATTCTCTTACCAAAAACTATATGGAAATATATTTTCTCCCATTTTTATAACTATTTGCCATTTACAAATCCAGATATACTTTTTTTTTTTTTTCAATCATTACATCGATGTGATATATTGATACAAATCTTTCATATCAGTTCACAAGGCAAGTAAAAAAAAATATATATAATGTATATGCATAAACATATTGTATACATAACAAAAAAGTTGCTCTTGTTCTGTATTACATGTATTATTTCTAAAGTAAGAGACATTAGGAAAGTTACTCCTCACATATGCATAAGAGCCAGCTCTAAATACTTATCTCAGTCTTATGTTAGTTGAAATCCATTCATTTAAGCTTTACATTAGTGTAAGACGGGTAGAATATGACTAGAAAGAAAGAATCGGGTCAACATTTTTTAATCAGAAATTTAATATGTACACAGTCAGTATTGTATGTAGGTTAACTTCATAACAGCTCCATAAAGTGAATTGATACACAGTGCTGTCTCATGCCAACATAACATTAAAATCTATAATTTAAACTTTTCCTTTGAAACTGGCTAAAGACAAGTTAAGAAGATAGATGGAAAAGAGTCTCATCATCTATCAAGTAAGTAAAACTATGCACATGCATAGGCATTCTTCTTTGTCATCTCCCATGCTGTGTGTGATTAATACATTCTTTATTAGCTAAGAAACTTCTGTAGACTTTTACATTTTTATATATTTTATATATTCCATGCAGCAACATAAACTGATGTTTAATTATACTGACTATATGCCACAAGAACCATCATTGTCGATTTCTCAATAGAAGAATGAATTGGTGCTGTAAGTCTTAAATGCTTGGTAATCAAATTTCTCCACAT
>NW_009970725.1:5972877-5975792 GCF_000747805.2 Chaetura pelagica
TGTATAGGTGTTTATCATACATTTTTTAAGTAAACAGCTATTGCTATTTTTATTTTTTTCCTCTTATTTCTGGAAAACAAAAGCTGTTTTAGGCATTTTAATGTATCAAAATCTGATTGATTATTATTGTTGGGTTTTTTTAAGTCAGAAAAGGTTGAACCCTTTGGTCTGGTTTTGATCACTGATAGAAGAGTTCCCATGCAGAATTCATATGTGAGACTGACAGTTTAACTGTTAACTTATGCTGAGGTGTTTGCAGTTTCCTGGAACTGAGGTAAAAAATGGACTCTTATGAGCATCTTGGTGGATGATAAAGAAGAACATGTGCAAATGTTTTATTTTCTTTCCACTCTGTTCACTTCTCTTGTTCATGTCCACTTTTCATGATCACATGCTCATCTGCCTCAAAGGAGTCACCCATATTCAAAATGACCATTTAATTTCAGTTTCCATATTTCAAAGGCATTTCTTGTTTTCTTTCACCATGCTTGTCCTCTCATCCTGTCTTGGTTTGAGTTCTGCTTCTTTCATGACTGGATTCATATTTTAATGTGACACAGCCATGACCTCATTCTCTGCTCTCAGTGGGCTTAGTACAGTACACCTCCCCATTCAATCAGTCAGTACCAGTGAGCATCTATGTGACAATTTATTTTGATGAGCCAGAAAGGAAAACAGCCTGCTTATCTGACTAGCCTTTTCTTTTAAGTGGTGAAATAAGACATTCTGAATGAAGAAAAACAACTGCCCAGCAGAGAGGGACCTGGGAGTGCTGGTTGACAACCAGTTGACCATGAGCCAGCAGTGTGCCGGGTGGCCTGGAAGGCCAATGGCATCCTGGCTTGTATGAGGAATAGTGTGGCCAGCAGGAGTAGGCATGTGATTCTCCCCCTGTACTTGGCACTGGTGAGGCCTCACCTTGAGTACAGTGTACAGTTATGGGGTCCTCACTTCAAGAAGGATATGGAGGTGCTGGAGCAGGTCCAGAGGAGAGCAATGAGGCTGGTGAAGGGACTAGATGGAAAGTCTTATGAGGAGAGGCTGAGGGAGCTGGGAATTTTTGGTCTGGAAGAGACTCAGGGGGGACCTTCTCACTCTCTACAACTACCTGAAGGGAGGTTGCAGTCAATTGAGGTCAGGCTCTTCTCTCAGACAACTAGTGACAGGATAAGAGGGCATGGCCTGAAGCTTCTCCAGGGGAGGTTTAGGATGCATATTAGGAAGCACTTCCAACATGGAAAGGCAGATTAAACTTTGGAATGGACTGCCCAGGGAAGTGGTTGAGTCACTATCCCTCACATTGTTTAAGGAAAGGTGGCTGTGGCACCTAGTGCCAGGGTCTAGCTGATGTGGTGGTGTTAGATCATAGGTTGAACTTTATGACCTCAGAGGTCTTTTCTAGCCTCAATTATTCTGTGATTCTGTGATTCTATCTCATTTATTTAGGGAAAGGACTCTTATTCCCAGTATAATTAATATTTTTTCCAGCATTCATTGCTATTTGACTGAATAAAAAAGTTTGATAAACTTCAGTGTTAATTTCAGTAGAAACTGTCATTATTTAATTTCCAGTTTTGTCAGATTTATACAGTTGATATATTTTATATTCTTCTTACTTTTATTTCTTTTTCTTTTCAGTTATGCAGAGCTGCATTCAGACTCTTCTCTCAAAAAAAATTAGAAAAAAAGCCCTCAGAAGGTATTATTGCATGCCTCTTATGTCTGGAAGGAACGCCACTTTGAAGGAAGGAATTTTAAGTTTCAAATTATTTCATTTGATTCTGTTTTCTGAGGCTCCACTTTTCTGTATATATATATAAAAATTGTCTTAATCAATGCCACATTTACTTCTTAGATATTTTCTATTTCTTCTGCTGTCATCTGAAGAGGTTCAATTGTTACACCTTTTATTCTTTCCATTCTGCATCACGTATCTTCTACTCTTGTGATTCTGACTGTAATAAAATCAATTTTCAACTCCATAGTTTCAAAAGTGAGTAGCAGGTTTTAGTGATTATTATTATTAATATTTTTTATATTGACGGGGGGATGAATTTATTATTAAAGTTTATTCTGCTCTCACACACTAATAGCAATGTGAAATTCAGGTTTCTTGACTTCATACATTCTTTCCTATGAGGAAATTCATACACACTTCTATAGGAAGGAGACCTCTAATTGAGGTTGTAGGGAGGTGGGAGTTGGCCTCTTCTCTCAAGTGAATACTGACAGAACAAGAGGAAATGGCCTGAAGCTGCACCAGGAGAAGTTTAGACTGGATATTAGAAAGAATTTCTTTACCGAAAGAGTGGTTAGACAGTGGAACAGGCTGCCAAGGAGGTAGTGGAGTCACCATCCCTGGAAGTGTTTAAAAGAAATATAGATATAGTGCTTAGTGACTATAATGTGACTTAGTGACTATAGTGACCTGCTCTTAAACAGGTAAGAACGGGTAAATCAGCTTATGGTAGGGACACTTAGGTTATGGTTGGACTTGATCTATCTTCAAGGTCCTTTCAGCCAGGATGATTCTATGATTCCAAGTGCCCAAATGCACCTTGAATATGGTTAGCTCTCCTAATTCATGTCCACAGAAGCACAAAAGCCCAGCTCTAATTATAGGTGAACCATGCACTTGCTTATGGGAGCCAATTGCAGTCACAGTCCAACTACTTGGTCTGGCTGAGAAAATCAGTCTGGTTGACTGAGACTTTTTTTGTTGCGTCTAAAGAGGGATATTAACCACAGCTACTGCTTAAGATGGCTCCAGCAGCATCAGAAACAGGAATAAGGATCAGGAAGCTCATCTCTGCCAAAATTTCTTCCCACCATAATTTAATCTCCTCATATGGGCTCAGGACAAATATAAGAGGATGGTGGGTCCTGCACATGGATCACAACCCCATGTAACCCTA
>NW_009970725.1:5975828-5976728 GCF_000747805.2 Chaetura pelagica
ATGTGGGGATGTTTGTCAAATATGAGTGCTTGGGTGGCTCAGATGTGCCCAGACAGCCAAGAAAGGCAACAGTGTCCTGGCTTGTATCAGAAGTAGTACTGCCAGCAGGACTAGGGAAGTGATTGTCCCCCTGTACTCAGTACTGGTGAGGCTGCACTTCGAGTATTGTGTTCAGTTCTGGGCCTCTCACTAGAAGAAAGACATCAAGGTGATTCAGTGAGTCCAGAGAAGGTCAAAGAAGCAGATGAAGGGTCTAGAGAAGAAGTCCTATGAGGAGCATCTGAAGGAACTGGGGTTATTTAGCCTGGAGAAAAGGAGGCTGAGGGGAGACTGTATAGTGCTTTACAGCTGCCTGAAGGAAGGTGGTAGGAAGGTAGGAATTGGTCTCTTCTCACAAGTAAAAAGCAGCAGAGCAAGAGGAAATGGCCTCAAGTTGTGTTGTGGGAAGTTTAGATTGGATATTAGGAAAAATTTATTCACTGAAAGAGTTGTCAGACACTGGAACAGGCTGCACAGGGAAATGGTGGAGTCACCATGCCTGGAGATAACTGAAAAATGCATAGAAGTGATGCTTAGATACATGGTTTAGTGGTGGAATTGGCAGTGTTAGGTTTATGGTTGGACTCGACAGTCTTAAAGATCTTCTCCAAATGAAATGATTCTATGATTCTATATCAGCCTTTCCCAAGAACATCTTGTCTTGGGGAAAAATGACCTCAGCTAACTTACTCTTGGGACAAAAAAATACAAGCCTTCAGACAGTTCTGTGCAAATACAAATATGCATTGTTCACTTATTATTTTGAGAGGGAAAATTATGCTATTCTGGCAGCAATTGAAAGCAGAGTTTCCTCTAATAATTATTTTAGTTTAGAGTCACCATGGCACAATATATTCCTGC
>NW_009970725.1:5976772-5994513 GCF_000747805.2 Chaetura pelagica
TATATGAGCTGTATTAGATGACTCTTCGAGACTTAAAGAATTTCTTCATATTTAATGCATCTCTTTAAGTGTAATACTCTTTTCAGAGGAAAGGAAAGGAAAGGAAAGGAAAGGAAAGGAAAGGAAAGGAAAGGAAAGGAAAGGAAAGGAAAGGAAAGGAAAGGAAAGGAAAGGAAAGGAAAGGAAAGGAAAGGAAAGGAAAGGAAATATGTTCTGACTGCAATTATTAAATGCATTGCATTTATTTAGTACAAATGTTAAATAGAGACATAGGCTGTAGAATTAAGTTTAATGTATTTCATATGCATTAGTTAAAAGAAAATTGTTTCAAGAACAGTGTACAATATATATTTCCATAAACCTAAGGATACTTACAGGCTCATTGAGTGGCATTTTATCAGACAATACAATTAAAGATTGGAAAAACTGAAATCATTGAAATAAGCAGAAGAATTGAAGCGCTCTAGAATATTCTCTGATATTACTTATTATTGTAATGTAATGTGCAGTGTAATGTGCAATAAAGCAAAGACTGAAAAAAATATGACCCAATTTCAGATATAAAAAGACAGTATATATTAATTTTCTCAGTGAAATAGTCTCTTGTTAAACACTGTTGAGTTAAGTATTCCACAGAAAGTGTTGAACTATTCTAAAATTTACCAAATCTATCCTAAAATGAGTATTTATTTAAAAGTAAGAAGAAAACATACCTATTTTAAGCTCAGACTAGATTAGATATTCAACACATCCTACAGAACACTGGCATGCATGATACATTGTCAAATGCCTTAAGATCCTCTGCTCAGAGAGCTCTGAGAAACTGGGATGAGTGTTAAATGCACAGCATGTAGCTTCATTCTCTACCTATAAAATCTTAGCTTGCCCTGTGCGTATAGATTGAGGAAAGTATGAGACATGATATTTAACCACAGTTTTGTGATTTAATTAAGATGTACTGATTTGGATTGCTAAGTTGCCATATCATATAACCCTAAAGCTTTGTGATGTCATTAATGCATCTTGACTTAATATATGAGGGGAAAAAAATAAGTCTGTGATTATGTGAAAAAACTTGCTTTTGTAATTTATTTCTGGGTAGATAGCTTGCATCTTAAATATTTTAAAGGCATTTTAGTACATTCACAGGTGTAAGGAAATAGCCAAATTCAATGACAGAAATCTGAGGTACGGAGTTTTAGGCATTATCCTTTTCTCTTCCAAAACAGATTATGATTATGCTCAAGAAAGTAATTTTCTGGTATGGATAAAGTAGACCAATTTGACTTCTCCGGGCAGCCTTTGTTCTTCACATTTGCAGCCAAGTGCCCTCCCTGGGCACAAGAAGGAAAGCTTTGCAAACTCTATTCTGGATTCTGGTCAAGTGACTCCATTATCTGCTAAAAAATCCAAAACAAACAAAAACATAGCTAGTTTCTCTGGTGTCCTATCTGTGTATTTACTTTTTAGATTATTCTGTGCTGATTGCGACTGTATATGCCTTCTCAGCAGACATTCAGACTTGTCTTCTCAGCCATAAATTTCTGGTTTCAACTATAACTGGAAAATAAACTTGTCCTCTCAAAAAACTCCCAAAAAACAACAGAAAAAAACTCCAGGAGTCATATTTGGCCTTCAGTTTACAACGCTTTTCTCTGATAAAATATGTTATAAAACCTGACATTTAGCAAAGAAATCTATATGTGTATTATAAAAATAACACTTTATACATATCTATAACATCCTTAGGCACAGAGAAGACCTTCATCTGAGGTTATAATCCAGACACAGTCCAGATGTCCTTGTCTTTTTTATTACCAGTAGACTATGATGTCACTTGCTATCCCCAGTGTGAAGGACCAGGTATTTCCTCATACGAACATGAAATGCCCTTTAGGTCAGCATACATAAGTGACTTAAAGATGGCTGCTCCACGTGGCACTGAACCCTCTCCTGGCTGCCTTTTTGGATACCCCAAGGGGGCAGCTGCTGTGGGAGAGGAGCCGTGGCCGGAAGAATGGCTGCAAGGGCGGGACAAGGTCCTGTCTGATTGGCTGAAAAGCCCAGAAATACAAAACTGGCCAATTGGGAGTGAAGGAAACCTATAAAGAGACAGCGCAGCACACTTTTCTCTCTCTTGTGCTCCTCGTTTTTGGTGCACGGTTCCGCAGACACTGAAGGTGCCGCTCCTCGCTTCTCGGCATGTTTCTGCAGAGCCACTGCTCCTGCTGCCATGCTCTGTCGGCCTTCTCCTCGGCTGCCGAAGCTGCTTGCTGCCACTTGCTTTGGGGGGGTGACCTGCGCCTTGGAGTGCCTGCCAGCCTGAGGTCCCCGGCTGCAGCCCGAGTCCCGGCTCTCGCCTGGTTCCGGTTCGCTCCAGACAGACCCGGTTTGACCCAGCTCATCCTGTCCCGTCGCCACAGATTTTCCTGCCAGATGTCTGGTGAGACTAATTCCTGCCACCCCTGGTCCTAACCGGGTTGCAGGGGAAGGCATAATCCTGTTTTACTTGCACTCAAACCGCCACCCTATATGGGACAAGAGTTGGGTATATCCTTCCTCCTCCTTCCCTCATAAATAAGTGAATAAGGTGTGTAAACAAGGTGTACCCATATATAAGTATTAAGACATAAGTTCTTGTTATTTGATGCTTAAAAGATATTTCACAGCTCGTAAGTTCTTTAATTACCCTTTTTGAACCTCCTGCCCTAAATTGCTTTGTTTTCCCCACAATAAACAGTGCATTTGTAAATTCTAATTGGGGATTGGCTGCTGTTATTGGAAATATTAGTAAGTACTGAGCAAGTTACTCACTCGAAAAGTCAGTGCCGAAGCTCACTGATCCTCTGTGAGAGGCGAGCACCACGTGCAGACCTCTCAGCAGATCCTGACAAGGTAAATACACTCCAAAAAGGTGATATAATGGGTTGCGGATAGCGACACTCAGTATACTGGTTTATACTTTTGTTCTTCATTTTAACCATATATACGTATAGTCACAAGATGTGTATAAGCATCAACACATATATAGCTCATATTTTTTATTTTTAATGCAACAAATTGTTTAAAAAATATAATATTTACTGGAACATTTAATTCTGCTGTATTCATCAAGCCCATCTGTATGGATTTTTACTCCATATTCTACTTCTTCATGACCTCTTTTTCATATTACCCTCAGGAAAAGCCTCAGAGAGTAGATTCCACTATAACTTGTGTGTTGCAACACAACTTGTATATCGCAGCACAATTTGTATATCAACCAGTAAAGTCTCCAAAAGATTGAAAGAGGAAGTGAATTTCAGTGGTTTCATGCTGCTTGCATGTTGATGCTCATTGTTTCCATGAGTGGATTCAATAGGACAATAAAAAAAAAAAAAGCAAACACCTCCCCCCCCCATATCTGCTCCTCTTTGGGTATATGAAATGGAAAGTGAACAAGTGGTCTTTAGAATGGCTAGAAAATTCCAGATCTTTTAGTGTTCCAGAGGTGAATGCCAGTATCTTCAATTAAAATACAGAATGAATGCAAGTCAGCAGAGACTAAGTAACATGGATTACGCTACAATTTTATTTTAATTAAACAAACTCCAAACTTTCTCTTTCAAGGAAAAAAGAAAAAGGACACAATGCTGCTATATTTTTTTCTGTTTCTTTACCTTTGGAACATGTTATGCCCATCTGTCATCATTTGCAGAGACAAGAGAAGGATCAGCCAACTGAAAATCATTCTTGCACTAGGTTTACTTTACTTTTATGAAGAACCTCAGTCAGTAATGAGTCACATGCATTAATAAATGCTATTTGCACACTTGTATGCAGAATGCAACATAATTAATTTTTTTTTTTATTTATTTTTTTTTTATTAAATATGAAGTTTAGCCTCTGTAAGAGTATCTCACCCAGGTCTGTGTGGTGTCTAAGAAGCAGTAAATTTTCTTACTGGTGTACCAAGTTTTCAATGATTTAGTAGGGCATAAGAAATACCTAAATATGCTAAAGAAGTGCTTCCAAGGAGGTGAGGGTTATCAAGAAGTCAGAAGGCAAAACATCAGCACCATTTCCTTTAGTTTAATGCAAAAAAGTAACACTGAAGGTTACTTGAATTTGAAGACTTTGACAAACACCCAGCAAAGCTGTGAGGAGAAATACAGCAATGGTGGACCGTACTTTGTGCTGTAATTCTTCACACAGAACCTCCTGTGTTTGTTAGTGTCCATTGCCTCTGGTCCTGTCACAGAGTGTAACTGAAAAGAGCCTGTTTTCATCTTCTTTGCACTCTACTCTCAGATATTTATACACATTTATAAGATCACTTCTAAGCCTTCTCCAGGCTGAACAATCAGCTCTCAGCTCTCCTCAGGTGAGAGGTATGAGGTCTCATATGAGTCCTCCTTACCTTTGTCTTTACTCACTTACCACCACTTATAAAGCCACAGCAGCTCTTCCATCCAGTCAAAGCTACAGCTAAATACTTGTTGCTACAAATTTAAAGTACTCATTAGTACATAAGGCAGACATGCAATACTGCCCTTTACTGAAACACAGTGTTTTCGATGCATGTTCAGAAACAAGGGACAGTAGATTATAACTTGCTGTGAATGAATCTATAAGTGAACATTTCTATATTCAGGGAAAAATTACAGAGGATATTTTAAGGTAAGCAACATATTCAATAAGGTCAAAACATTATATTTAGTACCTTCACTTCTGGAAAAGCAGTGCCTTACAGATGAGAAATTCAAATTTATTTGCCTAAAATTTGTGCTTATTGAGATTTTGGACTTTCTTATAGAAATTAATTTCTCAAAGCTTTTCTTGGTAAACTATAAAAAAATCTCCTAAAGTTCAATTTGCTCAGATGGAGTGTCATTAGCACTTTCTATCACACATATACACCCCTCCCAAACTTCAGTACAAAATTCTTCAGTCTTTTAGTGTTTGGGAATGCCTGCTTTAAATAAAAACTGTATCGATTATGATGATCTGAATGGCTGGCTCAACCACAGGTGTCATGATCTGGTATTCAGGTACGTGGCAATTTTTTATAAAGGTGATCCCAACTGGTGAAATTAAGAAGCAAACGAGGTCAGATGTCACGTGCACAACAAACTTTTATTAGAGTAACACAGCAAAGATCCCTAGAGCGAATAGGACAGGCAGGAAAGCAGAGACAGAAAAGAGAGGAGAAAGCAGAGAGATAGAGGACAGCAAGTGAGAGAGCACAGTTACCACCCACGGTGCAGCGATGTTGTCGGTGGGGAAGAGGTTCCTGGTGGAAAAGTACTTCTTCTTCAAATGCACCCATAGAGTCCCAAACTTTTATACAATTCTTGCCCACTGCCCCCCCACTTTTCTTTCCAGAGTAGGGAAAAACTCCTATCTTCTTCGTGCTCAGGGGGGGTAGGTATGGCACCAGGTTAAGTCCTGCAGATAGTCTTTGTTTGGATAATTGCTGGGGTCTCTGCATAACGAAGGGGAGGATGAGACGACTGGCACCACAGGTTTAATTTATTGCAGGGGAGTATCCTGCTCCCAGAACCAGCTGTAGATCTCTTTAGTCCATCAACAAATGTTGTCTCTCAGATGCCACAAGACACACAACAGATATCTTGAGTGCCAGAGTTCATCACTTATCTCTTGGATTGTTCGAGACAAACACTCTAAATTCTGAATGCCACAATAGGTCAAAGAGATGGACAAGAAACACTGAAAATTAATCTTTTGGAACAGCAATTTTTAATTAATTTTTTTTTTTTTTTTAATTAAGGCTTTATATAGGTAAAGTCTTATAAGTTAATATGCTTTATTTTCCTTTCTCCCAATATTTTCAGTGTTATAATTTGTCCAGGCTCCTTACTATGAAAATTACTACCTACCAATTTCATTAAGCTAAGGATAGTGGTAATAGTGACATCTCTCCAGCCATTCATCCCATGCATCTATAGATCATGACCTACCCTATTTAGAATGTAAGGATGGCTGTTCTCTATGGAGGTCTTTTTGCAATTGACTAGGTAATCAATGGATTAAGCTGCTTTCTTCTAACATCACAAGAGGCTGCAGAACCTAAGGATAACTGCTCCTCAGAAGATATGGGAGGTAATTTTTTCTAATTGGGTGCACTTTCTCCCTAGTTCAGAGCTCACCAAAATCTACCTTTGTGTTTGGAGGAACATCTCTGCCAATGTAAAGATCTTTGCAGAAAGGCAGGCAGACATTGGAAAGGGTTTTGTTGGAGAGAGTATGTAAAAGTTAAAGGAATTTTTCCCCCCTCTCCCCGCCCCCCCAAGCCAAATTTAGCATTTGTCATTTCTTTCTTTTGCTTAGCTGGGTACTTAATGGGGAAAGGAAAAGAGCAACTGTACGGAGAATGACAGAAAAAGGTAGAGCCTGGAGATGATTCTTGGTTGATTAACAACAGCTTTATATTATTATTATCATTATTATCATTATTATTATTATATTATTTTATTATTTCATCATTATTATATTAAATATTAAATTATATATGATATAAATATTAAATCATTATATTATTAATGATAATTTCTTTAGCACTTTGCATGCTCATTTATTCAGAGAAAGGAACATCTAACACCTAGTAAGAAGGAAGCATATTCAGGCCATGACAATGAAGAGATGATGCTTGCAGCTTACTTCAGCAAGTCTATTAATGTGATAACAGATCAATAGTTTGCATAAGGGTTGTATGACAGGTTCATATGACTGGCTGTAAAAGCAGAAACAAACCCTGTTCATTGCTAGGGGAGCTAGATATGGGAATGAATACTTCTAATGAGTGGGCAGGAAGACAACTAATTCACTTCACAAATACTGCTATAGATCATGGTGGCGATAATGAGTGCCACTGAAAAAATATGTAGCCCATTGGTACAGCAGGAGAAAGAAATCCATATTTCTGCTACTTACATTGTATCTGTCATGTGGATAAATACAATTATATTATTTTATTATTTCATCATTATTATATTAAATATTAAATTATATATGATATAAATATTAAATCATTATATTATTAATGATAATTTCTTTAGCACTTTGCATGCTCATTTATTCAGAGAAAGGAACATCTAACACCTAGTAAGAAGGAAGCATATTCAGGCCATGACAATGAAGAGATGATGCTTGCAGCTTACTTCAGCAAGTCTATTAATGTGATAACAGATCAATAGTTTGCATAAGGGTTGTATGACAGGTTCATATGACTGGCTGTAAAAGCAGAAACAAACCCTGTTCATTGCTAGGGGAGCTAGATATGGGAATGAATACTTCTAATGAGTGGGCAGGAAGACAACTAATTCACTTCACAAATACTGCTATAGATCATGGTGGCGATAATGAGTGCCACTGAAAAAATATGTAGCCCATTGGTACAGCAGGAGAAAGAAATCCATATTTCTGCTACTTACATTGTATCTGTCATGTGGATAAATACAGGAAAGAACTTCTGTTTCACAAGGCTGCTAGTCTAGCAACTTTACCGAGTACTAAATTTCAGAGGAAAAAATAGCATTTTATTACTCAACTTATCTTCTCCCCATGGTATAAATTGCCGAAGAGTTACCCAGGGTTTCAGCTGCCCAGTTTCTATTGACTTTAATGACAAAAGCATGGCTAAAACTCTATCCATCTCTATAAAAATTTACCCCATGTGTTGTCCTAATCATATCTGCGTAGTTTACTGACAAAAACAAGTTGTTATTACTGTCACTTTAGCACAGCCAATATGACTGTTAAAAAGCAAACCGAATTGCACTCTGTCTCACATATTATCGACAAAATTGTCAGCCAGCTTTTGATTCCAGAGATTTTACTGCTAGTAATGATTACTGTTGTGCACAGCTAAATGACCAGGCAGGTTAGTTTGTTCTGGATGAAGCCCCAAAAGTTCAAATGGTTCTCTGAACTTTTTCCAAACCCCATGGTTCTGCAAAGCTGAGCTGGCATTCTTCTGAGCACTGCTCACCCAGATACCTTGCAAGTTCACTAGTACTTCATGTTGCAGGTCAGCTGGAAAATACCATGAGAATTGCTTCTATCAGAGTCATTCTTAACTCTGCTGTCAGTGTTGTTTGCAGCAAGGGTATGAGGAAGTTCACAAGCATGGATTTAATATCAAAACATGTATATGTAATATTCATTACTGAAAAATCAATTTTATTTGATCTAGAATAGAAGCATTGTCCCTAGCAAAGCCATAGAGAGAGTTCTTGTAAGGAGCAGCAACAATTCACTTAATGGGAAGCATTGATGTGACTGGCACTGACTCAGTACAGTCGGTACCTCTGTAAATTTTATCTGGTAGAATGGAGTAGCAATTCTGTTTGATGAGTACAGGATTTTAAAGGAGATACTCACAGTCCTCATTAAGGATTTTTTACTTTGTAAATTGGTCTTTTCCCCATATCACATCCTCTTGGTTCATAAAGGTGGTTTTACTGGGGCCTCAGAACTAGAGCAATAACAGTTTCTTCCTACAACAGGGCTCTGTGGAAATAATAATAGGATGGCAGCTTTTTTCCTGGTATCTCACAAGTTGTTAAAAACAGAAGAAAATAAACAAAAAAACATTTTGAGGGATTATGTCTCAATATATAAAATCTCAAAGCATATACACTTCATAAAGGTACAATGAAAAAAAAAAGTATTGACCCAATTTTGCCAATGCAGATTTCAATGCGGATCAAAAATTAAGAGCAATAAATTATGTAGGCAGTTAGGTTCCTTGTCTCATTTTGAAACTTGTACTTCTTGTTCTTTCATATTGCTTCTAGATAGTGTGACAGAAATATTTGAAACAGGAAGACTACCTTAAAAAATCAACCTTAAAGATCAGACTGCACTTTAAATCTGTGCCTGCATGAGTCTTGCCTAACAAGGAAACATGGAATTAGCAACTCAGCTACATCGAAAAGAAATTAGAATTGTCACCTTAACATTTGTGTTTTCTTTTATGATGTTATGTGTGTGTGTTTGTGCAGTAAGGGCAGAAAGGTTGTTTAAAACCAGCTACAAGATCTTCCTAAGATCTCCTAATTATAAAAGAGAAAAAACTGACAAACAAGAGATTGATGGGGAATGAGAAAGGAAGGAGCTATGTGCTTGAACACAGTGATACAGTCTGTTACATGCACATCTTGACAGTTATTTGCTTTTATTTTAATTAGATTTGATTTTTTTTTTGCAAAATTTTCTATCATCAGAGGCAAAGCAAATAATGGGTGTTGCCAGAAGACAACAAGGAAATCAAAAGGGGGAGGCCAGGGCAAACACCATGCACTATGAGACATTTCTGACACTGAAGGCAGACTGGGATTACCCTTGGAAAAAGGCAACCGGATGAGGATACAGCAGCACATCTGTTCTTCCCAGGCCTGATGATGTCAGTATTGTGACTCACATAAAAAAGCTCAGAGAGGTGTCCCCCTCATTAATGTTTCTTTCAGATATGTTGTTTATTCTGGATTTCCTGCCAAATGCCTTGTTTTTTTCAGGCTTTCCTATGCCTAAAATGGACTCATTTTGAACCAGATTTTCCCTAGAATTTTTGAAGGGGTGAAACAGTGGAGATATGAAATCCATATGAGGATTAGTCAAGATTTTACTCTTTGGATGTGACACAAAGACAGCTGTGGCCTCATTCTTTTTACAGCTCATGCAACTATGTTTCAAGATGGACCCTAGGATAGCATCCAGTACATGTGACTGGGTGTACAGTGGGCTGCAAGGAGTCTTATAACTGGGCAGATTCTGAGAAAATTTCTTTCTGCCTTTCCATGTGCACCAAGTGAATTGCAGACTCTCATTGCCTTTGTTCAAGTGACAATCCCCATCCCTCCAGAAGCAATGTTTGTTCATATTTATTCCTTAGCTACTAGCAATTCAGATCACGTCTGTCTTTTTATACTAATTATGTCAGCTTTCAACAAGGAAATCTGGCCTTCTGTTCCTTTCTCCTGTAAAAATCAATAAATACATAAATATGTTTTGGAAAATGTTGTGCAAAGACGGACTTGAAGTTAGAGAAGGATGGAGTACTTGAAAACGCAAGTCTATAACATAACATAGCTTATCTAAATCTATTTCTTGAGCTAGAGCTTCAATTTAATGAGTATGCTAACATTTCAGCAGTCATTATACTGAAAAAAAGTTTCAAATAATTAAGGATAATTGGCAATGGAAATAAAATGAACAGATGATAATGGCTCTGCAGCAGACTTCAGCAGCTTGCTCTTTCAGCATGTGTTGTGTAAGGTAGCAGAGGCAAAGGTTTTTAAGTGGCAATCCAAACTGGTCAACTGTATCTTGATTGTTATTCACCTAAATTTTTAAACCATGTGCCCCTGCCTCCTTTTTTCAGTTACCTTGCAATTTGTTGTACTTTCTTCCTTTTTTTTTTTTTTTTTTTTTTTTCTTTTTTTTTTCTCCCAGGCTGCCCACAACATAATATTCCAGGGTTAATTACCAGCCAAATTAAGTCTATATTTAATGATTATACAGTGACACAATCTAAGAGTCCATTAGCTTTCCCTCTAATGTCATCACACATAAAACAAGTTACTTCCAACCCCCTGACTAACCTGTAGTGCCAGCTTTTATTAGATTTTCAGAGGAAATAGCTTTAATATATAATAATGTTGTTGAATACACAGGGATTTTAATAGTCTGCACAGCATTTTCCACAGCTTACTGACTTTTTTATGGTGAAGCAGGGGAAGAACAGAAGGACTCCTTGTAACATTAGAGTAAATGCACTTTGTATCATGGATACGTCTACTAGCTCCACTGTGGTTAAAATATTTCCACAATATTACCTTTCATTTCATTAATTTAAATCTTGGCTGTTAGCAGGTTTTTTTGTGCAATAGAAAAGAAATACAAAAGGGACAAATTAAAGGACTGGAATCATGGCTTTTACAGTATTTGTTTTTAAACTAAGATATTCATTCACCTTTAAATCTCCCACATGATCCTGTCTATGGCAAAATGGTGCCTTTATTAAAAGAAAAGAAAAAAAGAAAGAAAAAAAAAGAGATGCTTCTTTTTTGCTTCAACCTCAAAAACTGTCCATTTGGGTATGGTTCTCTATTCCATTCTTCTGCCAATCATAATTACTTCAAAGAATTCCACAGTTACACATTCATACAGCAAAAATATTGAGTGATCTGATCTGTTTATAACATCTCACTGTGCCCAATCTAAAAATCAGAAAAGTCCCTGCCTAATTTCAGAGGGAATTTGAAAAATGGTAGTTTTGGAATATCATTTTGTTCTTGAGTAAGAAAGCTTCAAATTATGCAGGTCATTAAAGAAGTTACAAGACAGCTTTGCTACTGTAAGCCATCATTTTGTGTCTGAATATACTACCCGTGTTACCAAAAAATGAATGTAGAAATTCTACAGAAAGTTTTCCATTCTCTAATTGGAAGTCCTTTTCATTTTCATCACTTTGTAAAACCAGGAACATTAGTAACCTTGATACTCCTGCACAAAGCTCAGAAAGAGAAAAATGTATTTTCTGTTCATAACTATGTCGTAGTCCTCAAGTCCAGCTTCATAAACCCCAAAAGGTTCCACAAATTCAATATATTTCCATTTCTGAAAAGCATAAATCTTCAACAGCACAGCAGAGATTCAGCATTCAGTTTAAAGTAGTTTTACAGCTAAAATGTTGACAGTAGAACTGAATAACTTCTGCTTGCTGGTTATACACATGCTATTGAGATGGGATTTTTTTATATTTCAGAGGAGAAGAAATAAAGTGCTTGGGATATTCCCTGTATTAAATAAAACAACTATTCCAGTCTGTTTGAAGGAATTGCCTGTGGAATAAATATACTGTGGAGTGGTGCAGAGGAGAAGCTGTGAAAAATAAGGGGTAGGTACATTATTTTTGGTCTCAGTAATTCATTGTTATTTTTTTATAATCTCACTACCATATGGAAAACTGTGAAACATTTTTAAACTTGTAATTATTCTGAAGAAGGGGTTAGTTTTGATGATGATAAATATTGGAATTATACATGAGAGATTTCCTCACCAGCTTAACCAAACATCAAACAGTAAGAAAATAATAGAACTTCTATTTTCTATTGCAAATTAAAGTATACAGTGGAAAATTATGCATCAAGAGATTCAATGTGAGGGTATAAGAGTATAGTTAGCACATTTGTGTTTATTAGGTACCTATGTATATAAACATTAAATATTGGTTATACAATTACACTTAAACATTTTTGGGTATGAAAAATATTGTTTTAGTTGGTCATTTCAGGTTAAGTCTTGCAGTTTTCCCTAGAGCTGTTTAATGTATGAATTCCAAATTAATTCATTGACTGTGAGATTTTTCTTAAACACATAATTTTTGGCTTGAACAGAAAATAAAATAAATATATAATAAAAGAGGAATCAATCCTTTATTAATTGGCACTGTTCACCCTTGAATGGTTTGGAAAACTGACTAATCCAGGTTTCCTTTAGAATATAATTCTTTTCAGTATTAGTAAGCACAAGTGAGCATTTACATTGTAAGCAAGCATTGCAATAGATGGCAGAGTTCAGGTCAAATTGTAATGGCAGACCAGAAGACAAACCTCTTCCAAATTTCTTTTACTGGCATAGTAGACACATGAACAAGAACACAAGGATCTAATTTTATATAGTGGAAAGAATGTGGATAATATTTTTTTTCAGTTGGTGACACCATCTTCTGTGAAATATAAATGCTATCTGCTATCTGCTGTATGAAAATGGATTATCTTACTGTTCAGTGTTCTACAGTTCAGTTTTAATAAACTTTTATGTTGATTTATAATATGTGCAGCTTGTTACAGGTTTATAAGACAGTCCAAGTTAGAAGAGACCTCAGGGTCTCTAACTCCCCATTTAAAAAAAGGTCAACTATAGGATCAAGTGAGGTTATTCATGGGATCAAAATAGATTAGTCAGGGCTTTGTCCAGTCTGATCTTGGAAACCTTAAAGGATGGAGACTTCACAGCTTCCCTGGGCTGCCTGTACCACTACTTTAGTGTCCCTTGGTGAAAATGTTTCTCCATATATCCAATCTGAAACTCTCATTACAATTTTTCCTCTTGTGCTCCAACCATGTACCACTATGAAGAGACTGACTCTATCTTCTTCCCACAGGTACTCAGAAAGTTGCTCTTAGGTGTATCCAGAGACACACTGTCTTCAGGCTGAACAAGCCCTAGTTTCTTTAGTTTCTTCTCCCATGACAGATGCTCCACTCCCTGACCATCTTGGTGTCCTTCCACAGAACTCCATGGGTGGTATTGAAGCATTCTGTGAATTGCTTATGTTTAGCAATAGAAAGAAACAAATAAATTTATATACATGCAGAAGTTCAATGCATCAGTTTTGGGGAAATAATCTACCCAGTTACAGCTTTACAAAGTCTTATACTGAGGAAATGAAAGAATAGGTGATATTTACAGACATGTCAGATTCTTGTCTATGCATGCTCTATATTCTAAGATACATAGAATGAAGCAATATTGTGTTCAAAGGTGGTACAACATAAATTTTCACTTATTTTTTTTCTCTTGCTAGAGATATGACATTTTGTTTGCTTGAATAGACATACCAAGGTGAGTTACTTTCCAGCAATGGATCTCTTTGATTTACCAAAGCCCATTCTTCTATATTCAGATTACATCAGACAGAAAGTCATACAAACAAGATATATTTCATCTTTGTATTCTCCTAAAAGAAGCATGACACAGTGAAGGCTAAGGATACTGGATAAACCTTTTAATTATTTGTTATTGTTGTTCACAGTATCTGATAATGCATTTGACAGAAGGAAGATACAGCTAACCTATCTACCCAATCTGTTTGACTTTTACTTTATGGCTTTGGCTGTTGCTTTTTTTACCAGACTTTCGTGTTAATGTAATTTTTTGGATAAGAATAAGTCTTGCATTAGCTGAAGTCACAAAGATTTTGCCCCTGAGTCTTTTTTGTGAAAACTCAAGTCTTCTCGTTTTTCTTTTGCCATATCTCTCCCTACTGTACTAAACCTTCTCACTGGGACTGCTTGATTAGGGTATTTCCAATATGCCAATGGGCAGTCAGCATACCTATGACAGTAATATATTCTCTACATCATAGTCATCTCTAAATAGGAAAAGAACTATTTTGTGGTGTAACATAAATCATATTTCACTGCCCAATGCTATTTTTCCATTCTATTCTGTCTTTGGTCATTCTAATATGAATGTTTATATGACTACAACTTAATTCATGTATTTTACTATTTTGTAATTATTACGTTAGGAATGTACTTCCATTTAAAAACAGATTATTTTGTACCTTGGCTGTACTTAGATGAATAATTACAGAAGTTTGATCCTGATATTCAGACAGCTCATATATCAGAGGTAATGGTTTTCTTGTATTTAAAGAACTCAAGTAGTCAATGGATACACAAATGCAGCTCCAAAATAAACTCCTCTAACAAATAAATCACCTTACCTGTCTTTCTGCATTGACTGTAAGGAGACCTGAGGAAAAGGAGACTACTAACATAGAACACAGAACTTAAAATCCTTTCTCACCTTAAAATCAGTGAAAATTATTAAATCAAATTCAATACAGGCATCGAAGAACTTTTCTACTCAAGCAGTCCTGTAGGAGGGCTTTGAGAATTACTGGAATATATAGAAGTCTTAAACTAACTTTAAAAATACTAGAATATTTTCATATTTCTAAGTGTTTTTATAAGAATATAATTCAAAAGTTGATTTAATTTAAACAAACAAACAAACAAAAACAACAAAAAAAAACCCCAACTAACTATGGAGTGATTAATTTGCAATATCCACTAGCCTCTTCTGATAATTTCTCTTAAGTTTTAATAATGATTTTTACTGTATTGTATAAAGTCTAATGTTCCTTAGGTACACTTACAATATTTTATGCAGTGTCCCTGAAATAACTAGCATGGTTTATTATAAACAAAACAACTCCCTTGGCCCTTAGATAGAATCAGTCTAAATGTAGAAATTTGGGTTACAGCTTTCAGATTTCAAATATCAGAAAAATTTAGCAACATGCTTAAGGCGCTCATGGAAATTTTATAGCCTTAGTGTGGTGTCTATCCATCAAGTAGTAACTCACTGATACTTTCACTTAGCACCAGATTAGATACAGGACTCAGTCACAGTGAAACTATTCCAAACTAAACACCAAACTGTGGATGTGGAAGTGACATTTCAGGACTTGGTTCCCATGACTAGAATTTGCAGGACCAAAGTGCTGAATAATTATTTTTTTTAAATTCTGGATCTCCTTAATGGAGCCCTTAGTGTGACAGAAGAAAGTCTTAGAGGTGCTGTTGGGAATTATGACCCACCTGGCAGAACAGGGAGCTCTTGCAGGGGCTCAGGAGAAAAAAACAAAGAGAGTGATGAGGGAACTGGCAGAGGAGCTTGCCAAGCCACTCTCCATCATCTGTCAGAAGTCCTGGTTATATATAGCTCCCTTCACAAAAAAACATGTGCATTGATTTTGTTCTATTCAACAAACTTTGAGCCTGCCCATTTTCACTTACTGCTGCTTACTGGGATACCACGTAGCTTATGTTTTGGTTTGACTGTCAGCACCAGATACTGGTAGAAGAATTTGTAACCCAGATTCTAAGATTGAGGGGTTAAGCAACAGAGCTAGGATTCAAGACTTCAGGATGATTAATTTTAGTAAATTGCTGTCCAGAACCCTTGGAAGACCATGAAGAGTAGCAGAGTTACTTTAGATGGCTTCTGGGCTGAAAAAAAAACACCAAAAAACCCACCAAAAAATCCCAAAGAAATTATTAGTACTCAGGAACAAAGTATCCTGTTCTACAGAAAGAAAAGACATTTTGACAAGATGTTAAGCAGGGAACTCCTAAAGAACTAAAATGCAAAGAAAGAGCCCACCTGACTTGGAATCAAGGTCAGTGTCACAGTTTGACTCAGGTTGGTTGACTCTGAGCTTACATAGATATATGGAATACGTCTAGCCAGTTCTACCAGAAATCAGCAAAAGGAAAATTGGCTTCACCCTGGCTCAAACCAGGGCAATCAGTCAATGAAAGAGAAATGCAACTGAATTTCTTAGGAGTTCAGGGGTGAATACAGAAAAGCCAAAGTCCAGCTGGACTAAGCCAAGATAAAACAAAAGGCAAAAGTTACAAGTTAGAGTTTTGGATCTTCACACTGATGTTAGAAAAAACTTCATTATAAAGTTAAGGCAGCAGTGAAACAGATTGAGGTCCTACAGAGGTCCTTTCCAACACTCCGCTAGACAGAGCAACAGCTGATTCAATCTATTCTTTATTGTAGTCCAAATTCAAGTGAGAGGGTGCCTAGATGAATGTTACGTGTCCTTTCAGCCAATATTTATATGATTGTAAACATGTGTATTTATAAAAACCTTTTTGAAGACTGTTTCATAATCAAAAATTAATCACAGTAATGTTATAGAATGACAATGTAGAATCTGTGTTTACTTATTGCTATGTGCAAGATCATCTTTTTTGTCACTGATCCCTATTCCTTACAACCTTTCACTGACTTTATTTTTATTTTCCATCAAACCTAATTCACCTGCTTGCTCTTACCTTTCATGCTTTTCCAAGCTCTGAGTCCCCCTACCTATTTGTTCTCTGACTCAAATGAGTTGCTCTTTGACATTTCCACTCCATCAGTGATAGTAGCCCAAACTATTCACTTGACAGTTTCTGCCACAGGTGTCGTAGCACTTTTACAAATGTAGGCTTCTTGAATTAGTGCATAAAGCCATAACCTCTTGTTTTTCAGTTCTCATCTTGAGACCCACAAGATTTGGAAATGGCCAACTGAAAATGGCCCAGTGAAAGGCCAAAGAGGACTTCTGAGACTGACTTCAAAAGCCTTCAATTATGTAGAACCATCAAATTTAAAAAAACACCACAATAGAAAATCTGTATTGCAATCGTTATAATTTTATTATGGTTCTTGTCCTTATCTTCTGTCTCACTGTAAATTTTCAGACTACCTACATTTTGTCTCATATTGAAAGCTCTGCAAACTAATCACCCCACTTTCCATGGTCTTGACACACCACTGCACAAAAATGGTCTAAATCCTTTTTAATCTCATATAAACTGAGGAGTAGAATAAGCCTCAGTGCCACTATTTGTGTTTAAGAATGTTACTTAATCTTAACAGTGTTGTTTCAGAAATTAGGGATCCTTCCAATAAGTATGGACATAATTTAAAAATGGTTCTTACGGTTCAACAAAGAAGTTGACATTTCCAGCTGTTTTTTATGGAAAGCAATCCATATTGAATATGAATATATAAAAAACCAAATTGAATATGAATATAAAATCCAAATCTGCATAAATACAATGAGCCTAGATAAAATATTCACAACGTATTGGACTTGCTATTTGAGAACTAAACTGAGATTACATCAAAGTCATTACTAGTCTTAGATGACAGGAAGATAAAAAGGGGTTTGCACACTTGTGAGTAAAAAAGTTATAGGTGAGAGTGTGATTTGACTATACCCTGAACAGCAGCAGCTCAAGGTAACAATACTGCAGGAAACCTGAGAAAAAAATTGTGGCTTGGAGGTTGCAGTCTTTCCCAGGTTTCTCTTTGCTCTGACGGAGATGTGAGTCAATTCTTCTTTGTAAATGATCTTATTCCTTTGAGAACATAAGTTCAGC
>NW_009970725.1:5994540-5995595 GCF_000747805.2 Chaetura pelagica
CCTGCTGATGTGCCTGAATGTAGAAAAATTGAGTGCAAAGTCCTTTTTCTATTTGCTGAGGACAATTCATGCAAACAGTTATCTTGCTTTTGAATGAAAGAGTAAATTCTGTGGCAGGAACTTTAATTACCAGCTTAGAGGAAAATTACAGAAATGGTCTAGGCAGAAGAACAACCATGCTTTTGTAGCCACTAATGGTATTTCCTAATGCTCTATGAGTAAAAAAATAAATAAAAATTATTTCAGTAAAAATAAAAAAGGACCACATGCAAATGTAGTCATTCGTGCAGCTAATTACGTGTGAGAAGCTAAGAGTTGTAGAAACAGGGAGTTTGGAAACTTCATATTTTCTTCTACATTCTCCTTCTTAATTTTGACCATTTTCCCATTCTTTGTTTTCCCATTTATAAAATATCAACAGTAACAATTAATGGAGATATTTTTAAAATTAAAGAGAGGGGGGGAAAAGTGCAATAATTTTGCTTTCTTCCCAAGAAAAAAAAAAATGGTTGAAATTCTTTTCATATTTGTAGATTTCAGAATGGACTTGTAAAACATACAAAATAATTTGTTGAGGTTTTCCAAAAAAGCAAATACTATTCTTACTTGATTACACCTGAAATATAAGAAGCAGCAGATACACAATATTTCCTACTTCATTAATTAAAAGAGCTACTGTAAATATATTTATTGTGTCATGATTAGCAGAACAGGATTTTAAAGTCAGGTTGATCACATGATTTCTACAGAAAAGCAAAACCAAGGCAGGAATATTGACATTTCACTTTGGCACAGATTTTTCTAGCTCAGATACTTGCAATGGGATGGCATCACTCAAGATGTTATTGCCTTCATTGCTTCGCAGCTTACACTATGAAAAGTTTGAGAATCCCCTTGGCTTAATACAATGACTGTTCATGAAAAATACATACTAGTCATGCTGAGAAATTGCTGGGTTTTATCTCTTGCCAAGGTTGTACCATTTATCAAAGCATGGAGAAAAGGTCAGGCAACACATAGTGTTACTGTCACGAGCCGGTACCGGGGGGCTACCG
>NW_009970725.1:5996126-6010537 GCF_000747805.2 Chaetura pelagica
CCCCCCTCTTTGCTTCTCCTCGCAGCGGAGTGGCACTCACGCAGATTCAGGTGCTGCAGTGGGGTCTTGTCCCAGGCAGGCAGAGAGAGCGAGCAGAGACCCCCAGAGAGCAGATCCTACTCTCTTTTTTATGGATCAGAGACCATTGTTCCAGAAAGCACCACGGTCTGAATTAGCCAATCACCATTGGCCAGGTACATATTCTGTTAGAGGCAGTTTTTAACCTATTGTCTATTTTTTCTGCCACTTATTATGACCCTTGTGCTGCTTCTTTGCTCTGCACTTATCTGGTAGGGCAAGAGGCCTGCTCATTCTGTCCTTGAGTGAATCAGTGAAAAGGCATCACTCCTGTTTTGCTGACTTGAAAGGCATTTGTTGTTTAGTCTTATATAGAGGGGAAGAAGAGGGACTGTTCCCCACAGTTACCTACATACAACCTGTTCTGATAATTTGCTAATGAGTGCCATTATTGTGGGATTTGTAGTGGCTGAAGAGAAAGTTCACAAGGTTCGGTATCATAAATAAGTTTCATGTAATGGAACTTCCCCCTCGAACTGTCACTGAATACCTTACAAGTCTCACATATAGCCATAGTTTCAAAGGAAAAAAGAAGAAAAAAAAAACGGAAAAAAAAAAAAAAAGAAAGTACAATTTACAGAATAAAAATGAAACAACTCAGTAAATTTTCCAAAGCTGTGAAGGATCATCTTTCGATCACTTGAAAAATATAGAGAGAATTGACTAGTTACAGTTTCAATCACCTAATATAGTCAAGATGTGTATTAACATACTGACAGTGTTATTAAGACAGATGTCTGTAGCTGTGTACATTCTCTGTGATGAAAAAGTATCTGAATAAGCAGGAAATTAGTCCTGAAAAGCTGTGAAATCCTGCACTGTTAATATATCCTGAGGAGGATGTTACAGCTCAGGTTTAGATGTACTTATAGATAGCTCCCTGTCTTGGAGCTAATGAAGAGACAGTTTTGCTGCAGTGTCTGTGAAGTGTTTTAATGACTACAGATTAATCAGTTTCTAAAGCAGCATTCCCTAGTGGATCCCCACCCCAAAAATCATAATAAAAACAATCAAATAAATGCCATTAATAATTAAAATATAAAGAAATAAAACAGCAAGGGAAAACCAAACCCAAACCCCCAGTCCCTCACCTCTTCATGTCATGAAAGCTGGAAACATTTTTAGTCACGTTCTCCAAAAGAAAAAAAAACAGAGATGACACTGGATTTAGTGCAGCAGTCAGTTAATTGTTACGGTGAAGGTTTTAATTTTCTTCTCAATATAAATCATGACTGAGGAAAGCATCTGCCACCTCTGATATTTCCTGTGCAGTAGATTTAAATGGATTAATCACCCTCCTGTAGTTCTGAAGAATGATGAGCACTTGTAGTGGGCTGCGGAGCCCCTGGCTCATTGATTTTTAGCTGTGTTGGGGTAAATGGCGGGGCTGTGGAACAACTTAAATAGAAATAAAAAAAAAATAAAAAATAATCATAGTCAAACATTTTTTTTAATTTTTTTTTCCCACCTGTTTCCACACCCTATCATCAGAAACTGATTAAAATATTTTCCTGGAGACCAAGTGGGTTGTTAGCAAACTATCAGGGTAGGATGGTATTTCATCACAGTCAAATGAAGATATAATGTTGGCTTTGCACAGGGAAATTTTTACTAGCTAAGAGAGTTACTTACTGTAGCAATAGATACAGAATATCTCAGTTAGTGGCCATTTTTCCAAATAACTTTAGAGGGTTTTATATTCTAGCCAAAATGTGCAACTTCCCACTTTGGAATTAATAGAACTTTGACAACTTGCAGAACTCATGTGAACCACCCACAGACAACTATCTTGTCACATGGCCTCTTTCTCTACAGTTGCTGAATCCCATTAAAAAAACAGAGCCAGTGGGACAGGGAGGCAGGGTGGGAAACCACCTTTTAGAGTCTGTCCAGTGCTTGTCTTACAGGCAAGCAGTGTCTATAGCTGCAATGAGGTGTTGCACCATACTACACGTGAGAGAACATGGTACAGGAAACAATCTCTCATTTAAGAAACATGCTGATCCACAGAAAGAGAGAAAATATGAAACTGGGAATTAGAAAACATGTTATGATTCACTTGTAAGAAACCTGTTGCTTTTCTAGAGTGTACATCATGCTTTTCATAGAATCGTACAATCATAGAGTGGTTTGAGTTGGAAGGGACATTAAAGATCTTCTAGTTCCAACTTCCATGCATGGGCAGGGACAACCTCCATTAGATCAGAGCCCCATCAGCCTGACCTTGAACGCTTCCAGGGGTGGGACTTCTATTGATGCCTGGCTCCAGACCTGGTGCTGCCTACAGGACTTTGGGTTTTTTGACCATGGTTTGATTCACAGGACACCAGGCCTGCTCACAAAGCGTGAGAAAACTCTATCTCACAGAAGGAAAAGCATACTAGGGCAAAAATTAGAAGGTCTCATGGACAGGGCTTTAAACTAGATTTGAAGAGGAAGAGGAATAAAGCCAGGCCCACCAGAGATGAGCCTAGGTGTGAAGTGCCAAGGATGGGGTGAACTTGATAGCCTAGCTAATGCACGTACCATGGGCGACAAACAGGATGAGTCGGAAGCCGTTGTGCAGTAAGACAGCTATGACATAGTTGCCATCACAGAATCATGGTGGGATGACTGTAATGACTGGAATGCTGAAATGAATGGATATAAGCTCTTCAAGAGGGATAGGTAAGGTAGGGGAGCCAGTTGCATGGCTCAGTATGCTAGGGAGTGTTTTGATTGTGTAGTGATGATAAAGCTGAGTGTTTATGGGTAAGAATAAAGGGGAAGGCAAATAAGGGAGATATTGTGCTGGTAGTCTGTTATAGATCACCCAACCAAGACGAGGAGGAAGATGAAATATGCTACAAGCAACTGGCTGAAGTCTCATAATCCTTTTTCTGGTGGGGGACTTCAACCTACTGGACATGGGCTGGAAATATAACACAACAGAGAGCTGGCAGGATAGGAGGTTCCTCAAGTGTGTGCAATATAACTTCCTGACACAACTGGTAAGTAAGCCTATTGGGAGACATGCCAGCTTAGGGAACTGGGCATGTTTAGTTTGGAGAAAAAGAGGCTGAGGGCAGACCTCATTGCCTGCTATAACTACCTGAAAGCAGGTGGTAGGGAGGTGGGTGTTGGCCTCTTCTCTCAAGTAAGTAACAATAGGACCAGAGGAAGTGGCCTAAAGTTGGGTCAGAAAGGTTCAAATTAGATATTGGGAAGAATTTCTATATTGAAAGAGTTGTCAGGCACTGGAACAGCATACTTAGGGAGGTGGTTAAGTCACCGTCCTTAAGTCACCTCAAGAAACATGTAGATATGGGAATTCAGTGGCAGAGGTTGTGGGAGGTTTTGTGGTTGTTATTTCATGGAGTGTGTGTGTTTGTTTTGGTTTGGTTTTGTGTTGATGGTTGGACTTGGTGACCTCAGAGGTGCTTTCCAGTCATAATAATTCTGTGATTCTCTGATACTTTTGATGCAACCCAGGACACAGTTGGCTTTCTTGGGCTGTGAGTGCACATTGCCAACCCATGTTGAGCTTCCTGTCCACCATCACCCTCAAGTCCTTCTCCTCCAAACTATTTTCAAAGCACTTTTGTGTTTCTAGGTTGTTTGTTTGTTTGTTTTTCAGAAGGTTATAAATGCATTTGTCTGTTTGTTATTTTATTAAAAAATGACTGTTCTATCCAGAGATATTTTCCAGTATTTTCACATGGTTATGAAAACAAAGAGGTTTTTTTTCCCTGTTTTTTTCTGTGCCTGAGATTAAATTAATCATACTGCAGTCCTATAAACTATTCAAAACCAAATTCTGCTAAAACTCATGAGAACTGAAATAACGGTAGGAGAAACAGTTGGTTTCCTGAGATTAGTTGTATATTTTTATGAAAGATGAAAAAATCATGTAAAGTTAGGTCACAAAAGGCTGACATCTCTTCTGCATTCATTTTCTAACTGAAACATTGATTTAAGCAGCCTATGAAATACCATGAAGTATAAGTAGATAACTGCTTTGACTGTTTAAATTAGGTGCTTTAAAAATTATTAATGTCTATGTAGGTATGATAGAGAATACCTTTTGCCTAAGGATCTCAATGTGCCCCATGTATATTCACTGATTAGGCTTCACGATAAGCTTGCAAGTTGAATAAAGAGTATGAAGCATCTGTCCATGCACAGAGCCATAACAGACTGGAAGACAGTGAGTGCTTCTGAAATTAAACTTATATTTTTCAAAAATGCAAAGGCAATTCAAATCTTTAATGAGTTTAAAATTTATGTGAGCATTTGTATTATGTATGATGTGTCATTCTTATAAAAGTTACCATGAAGAATGTTACTACCATAGGATTCAGATTCCTGCCACTGTTCCAAACAAAAAAAACCAACCTTATTTGCAGGAGAATAATTTCATCAACATCATGCTCCTTCAGCCATGCTGAGATGAATCAGGAGTAATTCAAAGTAAGGAGAGCCAGCTGCTGTATTTTCCTACCTCAGTGCCAACACAGATATGTAACGTATTGAGTTTGGAAGTACAGCTAAAATAATACGTATGTGTTTGAATACAGAATTCAAAAATTACAACATGGTTGGAAAGCTATAAATTACAATGACTTTTCTACTGTGTTTGTCAGTACACGGAATAAAGCAAAGAGCAACAGTCCCTGTGTCAGTAGTGTATTATTTAATCAGATAGTGGAGAGACTGGATGATCACTCTGTGATATTTCTAAGGAAAAAACATATTTATTTACTTTTCTCCTCAGAAATCCTTTTCTAAAAAAAATTTGGAAAAAAATAATATTTTGTCTCGTGATGCATTTGGTCTGACCAGCTATTTCATTCCAGTGGCAGACAAGCAATGTCATTTTTTTCTCAAAATTGAGGTGGGATTTAAATGACAAGATTTGTCAGACAAAGGAATGGTGGGAGACTGAAGGGCAAGGAAAGGACTAGAGAACACACAGGAGCAGGAGTATGATTTGTCTTTCCAAAAAGGTGGCAGATACAAAATATCTACATGTACTTCCTTATAGAAAACATGGGATTATTGAAACAGGCAAAAATATTCTTGCAGAAAAAATAAATCACAGTAATAACAAAACAAAACAAACAGAAAACAAGCAAACATCTTTCCCTGGCAAAGTATCCAGAGAGATGTTTCATATGCAATCCATGTATTAAGTGAATCTGGGTTATTCTGTATGGTTGGTTTTGGATATGATTGTTTGCCTGTCTTTCTGCTCAGTTGTCTGTCTGAACAGATGCATGAGACACATCTACATAAACTCATTGATAAGGTAAAGAATAGATGAATTTGAATTATTTTAATTCAGAGAGCATCAGAATTTAATTCTGCTTTTGTCAACCAAGCCCCAATTGCTCGTGGCTGCCATGCAGCAGAACCTGCAGTGTAAGTAGTGTTGGCTCCTTTCCAGAAGACAGATTTCTCCAAACCTGAGGTAGAGTGAGCATCAACATACAGACAGTAGCTAATAGTTCAAGGGAAAGGCTGGTTGTCCTAGAGGTATCCTAGTTTATACTCTCTCATATGCTTAGTAAAAGCATATTTAAACTACTGTGTATGTATATATCTGTAATAATTCTCAGTGGGTAACAATTCAATTTGTGAATTTATCACCAAGGAAGCTGGAGAGAAATGCTGGGAGTACACATCCATATAGCTCAGCCTGATTTTATTTAGATAGAAGCAATAGGGAACAGTATAAAAATCGACTGTTGGAGGGCAAGATTTGGGAATGCTACAGGCAAAATTATTAGGACAATATGACCTAAATTTTCTCTTGTTAAGTGGATTACAAAAGGATAAAAGAAAGGTATAGTGGTTTTGTGAGGAAAAGGTTGAAGATGTAAGAATGAAAACTGAAGGAACTAAAAAGAGGGAAAATCAAATGTAGTGAATCTGTGACTGGTCTCCTGATTTGTGTGTTACCTTTCACAGCACATCTGTAGAAACTTTAAAGGATTTGAGGCCTCAGTGTCGGGCCAGATTTCACTTTGCTCCTCTTTTTCCAGCTGTGAGAGGAAGTGGCTGTTGATCAGCTTCTGCTGAGACCTTCAGCAAGGTCTGTCCAGCTGGACTGGGCAATAACATGTGTGGGGTAACAGAATATGTCACAGCTCCTGATTACCCACTTTCCAAAAGGATTGTCATCAAATGGTGTCAGATGTTTTTGCCTATATTTGATGATCATCAGATGAGGCATCCAGCACCTCTGTTTGATATATGTCTGTCTTTGTTTCTTCTGGTCACGTTGGAAAGAAACTGTCAAGAAGCAGAAGGTGCATATTGCTTTTGAGAAGCTATGCTAATGTGTGTGGCACTTCAGCTTTCTTCCTAAGCTTTTCATGTGACTAATAGGGTCAGGAACCATCTAAACCTTACTCTGTAGGCTCTGCTGATTCTAGTGTCTTTTATTCTCTTGTTCTGCATGTAGCAAAACTTATCTCTGATTTTGATGCTCCCACCAATTCTGTTGTAGAAATAAATAACAAAAATTACAGGAATTTGTCTCCAATAAATTACTCTTTTAAAAGTAAAATATTTATTCTTTTCAGAGAGTTTCTTATCATACAAATATGGCACCTGTTTTCTGCTAAAAGCAGAATCACAAACACCGATTCAGGGAGCAGAGCAGGGACTCAGAAAGTTAATAAAATGTGTTGATTTCTTTATGAAGAATTTGTAAGCTTATGAACGCTTAACGTTGTGCAATTAGTAACTACCTGTGAAAACACACCCTCCTCAGGACATCAGCAAGTCCATGAATTTCAATAAAGTAACAACTAAACCAATTAACAAGTGAACACACAATCAGTTATTGCAAAATAGGCTAAAACAAAACAATGACAAATGCTAGTTGAAAAGCAAGAACAGAAAAAAACAAATTAACATTTCATATGCAAGTGATAACAATCTACATACATTTATACACATAAAATTGATATATGTTGTACAATGATTTGCATTCACACACAAAATGCATCTAAAAATACAATACTTAAAACCCACAAGCAGTCCTACTGATATGTGTTAGATGATTGCTCTTTTATCTTAGGTAATGCAAAAGAACGCAAACTTGTGGCTTAAATAAAAGAAGTACTAATGAGAGGACTATAATTAGACATAGAAATAATTGTTTCTTTATTTTTTAGACTTTTAGCTTTTCATAGGGGACAGAGTATATCCTCAGCAAGTTCACTGATGATACAAAACTGGTAGGAGTGATTGACACACCAGAGAGCTGTGCTGCCATCCAGTGTGACCTGGACAGGCTAGATAGCTGGGCAGAGAGGAACCTAATGGGGTTCAACAAGGGCAAGTGTTGGATCCTGCACCTGTGAGGAAAGAAGCCATGCATCTGTATAAGTTGGAAGGCAGCCATGAAGAGAAGGATCATAGAGTCCTTGTAGACAGTAAATTAACTATGAGCCAGCAATCTGCCTTTGTGGCCAGGAAGGCCAGTGGTATCCTGGGATGTGTGAGGAAGCGTGTGGCCAGTCTCCTTCTTTGGAGTTATTAAAAAGCCACGTGACAGAATATGATGCACTCCAGAGGTCACAATCCTTCCTTAAAGGATAGCATTAAGAAACTTGCTGACTTCATAATTTGTATAATGGAGTTTCACAGCAATGTCCCATGTATGCAGTCTCTTAACACCTGAGTATCTGATGTCATTAGCTCAACATATATACAGTCTTGATCTTAAGAATTAGTTCAGAAGACTTGTTCATGATCAAGCTGCTATGACTTTATAGAGAGGAGTTCTCTTAGATACCTGATAATTAGGGAGATAATGGAGACATTCAGAAACTCACTGCTTTGTGTCAGATTACTCCTGTTGATTATGTTTCAAGGGCCAGGTGGCAGCATTGTCAACTCACATTATTTTTATCATAAGTTTCCTGATATTTGGTGTTGTCATTAAAATACCAGCTGTCAGAATACCAAGTTTCCCTGAAGATCTCAGTGTTTCTCTAAAGCAATATTTCTAGTTATCTGATGGTCAGAAACATGGTTAGAGATCAAAAAAAAAAAAAGAGATGATAAAACAGAAGGGTTGGAATCTAAGGACAATTTCATGCACCTGACAACTAATTGGAAAATTTAAGTTACTAAATAAATTGCTTATAACACTGAACAAAATAATAATGTGAATAAAAGCATTGGTCAGTTCCTCCTTCAGAAATAAGAGATAAAGCACAGAGCTGGTGGAGAAAAAGATTTCCCTCTTTTGTTCTCAGGATTATTGGATATTTTTAGGATATCCACTAGAGACAGTCATCTTATACTTCCAAAGAGCTTTAGCAACTTATCTGTTCTTATCCTTTCTCCGCTTTGGCCTATTGTCATTTTATAAAAGATCCTCAAGTCAGAGTTCATCTATTTTTGTATCACTGTGAAATACCAGGTACAGCTCCAGTGTGAAATAAATAGGTAGTTACAGTATTAATAATGTCAAACATTCATCAAAAACACTGTCACAACAACCTTCCAAGAATATTCTTTTTTTAATACACTTGTAATCAGTTATGAAATACGCATTTGCTGTTGATCCTGTATACTGCAGTTAATTTATCAGTAATTATGTGAAGAAAGTTACTAAAATTACACAGTACTTAAATACTTATGCTGCTACCAAATCCATACTTGGATTATGAGATATCCATTACTTAATACATTTTAGCTTTCAGTTAAATATTTCATTTAGATGACATTACCTGCATTTTTCCATTTCTTTTAATGACATTAACCTTTCTCATAACTACATCAAATTTCTTATTTCAAATACATGAAAATCATTACATGGTAAAATAATTCATAGTACAATTAAATTATATAAACCCTAAATTGAACTGTTCAGCCTTGCTTAAATTTACTGTAGAAGAGTAATTTTGCCCAGTGTTCTAGAAGACTTCTAACCAGTCTGTATTCTTTTTGGATGTGCTTTGGAATGTTTATAAACACAGAAGTTTTTTGCCCCCTTTTCACATTGACCTTTCAATTGCACATTCTGTATTTCACTCTTTGCACAATGGCTTTGTGATTTTGTCTTTCAGTCTTCAGCCCCTAGACACTTAAAAATGCTTTCAGGCAAGGTGTGGATCCCAGTGTAATTTGAACCTATTCTGTGTTCATTTCACTAAATTCTTTTCTAAGAGGTCCATGAGTTAAGCATGTACAGCCCCTGAGACTTCTCTTTATGAAGAAACTGAATTCAGTAAACCTTTAGTTCTGTTGACTCTTTATGCAATTTAGTGCAAACACTTGCCATAGCTGCTATTCTCTAAAAACACATCATACGTGTTTTCTGTATTGAACATATAAAACAAAGGGATTTGAAGGCTGGCAAGGAGTTTATGCTCAGAAAAATAACATTTTCCATTATGTATATAATTTCCATTATGTATATAAATAAATAACTACATCAGTACAATACAGATATTTAGAGATGATAGATAGATAGATAGATAGATAGATAGATAGATAGATAGACAGATAGACAGACAGACAGACAGACATGGGGTTTTAATCAGATACAACTTTGGCCCCAGATTTAGATTTTCTATCAGGCAAGTATAAATGGCAGATTTAATTTCAAGACGTTCTGATCAAAAGAAGAATAGTACTTTTTAAAATTAAGTTTAACAGGGCGTTTCATATCATCTGACAAACCAATAATTGCACTGCAATTGCGCTGCATTATGGACACTGTTTTAATAGATGAAATTCCAACAGGGTTAATATATTCTTATAGTAAAGTTTGAATCTTCCCTTGATTAAAATTTGAACACTTTGTGAAAGGCACAGTGTCATGAACAAACACTGGGAATTCTGGAAAATTTTAGAACAAATACATAGATTTTAGGTGTAGATCTTCATAAGAAAGTAACTATCTTTTCTTAAAGTAGCTGAGAGGAAGACATTACAAGGAGTAATAACAATAGAATTTTGATGACAATGGACATTCTGGTAAGAGTATATACTAAAAAAATTGCCCATTTAGCCATCTCAGTACAACTATCATGCCATTATAACAGACTTCACAAAGCCTGCACAGAACTGTCAGTCATACCTATATGATACAATTTTGTGTGGTTCTCCAGAAAAGTGTTGCTTTAGTGAGTGTCATTCAGCATCAAAACTAAAGGGGCGGGTCTTTGAGGAAAAGTGAAATGAATCAGATATTTTTAACTTCCCTACACAATATTAAGGTGTACAGGAAAGACACATATTTTTCTTTCTTGGAGTGGAGTGTAATGAGGCCCATGTGTTGTTAAATTCAAGCAGTTCACTGCACTGCCTGGGATTCTGATCACTCTTGAGACAAATACAAAGATTAGTAAAAGGCTTGTAAGAGATGAAGAGTGTGGAGCCTGAAGAGCAGCATCAACTGCTTGATAGCCAGGACATTAGAAGTTTTCAAGTTTTTATTTTATACATTAAGCCAATGGAATTGTTAAGCAACACAGAGAGATTGCTCAGGGAATTCTGCTTCAGGCATCCCAGGACAAAACAATTACTGGATACTGCTGGGAACAACTTAGAGAGTAGAGAATGATTTTGTAACCTAACTCTTGTGTCTCTCTTATAGTCTGGTTTCTTGGTGCCAGCGGCAACTTGTTGAAGTAAAAAGGGTGTAAAACCTGTGGGATTTGGTTTCATTCTCCTCTGTATTGATAGTTTCCCAATCCAGTGTGAGTCATCACAATGTCTTTCAAAACTATTGCACTTCATATACCCCCAGGACATGCATATTAAGGCTGTTATTTTTAACTACATTCTAAAGTCTTGGAAAGACATTGATTTAATGTTATGCCCTTTTTTTCTCCACATCCACCCCCTGCCCCCCCAGTTTCTGCTGAATCTGGTTCTGTTTTCCATCTGCATTTAAAAAATTCCAACTTGTTTGAAGCTGAAGTTAAGCAATGCTCTACATTGCATAGAAAGCTTCTACAACGAAGCCCTTCTTTCTTTCTTTCTCCAACTTTCATTGAAATGGAGAAAAACATATAAATTCTGCACTTAATACAAATCATATTTTGGTGGTCTTGAACACACAGAATATTGCTGCATATTATATGAAGCTGAACCATTACTCGTAAATGGTCACAAATTAAGCAAAACAAACAAGAAATGAACTGATGTTGAGGAGACTTGGAAATCCCAAGAGTGGTTTACTTCTTGACAATGCATTGACTCCCTGTTTGTAGTCAGAGATCAGAAGTAATTTACTATTTGTTCAAAGTACACATGTGGTATCTACAGGTTTTACTTTTGACTTCTATGGTCATAATATTGAGCTGGAAAACAAAAAATAAAATTAATAAACTTAAACCATAGCTTTAGGCATGAAGCATTGCCTGAAAAATCACATTACATTCTAGGGGTGAGGTCTTCCAAAGACAAATTTTTGGCTATCATTTCACTCACACTGGAGATGTGATCAGCTCGTTTTGAAACTTCTCATTGCTGCTTTGACACAACAATCAAGGTGTTTCCTTCCAGAAACTTTGTTTCCAGAGCAACTTTTTCTCTGTTAAGAAAATGATCTTTTCTTGAAAAGAGATTATTTTTTTTTTCCGTATCACTCTAGGAATCTTTACATGGGACTTAAAATAGATTTGAAATCTCTTGAAATCCTACTCAGTTGGTAAGTCCTTTCTGTCTCAAGATCAGAGAATGGTTTATTTATTTTCTCAATATAACAAATATTTGAAGAAGACTTTTAATTAAAAATACCATTTTCCCAATTTAATGTTCAGGTGTTTATCTTTTGATTGTATTGAAACCTCTGGGTACATGTATTTCAGCAGAAAAAAAAATAGATATATATGCGGAGAGAAGACAATAGTCCGATTCCTTATATAAAACTGCATAAACATGGCTTTGAACTTTCCTTGCATTTTCCAAAAGCTAAGAAGATTTTAACATTTCAATCATGTACGTAATATCACTTCTCACTTTAGCAGCTCTCAATAGTTCTTCTGCATGCAGAAGTTTGAATTTCTTGATGATTTGCTGTCATGTTTTGGGCCATCATCAGAGGCTTGATTCATGCAAGATCCTAATAAGCACTGAGGCTTTATAATGAAGAATGAAATTATCAAGCAAGCTGAATAATCTCTGCAGACAAAGTGGTTCAGTTTTACATTACTCCAAAAAGCAGGAGAAGACCTAATTTACAATTTCAAAACTGTATACAAATTCACCAAATCACACAGGACATAGAAAGAACAGTAAGTCCTGTAAAAGGTACTTATAACTAGTAAAAAACCATCTAAGTTACAAAGATGTAAAAATAGGGTAGAAATCTGGTTCTTTTTTGTTATAAACCTTTGTCACATCAGAAAAAAAAAGAGAGGATTCAATGTAGTCTATGAGGTGTTTTGCATATCTCTTGTGAGACAATTTGTTATAGTATAATTTGGAAAAGAAAGCCCTGAAACATGCTTGTTTAGTTTTTAAATCATGGCTTTT
The DNA here is from genome assembly GCF_000747805.2 of Chaetura pelagica. Classification (NCBI taxonomy): domain Eukaryota; kingdom Metazoa; phylum Chordata; class Aves; order Apodiformes; family Apodidae; genus Chaetura; species Chaetura pelagica. The sequence continues at coordinate 6,008,694 of NW_009970725.1, forward strand.
AAGATGGGCAAATTCAGATTAGATGGAAACAACCAGTTGTCCATCTCCATCTTCTTTTTTCCAAATGTCATGATTCAACAGTGGACAGGTTAACATAATGGATACATTCTGCTGAAATTTTCTTCAGTTAGCTCTACTAAACTTATTTGGCATGTTCCCTTACACCTGTGCTGAACTTCTGTTTGCACCCAAGGATATGTCAGCATAGTCTATAATAGTTCATATGATTGTGAGAGCAACCCAGTACATTGCAGCCAGAGCTAGAGTCCATGTCTTCGGTATTAAAAATTATCCACCATGTGCACCATCTTTCAACCAGTGCTTTGAAACCGGTTTGAGGTTTATGGACCCCCATCCTGTGCCAGCTTAATGCAGCTGTCTGTGGACTGGAAACAAGGAGCTACATTATGCAGGAAAATGCAATAGAAGAATAAAAGACACCTGGAAGTAGGAAATGCTTGAAGAACTATGGCTCAATGCTTGCAGAAATACCTGCCTTTGCAGAAGGCTATTTTGGAGCCTTTCTAGGGATGGTGTTGCACTGTCTTATTAGTATTTCTCATATGGAGGTGTAGTTTATAGAAACCCCTTGGCCAGGCACAGTAGGCTTAGCCAATCCTTTTTCCAGGTAAATGTGCATGGGGACTTGAATCACGTAGAAACAAAATCCGGAAATTCCATCTTGTTCTTTGCTAATCTTCTTGTTCACAAAGCAATGAAGCTTGTTCACAAAGCAGTGAAGCTTATCCCCAAATCAGTACACATTTGAATGGGTACACACAACAGATGCATACATAGAGCACTTTGGAAGTCTTATTTCTAGATAATAAAAAGTCCTGGTTGGATGTTCAGAAGTGACAATGACTGCAGCTGATGTTAAAGGCTTTTATAAACAGCAGGTTGGTCCTGAAATTTAAATATGTCAAATTGCTGATTCTGGTGTTGATTGTGAAGTGAATTTCTCAGATTTCTAGGCATCAGCAAATATGCACCTGTTACACCCAGAAGTAAAAATCGTAACATACTATTCTGATCATAGAGGAATACTGCTGTGATTCACAGGTACTCCTGTTTACTTTTCCTTATTATCTGCTAAACACATATTAAGAACATTTAAAACAACCTGTCTGAAACTGGAAGGGGAAACTTCAGTCCCACACCTTAGTTCTCTTAATTGGTTTAACATAATATGTTTAAATATGACCAAAAAAATATAGCTTAATTTTTGAGTCATTTTGCCATGTGTAGTAAACCTGGGATTACCCACTGCAGAACTCAAGTCGAAGTTCCTTGGCAGGAGAAAGCATCTTGCTCCTCACCTACTTCAAGATTAATAATATCACTCCAACAAGATTAGAGCCATTACTCTTCCTGACCTGACCCAAATGGTACAAATGGGATTTTAAAGACAGTGTCTACTGAAAGATCCAGTGGAATGATGAGGTGCACAGAATAGCTACCATGAGGAATCAGCAGTGATAGACTGTCACTGTTATAAAGAAGATACCCTATTAGGTTTAGCTATTATCCCAAAAGAAGAAGATTATAGTCATAGATCCTGACCTTTAATTAAATGGACAACACAAAGAGAGAGAGAAAGATAAACAAACTTCTACAAAAAAAGAGGCAACTTGTCCTGTCTTGGCGGTAAGCCTGTGAAGTGGACAAGGGACAGTGACCAATGGGAGATTTTACAGATCGTGATTTCTTTCATTTGGTTAAGAGGCAAAAAACGGTAAAGATGTAGAATAAAAAGTAATTAGAAGTTTTGCTTTATTTGTTTAGTAAAATAATGCTGGATTTCCACAATTAGGAGAGGCTGAGGGGGAGGGAGAGGGGGAGGG
>NW_009970725.1:6010876-6029965 GCF_000747805.2 Chaetura pelagica
TAGGTGGAGGAATCATGATTGGAGGGTGGATAGGCGGTTGGTGATTCATCGGTTTCCTGGTGTGGGAAGGAGGAGGGCAGGGAATAGCATGGAGAGGAGAGGAGAAGAGAGCCATTGTTTAAACTGGAGCAGCATGTATTTTGCAGGTGTCTTTGTTTTTACTCTGTAGAGAACTGGTTTACTTGCTGCTGAATACAAATTAACACTTTGGCATTCCCTTGTCCTGAATATCACTTCCCTTGGACCACAGTATGACATGATAGTAATACCCATCATCTTTTTACCTCACATCTTCTAAATAGTGAAAAAGATACACAAAAATCTGTTGGTGACTTGCAAAGGTGACATGAAGGAAAATTATTTGCCTATGTGCTTGAGGTAAGTTTATTTCTTAAACTTTCATAATCCAAGGATACTCCTATAGAGCAATATGTGTCCGGCTTTAGTTCTAAGATATTAGTATTTTTTTCAGAGTGAACTACATCTTTCTTCATGATCAATCCCGGGATCATGTTCTACTTGCAGAATAAGCCTGTGTAAGCATGAGCAGCACACAACACAAGCTAATCTGTCAATTATCTGTAAATAATGTGACAAGAATTACCAAATTCTCAGTGCCAGTTGGTACTTGAGAAAAGAAAAAAAACTGTACTATTTAGTAATACTTAAAATCATAGCAGATTCAGATTCTTTTTGCTTCTAATCTGATCATCTCCATGCAGAGAAGCTAGAATAAAAATAAATACATCTGGAATTCTTCATTGACACTGGGGAAAAAAGAAATAACCATGACGAATTCTGATTTTTTAAAATAAATGTATAGAAAAAGCCCTATGACTAAGAATCTTGAAAATTACAAGACTCAAAAAAAGATTTCCAACTAACTCTAAGACAAAGTTTTGCACACATACTAGGCAAAATATATAGATTGACAAAACAACTGCATTTTTCTAAGTGTTTCACTTTTATATATATAAAATATATGTCTGCATGTTCTCACTCACATGATATCAAATTATATTGACTGGCAGTTTCAACATTTCATGGTTAAAAAGATTGTTATTAACTGTTTTGAGAAGTGACAAAATTTCAAATTGTGCTGCACAGAAATATGAATTTTGAAAAGAATTATATTTAACACCTGTAGATTCTTCCACTTATACAATTAATTTTAAACTATTACCAAGGAAAATAAAACAGTTAAAGAAGACTAGTGAGACATGGATGAGGTATCTGAAATAGAACTTACCCACAAAAACATTTATCCTGTTGAATAGTCGTATCGGCTTCATCAAAGTACACACACAAGCGAAGCTTTACAAGATCAAGCTACTATCTTCCTGACTATCCTTAAAATCAAGGACATTCAAGAAATAAGGGAAACAGAGCAATGATTCCACAGTGTTAAACATTAAATCAATGATCAAATATTAAATGGAGGATTACAGAAAATGACTAAGATGCATTGCTCTTAATTGTATAAGTTATGGGCCCAATTGCTGGTTTCATTTGCAAAAGGGAAATAATTTACAAGGTTAATTGCAGTGTCACCTCACAGCCTCCAGTTCTTTTTCATGTTGTGAAAAGCAAGTGTGAGCAGATGGACAAGAAGAACATCTGGCAGAGATAGACAGGATCAATGCTGCTGACAGTCTTGAGTAATATCCTTTGGTGTGCACACAAAATAATTGGTGACAGAAAGGACAGTCAGAAGTAAAGCTCCCAGCCTAAAGTAAATTTTTGCTGATGCTATGAGGGAGAAACTATCTTCTGTAATGCTCCTTGTCAAAGTCTGGAAGACCTTAAGTATCTTCCAAAAAATGTAGTGATAATTGGCTTTTATACAGTATATGTCCTTTAAAATGAATGCCACTCTCATGCATTGGTCTCTAAAACTACCAGGCTCTAATTTAAACTTCAGTCATGGAAAGATATTTCTGTGAACCAGATGTAAGGTTCTTTCATTTCCTCCATGTATCATTGTGTAAAAATACAGTAGATTCTATGAATTATGGGTCAGCAAAAAGCTTCCAAGACTGCTAGAGCAATCTTGTAGGATGTATAATATTATACTACAAGTTCTTTCAATTATTTATTTAGTATCACTTTTAAACTCTTCTCTTCATGTGATTGTAAAATAGGGTCTTATCTGATGCCATTTCAAAATCCCTCTACAGTATCTTGAAGGGTTGTAACAATGGGAGAGGGTCTCTGGTTTGCACAAAAGAACACATATAACACCTGTCTTCAAGAAATGTCAGAATAAAGATTTGAGAAATACAGGTTAGGCAGTTCCTGGGAACATGTTCTCATGGAAGCTGTTTCCAGCCAAAGAAAGAAAAAAAATATTAGGAGGAAACTGATACCACAGGCTTCCTAAGGAGAAATCGTTCTTTATTGGCATTATCTTTCGTTATAAAATGACTAGATCTATGGGCAAGGGGAAGGCAGTGGGTTTTATTTCTCTCAACACTAACAGCATTTTCAGGTTAGTAGGAAGACAACGTTCAGTGGAACCTTCATAAATTTGAGGAATTTTCCAAGAGAAACCAGATGAAGCTGAACACGGCCAAATGCAAAGACCAGTCTGCAACCTGAAGTGGGAGAACTCTAGGCACTGACATAGGCTGGAGACCTATCAGAGAGGGACCCAGGGCTCTGGGGAATAAACAGTTGAACTTGAGTCACTTTTGTGTCACTCGGAGAAGCAATCACATCCATAGTGGTTAATGGATCAAAGGTTACTGTTTCCCTCTACCTGGCACTTCATGAGGCAGCATTTGAAATACTGTGTACAGCTCTCTGGACACAGGAGGCATTTCAGCAACCTAGAAAGAGTTTGGTTGCAGATTCTTAAAAGGCTTAGGTAGCTGGAGCATATAGAAAGAAAGGCTGAGAATAGTGTTTGTTTAACTTTAAAAAGGTTAACAGAGGATCTATTTGCTGTTTTTCATTTCCACAGTGAGGTTATAGACAAGATGGAGTCAGAATCTTTTCAGAGATGAACAATTAAAGGACATGAGGTCAGTAGTCATGAGTAGCAACACAGAAAACATACTAATCATGAAGAAAAAAATAAAATCTTTACCATGAGAGTGGTTAAGTACACATTGCGAAGGCATGTTATGGATTCTCCATTTTGTGAGATTTTGAAAGCAGAACTAGAAAAGCCCATGAGAAACTAGATTTAAGTTTGAATAAGCTTTGCTTAAACAAGGAAAATGGAGATGAAATTTTGAAGTTTCTTCCAGATTTTCTATTATTTTATTGCCAGATTCTATAAGGCAAGGTCTATTCAATTCAGTTCAGTAATCCCGTTATCCTGACACTTAAAATAGAGAAGAAAAAGTGTTGAGGTCTAAGTATCTTATTCCAGAATTTGTGACATGCAGAGAGACAATGTTGGTGATGATGATGACATAACAAAGTAACAAAGGAACAGTGTTCTTAAGGACGACAGGGCTTGCTACTCAGACACCTGTACGTATGAAATAATCTTAAACTTTTTTTATCTCTCTTCCTTTCTCACTGAAAATGTTTGACTTGCTATGTTCCTGCATCAGATAACCCAGTCTTTTATTACCTCTCACTATGAGGTGGGTTATCAGGCTGACACTGTCCATGTAGCAGGAGTTTATGTTGTTATAACTACACAAATCAGTTATAGAAGACACTTGTTTGGTTCTGATTTCCAGCTGTGAGGAACTTGGGGAGTGGCAGAAAGTGGTTACATCCTTCAGAGATCATAGAATAATTCAGTTTAGAAGGTAATCCATGGACTCTTTAGTTCAACCTCCTGTTCCAAGCATGAGTAACACTGAATTCAGATCAGATTGTTCAAAGTTTTGTCCAAAAAGATCTTGAAAACTTGAAACAATGGAAACTGCACAACTTGTCAAGGTAACCTTTACCAAAGATTAATTTTACTACCAGTGACACTTTATTTTTTTTTTTGTTATGACCAGGCAGAACATCCCTCTTGCAATTTATGACTGTTACCTGTCATTCTCTTAGGCACCTCACCAGAGACGCTGACTTTGTCTTCTTAATAATCTCCTCCTTGGGAAGATACCTCTAGGACTGCTCCAAAGCTGTCTATTCTCTGGGATGAACAAGACCCAATTATCAGAATCTGCTTAAAGTTAAAATGTTACAGCCCCTCCTCTCCAGATCAAATCATCTTGGTGACCCTCCACCTAACTCATTTCAGTTTATCAACATCCTTTGTGTCATGGAGGGTCTCCAAACTGAACAATGTGTTCCATAAGCACTCCAATTACTGTTGCAAATAGAGGTATCATCAAGTCAAGTCTCTTGATCAATTGGCTGTACTCTTGGTGAAGCAGATGAGGGTGCTGCTAGCCTTCTTTCCTGCCAGAGCACACTGCCATCTGCAGTGCACCCAGTGTCCATCAGGACCTCTGGAAAATTTTTGGCAGGGCTGGTCTTCAGCTTCCCAGTTCCAAGCTCATACTTTCTCAGGTATTGGTCCATCACAGGCGCAAGAATTTATATTTGTCTTTGTTGAATTTCATGAAGTTTTCCTTTGCCCCTTTCCTCCAGTTTATCAACTACAACCCCATTCTGGCATAAGTTTAGAAACCTGAGGAGAGTACACTCCACCTCTTCTGAGTTTTTATAAATATATTGCACAGGACAGGTCCCAGGATGGATCCTTGAGGTAGTCCACTTTGAATGGCCCTCCAGGCAGAATATGAAACATTAACCACCTCCCTTTGATTCTGACAATCCAGCCAGTTTTCATCTGTCCACCGTACAACTCACATAGACCTCAGCATCCCCACTTGATTACAAGGATTCTCTGGCTTCTTTTTTCATGCCATGACATAGAATAATATATTTTGTTAAAAACTGGTTTCTGATCGTGACTTAGTTGAAAAGGTCTTGTGGTGTAATCAATTCAGAGATTCATCTCGACAATACTGGCTGTATCTTATATTCTACAAGCTGTTAAAATGTTAAAAAAGCCCACAGACATTTGTTCTGGGTCTCTCTATCACTGGCTTTCATGTAAAGGAAAGCTCTTCAGATTAGTTTTCAGAGTGACCAGTCACTTGTCTATTTATATATTAATACTTAATATGAATGCACTCAGATTTTTGCAACAAAAACTCGAAATCAAGCAAATCATTAAGCTCCTTATTAGGTTACATTTATACCACAGAAATTGTTAGCTAGTTCCCTACTCTGCAAATCATTTATGTTTTGTTAAATGTGTTTTACACTTCTGTTGTTAAACTCCAAGAAGATTATGCTGGTTGAAGCTCGCTTCTTTCAGTCCACCTCCTCATCTGACTCCTGGTTGGATTTCCTTTGTTAATCCTTAAAATTTGACTTTACTACCAGATTAAAATATTTTATTGTTAATACTGATGTGCCTTTATGGTAACAGGAAAGATACACTTGTGCATATATTTTTTTAGTATTTTGTGTTTATTCTTCTCTTTTCCTGTCTTTTCACCAGGTAGGGAATAGTTTCCCAGCTATGAGTCACAATGCAGACTGTGCCCTATGCACAAAACACATAGAAGAGAAAGTTCAGGGGTGAGCTCTCACCTTGTTTTAGTATTCCCTCTACAAAGTACAAATGAAGTTGTTCCTGTCTTGTCAACAGAAGACAACATTGTACACAGCACATGCAATTAATTATCGCAAACATTGTTATAACTGGGATCCAGCCAGATACGAAAGAGATTCTCCCTGTTATGCTGCTTCAAGATATACCCTTCCCCCCAGTGTAGATCCAGAATGAGACTTCTCTGTACTCAGATATGTATGGGAGCTGTTCCCAAACAGTTTTTTCTTTTCCTCTGACATTAGCTGTCCTATTTTTTCTCACCGGTTCCGATTAGTTGCAGACAAATATATATGTATAAGGGGCAATAAAAAAAAATAGATTATTTTCCTCTATTTGCACACTTACTTGTGTCAAGCAGTGCTGTGTAAATAATAATAATGAAACAAAACAAAACAAAACAAAACTTTGCAAAAAAATGGGAACTTTCTTATAACTTAGAGCAGGGGAGAATGGGCACATATAGGAAGTTAAGCTTGGCAAGTTGAAGGAACAGGTTAGATGTTGCTATGTTTGCTGAAGAATGACTGGGGATTACAATGGTCACATGTTTCTGCTACTGGGTTTCCACTCTGTGGTAACAATTGACAATACCAATTTGACTCTTTAACCTACGATAATAATACAAAATCTTTTGGGCTGTACCTTATAGAAATTTCTAGTTTCTCTTGCTCTTCTCTCCCTCACTGTTTCCTCATACTGTTATGATATTACTAGGGAAGCAGTGTTTTTTCCCATACTGGAAACTGCAGCACAATGTTAGGATAAGAACTTGAATTCCCATGTAATTTTCTAGGGACCATATTAGCTTTCCCACAGGACACACAGGATCTCACCTACAGTGCTTTGGTTCTTTGCAGAGGAAGGCAGAACATGCAGTAGCCAGGGAAAAAATGGAATCCCATCCTTCCTGGCTCCTTATAGTTTCACTGGAGTGGCCATGCAGGTGGAAAAGGAGAAAAAAAAAATCAAAACATGAAGAAGGTGAGAACAGGTCTGAAAAAGCTGATCAAGTTCAGTAACACATTCCTATCAGGAGTGCTACTAATATTAATACTACATTATTTAATTATTTTCTTTGTTGCAAACGAAAACATTGTGAATGTTGGTACTAGTATTAAGACAACTGTGATCAGGTGGAAAGATTAGAAAATTTCTACAAGCACAGACATCTTTCAGAAAGAGAAGGCTGTGTCTTAATGGGGAAAACTGAAAAAGACCAAACTTTGACAAGTTAAAAGTTGATGTATAATAAGGCACATGAGGAAAGATTTTTATGGGCAGCTTCCTCATCCAAATACACTTTAATACACCACAGAAGAAAAAGTTGAAAGTATAAAGCACTAGGTTGTGAAACTTGTAAATTATGATGCTATAAAAGGAAACCAAAGCCTTTGCAAGACTAATTAACATTTCTCATTGGTTTACACAGAAGGATTTGTGGAAGTTTGCACACTGATGATTTCTCTCTGTACTTACAATGATGAACTGTGTGAAATTGAAATGTTGATAGAAATGGTTTTACCACAAATTGCTAAACATTATAGCAAGAAATTGCCAAGTACTTTTAAGAAATTCTAATGTAAGATTAAAAAGAGCTCTCTGTACTGCATCATCTGCTGTTTAACTTGGCTTCAGCATCAGGACAATAGCAGTTAGTTTTTAAAAATTATTTACTTTTACAAAGGCTATCAAAGGCTACCCCACAGAAGGAAAGCTGAAAAGACTGAAGTCATGACTGTAAAATGACTAACAGTCATAAAAGTATGAGTCAAAAAAGTAACTACAAAACTCTGGGGGTGGTAGACACGGGCATGGGGATCCAGGTGGTCTGCTCAGTCGTGTCAGTGAGGGAAAAGGGTGGAAGGAGAAGGGTACTAACAGAATAATTTAATAATTGGAAGCCAAACTGGTATTGACAGCAGGGTTTTGTATTCTACAATCATGTGGTCCTGTTTGCAGACCAGTTTCTACTTGTGAGAGACGAGTAGCACCTTAAAAAGCAGGCTGAATCTATATTTGCTAGTAAAATGGCTGGTGTCATTAGAAGAGTTTTAAACTAGGAATGATGGGGAAGGGAGAGGGCAACCAGCAAGCCTGTGAGGGATTTCTGAGAAAAGGGTGTGGGGTGTTATGATAGAAAATGAACACAAAGTTAACAAAACAGGACTTGGGTGGAGTCACCTCCAGAACCTGCACATGGTCAAGAAGGTGCTTACAAGATGCCATTGTGCACAAATCCCCTAATCTCTCCCCAGGAACACTATATATGGTTGTGAATGGAGGTGATCTTCCTCTTCCACTCAGTACTCGTGAGGTCACACCTGGAGTACTGTGTCCAATTCTGGGCTCCTCGGTGCAAGAGAGACATGGACATGCTGAAGAGAGTTCAACAAAGGGCCGTAAAGATTATTAGGGACTGGAGTACCTTAAGTACAAGGAAAGGCAAAGAAAGCTGTGACTGTTCAACCTGGAGAAGGCTCAGGAGGATATTATCAACGTACATAAATACCTGAACAGAGGGTACAAAAAGGGTAGAGTTAGGCTCTGTTCAGTGATGCCCAGTGCCAGAGCCAGAGGCTGTTGACACAGACTCAAAAATAGAAAGTTCCATCTGAACTTCAGGAAAGACTCTTTTTACTGTTAAGTTGACTAAACACTGGCAGAGGTTACTTAGGGAGATTCCAGAGTTTCTCTCTTTAGAGATTCTGTGACCCTCCTTAGGTTCCAGAATCTCCACTCTATCTCTAAGTGGCCCTGCTTGAGCAAGAGGGTTAGAAAAGACAACATTCAGAGGTCTCTTCCAACCTCAGCCATTCTGTGATCCTTTGAAAATGTTATGTACTAGAAAAGATAAACAAATTCACAGGTGATGAGTGAAGGGATAAACAGTTATGATAAAGCTTGTAACAATACTGTATTATCTGGAGTTCAGCTAAAACAGATGGCAAGGGCTTGCAGAAATTTCTCAAATGATGTGTGGCTGAGTAACTTTGTGATAAAGTAAAAGCTATTTATTCCTGCTCAACATGAGGGACAGGTGGACTCTAACCGTACATAAACATTGCAACCTTCTAGACGGTTTGCTAGCATCAGAATATATACGTGGAATGTATATACCTTCCTGAAACATTTTCTCATAGACTGCTTTTAATTTCACTGGTGGGACAAGATATGCAGGAAAATGCCCACAGACATTCACACAACCACCAGACTTTTCAGGCAGGCCTGAAGTGCCTGAAAATATTAAATATTCATTCTCTGGATATCAGTGCCTTTTTGGTGAAATCTTCAGTGGCTGCAGGATTGCCTTGTTTGTGAACATGACTTCTAATGCAATCAAGGCAAATGCAAGAAGAAATACCTGCGCATAAGGTCATCATCTACATGGCACTAGCCACTGAAACCAGGACTAACAAGCAACAGTTGCCCTAAATCTAATCAATTGCATGGGCTATGCATCCCTCAGTTTTTCATGACCTAAAAGGCTGAATCATTCTCATTCCAGTTTTAGTTTTGATAAGTAAGTGTTATGGGGGTTTTTGGTGGGTATTTTATCTTCATCTTGTGATGTCCAGTACTAAAATAAAAACCCAAAGATACAGCAGTAGCACCAAGTAGCACCAGCTTGTCAGAATTAAATCTGTTATAGAAAAACATAATTTTGGAGGAGATTTTGTAGAAGAGACACGTTTGCTCCATTAATTTTGGGGATACTGCCAAGAATCTGTTCAGAGCAGAAAAATACTAGAAAGTAGGCTAGAGGATCTTTAGCACTGTATAAATGGGAGATTGACATCTTTGCAACTATGTATATACCAGCCTTTTCATATGTTTCATCCTAACACAGACTGACCAATATTTTTTGTCTGCCTATTTTTGCTATTGTGATATAGAAAGGCATTTTGCTTTCACACAGCATAACTTCTGTCATATTACAAATGATGCTGTAGCCCTCTGATTTTGAATTCCACTTCATTGAGACTACATCATCCTTCCCTGCTTTGTCCAAGTCAATAATTATTCTTACTAAACTGTCTAGGACTTTGCAGCTTCAATTAAATAAAGATGCCAGATGTTACACACGCATAATAAGTGGCTGGATCCTTTCAGTAAATACAAGGGCAGTGAAAGATTTATTGCTGTAGGAAGCATTGAGCTGGACAAGTGATCAGAGAATAATTACATAGCCTGTCAATAGGATGTGTTCTAGATAAAAAATAAACAATGCTTAAAAAAAAATAGAATTCAGCTTTCCAGTAGAGGCCATTTAAAATTACAGATAGTCTACTGAAGCAGTCTGTATCACAGACTCAATACTCTCATTTATGAAATAAAATTCTAAAAGGATGTAAGGACTTGTCTATTGTTTATAAACATGCTCACTTATCCAATTCATAACAGGGAATCTAGATGTGTTATTCTTTGTCATATCAAGATAAAAGTAATTTGCTAGTGGGAATCCATAAACATTTCTTGCAAAGTTCTGGCAGCACAACAATTACAGTGACAGGTAATATGGTATTCTGGAGCCTTCTCGGGAAATGAATTTCCATTCAGTGTCAAATGGACACTTGTCAAGCCAAGATTAATGTACATACTTAAAGGAATGTCGTCCATCTAGCTTGACAACTTCTGCAAGCTGAACAAATTCAATATGCTTCAGATATGATAGTTCAAGTAAATGTGTGAAGCACCATATGGAAGAAGTGAACACCTGCTGCAAGGTGTCACCTAGCAATATTGCATGTGTCTGGGAGAAGATTGCTGACATAATTCACAGAAGGGACTGAGTTTGTCCCCTACAGACAAAGAAATGATGGTAATGTGACTCACAGGGGACTTGAAAAAGGAGCAGATACAAAATATGTCACTTTTAGTAATGTACCTCAACAACTACAGCTACCATTTTTTGTACAGTGTTTTTTTTTAGCCATTATCAGGTATATTGACTTCTTTTACACTTTGGTTTATAGAGTTGCTTTATGGGGACGAAGAGCATAATTTTCCTATGGTGTGTGATCAAGCACTTTAGAAATTACCTTGAGGACTTCCTAGTAGTTTTTCTTTTCCTTGGTTACACAGCCCCACTACATTGACATTTATATAATAAAGCACCCTCAGCAAGTTTGTTGAAGACACAAGTGGTACAGTTGATATGCCAGAGGGATAAAATGACATCTAGAGGGACGAGGACAAGTGGGTCCAGGTGAACCTCATGAGGTTCAACAAGGCCCAGGGCAAGGTTCTGCACCAGGGCTGGGGCAGCCAGAGATATCAATACAGGCTGGGGTAAGATATAATAGAGAGCACCCTTGTGGAAAAAGAGCTGGGGGTACTAGTAGATCAAAAGCTGGACATGAGCCACCAATGTACAATTGCAGCCCAAGAAGACCAGCTGCATCCTGGGCATCATGAGAAGTGTGGCTAGCAGATTAAGCAAGGTGATTCTGCCCTCTACTCTGCCCTGGTGAGACCTCATCCAGCTCTGTAGCCCCCAGCACAAGAAGGATGTAGACCTATTGGAGCATGTCCAGAAAAGGGCAACATAAATGATCCGAAGATAGGCTAAGGGAGTTGTGGCTGTTCAACCTGAAGAAGAGAAGACTCCAAGGGGTCCTTATAATGACCTTCCAATACTTGAAAGGGGCTTATAAGAAGGTTGGGGAAGATCTGTTCACAAGGGCATGTAATGATAGGACAAGGGGTAATGGTTCCATGCTAGAGAGGGATAGATTTAGGTTGGATATCAGGAAAAAGTTCTTTAATATGAGGGTGGTGGATCAAGGTTGCCTAGGGAGGCGTGGTGGCCTAATTCCTGGAAACATTCAAGGTCAGGCTTGATGGGGCTCTGAGCAATCTGTTCTAGTGAGATGTCCCTGTTTATTGTAGGGGCTAGGGCTAGATAACCTTTAGAGGTCCCTTCCAACCCAAGACATTCTGTGATTCTGTGATTCTATGATGGAGAATGTAATCATGATGTACTACTTTATTAATTGTTTAGGAAAGACTCTGTGTTCCTGGAAAGTAGTAGGAAGACACTCTGCACAACATGATAAAATTTACTAAAATAAAAGTGTTGTTAGATTGCAACATCAGAGATAGTATATATATACCTGGGCTCAAAATTGTGTAGACGGCATAGAAGACTGTGGAGGGAGGAAGCAGAGAGAGGGATATATAACACTGTTCATTCAGGATATCTTATTCTGAATGTCCAGCAAAGGAATGTTGGCTGAGAAGATCAAGATTTGCAGCACATTAAGTGAGTAGACAATTTATACTGCTGTATTTGTATAGGAAAAAGAAGATTACTACTTGTTAAAATAACTAGGAAAAACAAAATGTTTTGATTGGAGGATTGTTTACACATAGAGCAAAGCACAGTCCAGCATTTAAACTAACATCTGAACATAGTTTCCCTGTGATGGTTTATGGGAAGGATTTTTCTTTTGGGTAAGCATATAATGTTTGGTGAGAATTTATATGAGGTGCAAGCAAAGAAAAAAAACGTAGACTTCAGGAAGATGACAAGGGCAAATGGTGCTATCAGTATTCATTCCAGGTTTTGTTCTTTACTTAGTTAGATTTACATAGTGGAAAAAAAAAAAAAAAAAAAGCTGTACATAAAGAACTAAGTTCTCCTATTTAATCTTTCAATAGTATTCTACATCTATCAGGATCAGAAAAAACAAACATTCATCATGAACAAATCAACTCAGGTTACCCAGCCAGTGAATAACATAAATTCCAGTATTTTCATCAACAGTTGTCTCCTAAAAAATAGCCTTACCTCTCTTTGAAAAATCCTTATACCTAAGTGGCTTTTGGCTTTGATCATGGATTGTTCCTGAAAAAAACCAAATCACAGAGATCCGAAAGTACTTACTGCCAGCAGCATGTGTCCTGGTAATAGGCAGGGAAGGTCTTTGATAATCAGGTCTCTCACATAGGACTAGAGACACAATGACTGGAAACTATGAATATTCAGCACAGATTTCCCTAGAAAAGCACTCTACATGGTCTTTTTTCTTCCATGTGTAGTTTAATCTCTACTGATAAATTATGCATTGTAATAACCTAATGTTTAAAAGGCTTTGGACAGCAGGAGAGAGATCTAAAAACAAAGCTAATGTAACTCTGTAGCAGCTAGGTTATCAGTGATATAAAGTTGACTCCCATACTTTTTACTGCTATTACCATCAACTGGCATCTCTGTACCAAGGATCTAACAACTCCAACATACAGAGATTTAAAACCGAATGAAAAATCAACAAACAAAGAGCTATTAATAAGGAAACTGTTGGACTTTGCCCTGCCATTTCCTAACTATTGCTGTGTTTACCACATTTGGTATGATCGTGTTCTTTAATTTATTTTTCTTTTTACTGGAAAACTCAAAATTAATTAATTTGCAGACTTTTTCATGCATGATGATAAGTATATTGGTATAGATTCCTGTGTGTCTGTCAGAAGATATTACTGTGAGGTAAATACGCATGACTGTTTAATTCCAGGGAAACAACCTATGCATCATCTGGCAAGGCGTAAGTGCACACAGGTTATTATGAACCCTGCAGCTACATAAATTTAGCAAAGTTTTCATAAATGTGTGGTTACATTAGCAAGAAAACAGTTTATTTTTCCCTCTGTTTTTCTTTTCTCTTGCAATTGAATCTCTCTGAGTTTGTGTAATGAAGAAGGTCCATTTATACAAAGAATGAAAAAGTGCAATGAGTCATCAAAATAGGGTAATTTTACAAAGAAAAGGTTGTTCTGTAATAATTTGTTTCAAAGTTGCAAATAATTGGAAGCAATGTTCTGAACACTTTCCATAAATATGGCATTCTGGGTAAAGGAATTATTGTTATCTTGGAAATTAATCTAATTTTTGTCTGCACGTTGTCATTTATGTGAATAAGGCTTGTCAGCTTGATTTGTTACAATGTCTGAATTGCTTGCTTAATCCCCAAAATATAAATAAAACATTTAATTGCTTTAACTAGAAATGTGAACCTTTTCAGTACTGCTCTCTGAGTGTACATCTCAGGATCAAGATTTTTTATTGCCTTTACACATTTAAAAATATTATCTCAATAAGGTTATTGAAAAAATATGAAGAAAAAAATAAGAACCATATAAAAAATGGCTCATGGAAGAATAAAAGGGTGTGAGGAACAATAAATGCCTAGAGACAGAGTCCCTTTCAGACCAAACTTATCCATGAGACATAGAAAGAGCATGGATTTTTGGAAGTCAGCTCCATTATCTATTCTGGAACTGAGGTCAAACTTGTAGCCAGGGGAAGATTGTCAGAGCCAAGGAGTCTGGGAGTTTTACATTAAACTCTGTGTTGGTGCTGTCCCTGAAACTGAAACACAAAGAGGAATAATTCAGATTACTGATATTTCCAATCAAAATCTTGTCCAGGCAGAAGCACTGAAGTCTGAGAATAAGTACTTCATGCAGCATTTTGTCAGTAAACAAAAAGCATCAGCCCTGCCTACTGACATAGAAAAATAGGAGGGATCTTCAGAGACTATTCTGCCTTCATGCTCAAGCAATTCTGAACATAGATAAATAAAAGATGGGGCAGAGTAACCGTATTTTACACAGATACTCACAGTTGTTCAGCATCAGTGGAGTTACTTTATTAGTACACTGGCAGCTGTTGCAGGAGGACTACTAAAATAGAAATAAAAAAATCAGGAGAGTTATCAGTTAAACTGAAGTTTAAGAAAACCTACATGCTATCAAGATCTGTCAATGAAAAACACTAAAGTGTGAACGATCAAGTTTCTGCACTTCCAAGTGCAAGGTCTTGCACATAACTCGGGTCAATCCCAAGCACTAATACAGGCTGCTTGGAGAATGGATTGAGAACAACCCTGGGGAGAACGACTTGGGGGTGTTGGTTGATGAGAAGCTCAATATGAGCCAGCAATGAGCATGTGAAACCCAGAAATCCAACCTTATCCTGGCCTGCATCAAAAGAAGCATAGACAGCAGGTCAATGGAGGTAATTCTCCCCCTCTACTTTGCTCTTGTGAGACCCCACCTGGAGTGTCCAGTTCTGTAGCTTCAAGAAACAGAACTCCTGGAGGAAGTCCAGAGGAAGGTCACAAAGATCATCAGAGAGCTAAAGCTCCTATGAAGACAGGCTGAGAGATTTGAGGTTGTTCAGCCTAGAGAAGAGAAGGCTCCGGGGAGACCTTATAACAGCCTTACACTACCTGAAGGGGCCTACAAGAAAGCTGGGGAGGGACATTTTACAAGTGCTTGTAGTCATAGGACAAAGGAGAATGTTTTTTAAGATGAAAGAGGTTAGATTTACATTAGATATTAGGAGAAAATTCTCCACTACAAGGATGATGAGACACTGGAACAAGTTGCCCATAGGATTTGTGGATGCCCCCTCTCTGAAAGCTTTCAAGGCCAAGCTGAATGAGGCTTTGAACAACCTGGTCTAATGGGAGGTGTCTATGCTCATACAGGGAGGTTGGAACTAGATTATCTTTTAGGTCCCTTCCAACCCAAACCATTTTATGATTTTATGATAAGTTTGACTTCTCTGAGAAGCATGAATAGTGTGCACAACTGGAACGCTAATGACATTTAAAATTTGTCTTAATTATGTCATTTTTAGTGAAATCTAGAATTGTATTTGATTATTTTATCTTAAAAGAATTCTCATATATGATCCAGGTGTATAGTGGCAAGTAAAAAAGGTTGGCACAATAACTCAACTGCTTTTGTAGAACCACTAAAGGCTGCCTGAATTTTAAATAAATTTCTTTTCCCTTTTTTTTTTTTTTTTATGCTTCTGTCTGTACTTCTGGAATAACTCCACATACTTGTTCAAAACATAGGAAATCAGTTGTAGTTATGACTCACATAGTCCCATTTGCACTCCACTTGATAGTTCCAGGATTATTTTGTACCAGCAATCTGTAGAAAAACTAAACAGCTCTGATTGACTATATTTCTCATTACATTTATATTGTTGAATGACATAAACTGTAATTTATAACATTTTTTTGTGCAAGATTTCTCTGTTAAAACCATGTGAAAAAAACATTATAGGTTGATGCCATATACTAACTACTGTTTCATTGCTGTCTAATAGTAACATTTCAGGAAAGAATGAACTTAAGGACATTTGTAGCTATAATGTGAGTATATGGTAGCGCAATTTTATCTTTTCAAGATTTTGCTTTTTTAGAGAAGATGTTAATGCTGTCTTTGTACAGACTTGGCTTTCAGAAAGGACTAAAATCCCTATACTTTATTCATTTTACTTATTTTCTGAATTACTTCAAAATCCAGAAACCTTATTCTACAGGAGTTGGGCTGTCAGAAAAAATCTGTGATCAGCTACCTTGTAATATTTTTACACTGGCAAGTTGTATCACCAGTTAAGCTTTCATAGATCTAGTGGAAATTACTTTTTCAAGTTCAAAGTGTTCTTGTAGGTTGCAGCTGTGTAAAAAGCACATAAATACCAAGTAAAATGTAATATAATTATTCTGCAAAACTCATGCCAACTTAATTAATTTTACAGTTTTAAAGCGTGCTTTTGGCATGGACATTAATGATGTTGAACTGTTGGCTAGCAAGATCAATGAAATATTAATGATATATTGTAATAGCACATATGTCTTGAAAAGCCACCAACAAAACCTCTTATTTGTATTTTTAGGAAATAGAAAAGCCTTGAAAATTCCATGGAACGCATTCAATTTTATCTGCTTTTAGTAGTGTTTGCTGTGTCTGTGAGCCTAGCAGAAGGTTAATTTAAGTCAATTAGAGACATCTTAAAACCAGGAAATATTAATGCAGTGTATTTTCTTCCTACTGCAAAAACTAGTGAAAGACAGTGAAGTGGGGGCTGTCCTGCCAATGGTCACCTTCTCAATTTAGACTCATATAAGTTATTTGCATATCTCTTTTTATCATGCAGATGAAATGGAATGACCTGGAGTAAGACTCAAAGGACTGCAGGAGCTGCACTTCCCTTTTGCTTTTTCCTAATTTTGTGATTCTTACACTTGGAGAGTGCAAACACAGTAGAACCCCCTCTATTCTGTTTCTTTCCTTCCCCTCTTTGTAGATGGACACTGCAGGCAGTTAAGGGCTAGCAGATCTTTGAGGAAAGACAAGCAAGAGCCAAGGTTGACCACAGCGCAAATAGGGGTGTTGGTCCCTCCAAAACAGGCGTAGTCACCCAGTGCCTAAGTAGGGCCGTCAGGGCAGGGCTCCTAGCATTGACAGGTGCCCCCAACAGCCCAATGACAGGTAGACAAGCAGAAAGGGGTGGGAAGGTCCCAGTTCAGTACAGAAAGGGCAGACAGTAAGCCAGGAATAATCTGGGATGGCACTGACCCTCACCTGCCATTGGCATAGTTCAGCTGGGGACCTGAGCTTCAGTGGGGCTCCTGGTTAGAGGTGCAGGGCTGGAGGTCCCAGGAGGGGTGGTCAGAAAAAATGAAGACCAAATGTGCACTAACAGGCCTGACCTTCTGTGACTAAGCTGGTTGATATTTCAGAAAAATCACATTTTATTAGGAAAATAATTTTAGGTGTTTAATTTTGCCACGCTGTTTGGCTAATTCCTCTGGTGCTTCCTCCTGCGGGCACTCTGGCTGGAAGAAGAGCCTGGGAAAAACTCAAAGTGAGGAAAATGACTTCATGTAGATGGCTCCTCCACCTATTCGCTAAAGTGTTGAGTCCTGAGGGAAGGATTTAATCCCTTCTTCAAGTGAAGACGAGTGAATACATTGACTTTTGCTTCATTGTGTTTCTATTCCTTCCCTTCATCATGAGATAAAATTTGTTTTTGCTAATACTGTTTGAAATACGGAAGGGCTTTCCAACCAGCAAAATCCTAGACTTCTACTGAAGTAATTTAATTAAACATCTTTTTCCAAACTGAGTACACCCAACAGTTTAGATTTTACTTTTACATTTTTAAATCTATTTATTTATTAAATAAAATTTAATACCAACTACATCTGTCATATAGAGGGATCTTGAGAGAACTCATTCTACTAGAAGCTTTCTCTAGAGAAAGAAGCAGGCACGAACTTCAGGCAGTTCCCTGTAATAAAAACTTTCTTTTTTCTCTTTGGTCATGATTCAGTTCTGCTCATGCCCTGATCTGCTTCATGAGGAGGTCTCTTCACCTGAATTTTCTCCAGCAACACTGGATAGAGGCACAGATGAGGTAGCAATTTATCACGCTTCACTAAATCAGCCTAACTTGACAGTGTAGACACAGAAGGAAAATGCAGAGTTAAAGGCTGAAACTCATTCATTTACTGCATGTTGTTAAGTGAACAGTGAAGAGTGGGATTGTGCATACATGGCAGTATTTCACATGCTTTCCCTTGTTATTAATGATTCATTGCTGTCATTATTAACCTCCTGTGTTAATACGTGAAAGCCATTTCACCTCCTAATTTTCTTGGCTTTACCTTATGTTTTTCTTACCTGGCAAAATTGTAAGCAGCATGGGAATCACCTCTCAGTCCTTGTCCACAAGCTGACTTTGTGCAGGTAGGACTACTTCAGTTAGGATTAAAATTTCCATATATATTTTTTTTACGGGTTTAAGATAGATTGTTCTAAGCATTTTTATGCCCATTTAATGTTTTCATGCCATACAGCTCAAAGGGTTTATGTTCAGTTTAACCAACACAACTGTTGCATGTATATTAGGGTTTTCTATGTTCTGTATGGTATTTAGTGCACTGGGGACTTCATCAATGCAGCTGCGAGGCAACTAACACTAATTATTACTAGGAATAAATGCAATTAATAAGCACTTCATACTCTTGTAATACTGCATAAAAAGTAGAAACCCATATTCCACAACCCAAATGGCAATTTATCCCTAGCCACAAAGAGTATTAGTCTTAACCATGTACATCTATAGTACCACTTTTACAGAGCTATTTTAGCACGTTTCCTCTATTATAGAATTTTAATGGAGGTTTGCATGAAATAAAAAAAATAATTCTTCCTAGAAGTTTATAAGAGTTGACTGTTCCATTGGAGCTATTATGGTTTTTCATGTATTTAAGGCCTTCTAAAATATGAATTATTGATAGACTCCAAGGAACAATGTTTCTTTATCATTTATAAATATTTACTTGCTGAGTTTCAGAATGGGTATTACTGACCTCATATAGATCATAATGGCTCCAAGTGGTCTATTATGGGGTTGAATAAGACATTTTTAAAATCCTATCTCCAATTTGATGTCCCAGAAGCATAATTATGTGCTATTAAAATCCAGAAAATGCAGTAGTTTTGTTTGGGAAGCAACGGTATGTGCAACCTGCCTTGTTTTTAATGCACAAAAATAAAGTCTCAAATTTAGCTGCTTAACAATAGTTTCAGGTATTTTCACTAGCAATATTTTCACTGATACTTCCCTAGTTTTCACATATCTCAGCCTGCTTTTTCACGTTGACGTCACTGAACACACTCTT
>NW_009970725.1:6030220-6121048 GCF_000747805.2 Chaetura pelagica
ATTTTCTGTTGTGTTAATGTACAAAACAGGAGGTGTCTGTAACATCAAAGGGAAAGTTGTGAGCAAAAATTGTACCATGAGAATGACTTAAAAATGGAGACTGAACATTGTGACATCCAGTCTGCCTATTTCATAGGTCAGGAGACTCTGTTCAATTTTTTAAATTTTTTTTTAGTTAGGAGTGATTGCTTATGTTCTCTCCTCATGTTACTGAGTTATTTTAATTTTTATTTTTTTTAATTTTTATTTTAATAAATGCAACTACTATATCATATGCTAGACAGAAACCCATCTTCTTTCTAATGTTACCTTACCTATCTTAACTAGCCTTCTTCTCAGTGTGAAATTATGTTAATATATTAAAACTTCTGAATAAGCTTCTGAAATGTAGATTTGAATATTCTCCTTTCTTTTACCTTCACATGGTGTACTTCACATTTTTTTTCCTACAGGAAAAAAGGTGTAGTGTAAGGGTTTCATGTATTTTTTAAGTTGTATGTTTATAATAGAAAATAAATATTAGATACGTTAGACACTAGAGCTATATAAGAGAAAAGAGGGTCTGGCATGACATTTATGTGGTAAAAAATAGAAAAGACTCATTGATTTATTTAGAAGATCAAACATTTTGAAGACCTTTGATGCTGGGCACCATTTCTTTCATACCAAGATAACATCATATTTATAACAACAATAAAAGTTGTGTCTTGGAATCTGAAAGTGTGTTTTTATTTTTTAAAAGATTTAGGCCAAAACTATAGACGGTTATGATAAAGTCCAAGAAAGTCTATTAAATATGACACACCTGCTATGCAAGGTGTTTGAATTATAAAATAGTCCTGCTTAGATGGATTTTCAGTAGTATTTACAACAATTTATAAACCAGTAGAATTTCTATTGGTAGAAAAATAAAATGGAATAATTTGGTGTCCAAACTTTAACTCTAATGTTAAAACAGCTGGAGTGGGTCACAGCTGAATGTACACATTACACCTAGTTTAGCTAAAAAGGAAGGCAGCTGTATAAGTGCTAAGATTTAGTGAGACAAATGTTAAAATTATAGGGACCAGATTCTGTCACCTCACTCAGAATAGGTAGCATGTAATTCCAGTATAAATTTTACTATTTTCTTCTGACTTTTTATTGAGGCTAGTATTATGCAATATGAACAGATGCACCATAATTCCCATGGGACAGGGTGCTAGAAGGTAAAGGGACTCAAGATAGCTTGTCAACATTCAAGGACCACTTCTTGCAAGCACAGGACCAGAGCGTCCCAATGGTTAGGAAATCTAGTAAGGGAGCTAGGAGACCTGCACAGTTGAAAAAGGAACTGCTGGGCAAACTTAAGTGGAAAAGGAAAATCTACAGATCATAGAAGGAGGGGCTGGTCACTTGGGAGGAATATAGGACTGTTGTCAGAGGATGTAGGGAGGCAATTAGGAAAGCTAAGGCCTCCTTGGAACTTAACCTTGCAAGTCAGGTTAAGGATAATAGAAAGGGCTTTTTCAAATACATAGCTAACAAAACTAACACTAGAGGCAATATTGGCCCACTGAGGAATGAGATGGGAGCCCTGGTGACAGAGGATATAAAGAAGGCAGAGGTGCTGAACGCCTTCTTTGCCTCTGTCTTTACTCCTGCAGGATTTCCCCATGAGCCCCAGATTCATATAGCCCCAGAAGAAGTCAAGATAGATGAGGAGTTTGCCATGGTAGATGAGGATTGGGTTAGGGATCAGCTGAGTAATCTGGACATCTATAAATCGATGGGTCTGGATGGAATGCACCCAAGGGTGCTGAGGGAGCTGGCGGAGGTCATTGCTAGGCCACTCTCCATCATCTTCGGTAAGTCATGGGTAACAGGAGAGGTGCCTGAGGACTGGAGGATAGCAAATGTCACACCAGTCTACAAGAAGGGCAAGAAGGAGGACCCGGGTAACTATAGACCAGTCAGCCTCACCTCCATCCCTGGAAAGGTGATGGAACAACTTGTTCTTGGCACTATCTCCAGGCACATCAAGGACATGGGGGTCATCAAGAGCAGTCAACATGGTTTTATCAAGGGTAAATCATGTTTGACTAACCTCATAGCCTTCTATGAGGAAATTACTAGGTGGATAGATGATGGTAGAGCGGTAGATGTGGTTTATCTTGATTTCAGTAAAGCATTTGACACCGTCTCCCACAGCATCCTTGTAGAAAAGTTGATCAGGTATGGGTTTGGTGATCAGGAAGTGAGGTGGATTAGGAACTGGTTGAAAGGAAGGAGTCAGAGAGTTGTAGTCAATGGGGCAGAATCTGGTTGGAGGTGTGTGACTAGTGGAGTCCCACAGGGGTCGGTACTGGGACCGGTGTTGTTCAACATCTTCATCAACGACCTGGATGAGGGTATAGAATGTACCCTCAGCAAGTTTGCTGATGACACTAAGCTGGGAGGAGTGGCTGACACACCAGAAGGCTGTGCTGCCATTCAGAGAGACTTAGATAGGTTGGAGAGTTGGGCGGGGAGAAACATGATGAAATTCAACAAGGGGAAGTGCAGAGTTTTACATTTGGGGAAGAACAACACCATGTCCCAGTACAGGTTGGGGGCTGAACTGCTGGAGAGTAGTGTAGGTGAAAGAGACCTGGGGGTCCTGGTAGACAGGAGGATGACCATGAGCCAGCAATGTGCCCTTGTGGCCAAGAAGGCCAATGGCATCCTGGGGTGCATTAGAAAGGGTGTGGTTAGTAGGTCAAGAGAGGTTCTCCTCCCCCTCTATTCTGCATTGGTGAGGCCACATCTGGAGTATTGTGTCCAGTTCTGGGCCCCTCAGTTCAAAAAGGACAGGGAACTGCTCGAAAGAGTCCAGCGCAGAGCTACGAAGATGATTAGGGGAGTGGAACATCTCCCTTATGAGGAAAGGCTGAGGGAGCTGGGTCTCTTTAGCTTGGAGAAAAGGAGACTGAGGGGTGACCTCATCAATGTTTACAAATATGTAAGGGGTGAGTGTCAGGGGGACGGAGTTAGGCTTTTCTCAGTGATGAACCCACCTGGATGCATTCCTGTGTGATGTACTCTGGGTGATCCTGCTCTGGCAGGGGGGGTTGGACTAGATGATCTTTCGAGGTCCCTTCCAACCCCTAGGATTCTATGATTCTATAATTACGCCTTAATAATATAATCTTTAAGGATAAAATGCAGATTACAGATTATGCTTCGTACCCTGTGCTGTTAATCTTTATTTTGTGTTTGAGTAATGGTGCACTCATGATTTTAAAAGACTAGATGCTTCATACTCCCTATTACTCCAAAACCCAAAGTAGGGCAATATATATAAAAAAAGAAACATTTGTAGCATTATCTTAACTGACACTTTAATCTCTGAGGTGTGACAAACTCAGGAACTATGATTTCTGAGTGTGTGTTTATTCAGCGTGTGAAGAAAACCAACCTCTTCCCAGCCCCTGTTCTACTGAAAATCTCAGAATATCTCTCCTTCTCAAGCAGTAAAAAAATGCCCCAGAAAGTTCTTTTCAAGCAGTTAAGAGTGTGAGACATCTTAAATTACAGTCTCTTGGGATGTAATATGGAAATGCTTTTTGAAGAGCATTATTTGGAGTAAAGGCTTCATTTCTGAGTCATCAGGCTCTTGGGCATGAACCCAGCAGCTTTCAGATTATTTGATTGCAAATCTAGCTGCTGGCACAGTTTGCCCATTTCTGTGACTTTTCACTTATGCAAGTCAATTATACAGGGACTAAACAACCCTGAGACTGTAGAAGAGGTTCAGGGAAAAAAAACCCCAACAAACAAACGAACAAAAGAAAACAAAACACAAAAGAATAAGAGAATTAAAAGATTTGTTTTTTTAATTTCTTACATAGGACTGCCCTGGCAGTTACATACAATACAGAAGTGAACCAAAAAAATAACACATAAAATAAATGATAAATGTTACAAAACAATTGACAGCAAACGAGTCAAGAGAAGCATTCTGAGGGTGAATTAGAGCACCCAGAGTTCATGTCCTTGTTTTCATTTTCAGGAAAAATAATTAAATGCAAGAGTACTGTAGTGTAAATGGCTCGCCTGTGGCAGCAAATAGAAGAGCTACTACCAATAGAAACATAATTTTAAAAACAAGATGAAGTTAAATAAACTAAGCACTGTTATTTCTTGCATTCATTGTCAACAGTGTTTGAAATCAAATAAAAAATTAAAGAAACACCACGCAACAGAAAAGAAGTCTGAATATTTCTAGCTTTCATTAATACATAATAATGATATTTGCCTGTCAAGGTTTTACTTTCTTTAAGGTAGAACCTTCTTGGTCTGGGTTCCCAGAAGTGTTTCTGTAAACATAGGCAGAGTTACAAAATGTTCAGAAGGTGTAAATAAGCGGATTTTTGTTAAACTAAATGGCAGTGCAGGAAAACTGATATATTTTACTGTTTTGCTGGCTTGCATTATTTTCACAGTATAAAGTATCTGTACACACTGGATGCTTAAAGGATCCATTACAGTCAGCTCACAGCTGCATTGATGAAGTAGCGCAAAAACTTGCTGGGGAATAAGGCTTAATAATTTATATGCAGATATTTTACATCTCTATCCAAATGAAATTAACCATGTAAAATGAGAAGGAAAAATTTTTTAATTGCAGATTTTACCAGCTTCCCAGCATTTCTGTCTTGTAGACAAAGCAAATAATTAGCTAAACATGTGTACATAAAGCCCCTAATTCTGACATAGCTTTATGAAGTTAAGAACTATTTTAAGCTGCTTTGACCTGTTTGTCTACAAATGGTTGAGATGTTCAGTTAGTCAGTTACCTGTAGAACATCACATAGCTAATAAAAAATCACAGGTTTCTGGTTTTGATCAACTCTTTTATAGGTAATCAAAGAAGTATCACAGCTTTCATGCTAAACTTCATTCATCAGTTTCAGTGGTTTGAATTTTTGAACTCGAAGTAAAAAAAAAAAAATAATTCAGTTGCAATCTGAACGTATGTGTTTTTGAACACATACTTTCAGATACTCACTTAATTATAGTTTTTTTTAATTTAATTTTATTTTATTTTATTTTACTTCTCCTGATTTAAAGTTGTTAGTGTTTAATATTAACAGTTATTTAGCCAAAAAGAAGCCCAGGAGCTTTAACTAGCTGCCTCTCTACCCTTTTTTCATTACTTGTACTTATTTCACCAGGAATGGCATTCATTTCAAGTTGCAAACTGGGGAAAGGTTTTACCATTTATGGTTTAACTTCTTCATTTCTGAGGGAGTTCTTTCTCCCTCATGTTTGTTCTCCACACTGACATGTAGAATATACTTGGAATTTTGCTGGAGAACCTTCATCACCATAATCTACTTTACTGCAGTTTGGCTGTACCTGATTCCTTCAAGTCATATTATAGGGTCTATTTATTTGAACTTTATCTGTTGGATGAGTCAAAGTTTTGGCTTTGCTGACTCAAATCTGACTGTGCAGAAGGGCTGTGCTGAAAATAAATAATGTATAAAGGGACACCTAAAGGCCTCTAGACCATAATAGGTGGAGAACAAAGGAGGTAAAGATAATTTAAATATATCTGTATTAAAAAACAGTCCTCTTCTTAAAAATATGAGCAAAGTTTACATCCCATGTTTCCTTTGTTTTTGTCAGGCAGAAGGTCTACATGGCATATTTGTTCTGTAATGCTCCCGTTTGTTTTGAACGGGTTAATTTTATCTGAGGAATTGAGGGGAAAAAAAACAAACCCAAAACCTTTTATAAAGCTGATGTTAGAAATCTGCTGGGGGTAAGAATACCCGAGTGAAGCCAGGGACAGGTTGTGAGGGGCAGCAGACAGCCCACATAGTGCCGCATCCCACCAAAGAGACAGAAAGGCTACTTGTCTCCTGAGGCTTTTTAAAATAATAGCAGGACCAATATCTAGCCCAGATAGAATAGCAAGAAAAGCTTAATGTCAGTCTAGCTTTTATTTTTTTCCCCAAGGCTGTGAAGTCTTTTTTTTAGACACATGCAGTATAGAATCTGAGCTATTGTGTTTAGGAAATAAGAATCCATAATCCATAAGAGGATTTTTGGATGTAGCTGTCTAGGATCCTCTTTTATTTATTTCTCTACTGCCCATCTTGATATTCTTTCTTCAGAATTCAAAAAACAGCAACAAACACATAGCTGCGAAAGTCAAAGCAGCATTCAGGACCCTTAATGCATAGAGAGAAACAAAGCCAGTGAAAGAAGAACGAAGAGCTAGAGAAAAAAATTCCACTAGTGTCGTAGAAAAAAAGCTTTACACTGATCTTTCTTTTCTGGTAAAGTTTTCAATGTTTTATCTAACTGCTGTTAATAGGCATATGTCACTTCTGGACAACATATTGAGATCAGTGTAGCCAAAACTGTCCTGAACAGCACTGAAGTTAGATCAGATCCTTTTAATTGACCAAAACATCACTGATTTCAGACACAGAGAATCTGCTTTTTTTGGGCAGTAAGCAGAAATTCTCTGCCTTTTTCTTGACAGTTGAAGAAATTTTCATATCAGAATATTATTCTGATTTAAACAAGCAAAGTAGAGTTAAAATATTCCTTTTAATCACACTAACTCTTCCAAGCAGAAGTGTCCATCTTTTTTGAAACAGATCTTTGGATAAAATATAGGGATAATTCAGAAGTTTTTTATTTGATTCTGTCTATAAAAATACTATAAATTTCAAAATGCTAGCACTAAAAAAAGCAAACATTGCATATAGTTCAGACTGCTATTGTATCTCTCTGGCTGTCATGCCAAAAAATTGATGCCATTAACCATAACAACATCACGTAGCACTGTGTCTCTCTTATTTATCAAGAAATCTAAGAGCTTTGCAAAAAGTCCTGATAAGAGCTCTTGGTAATTGGAACATGCAACATCAGCTTGTCTTTGTTAGATCACTTCTTAATGCCACTCCACAGAGATGTTTTCCCAGAAAGCTCTAACCTTCACGGGCATTGGGTGATTTGAAACCTTAGTACAGTCTGGTGATTTTCATACAGATTCACAGAAAATGCAAGAAAAAGTTCTGATAAATTTTTACTACTACTGTGGTTATGTCCAATTCTATCTCTGTACCAGTTCACAGAAGAAAAATTAGTCTGATTTGCTGCTCTATTTTCCCTTACTTGCCCATTATTTGGAAGGAATTTTCATTTTCTTTAGTAATCCTGAATCAAAAAAACTTTTTTACATCAAGCATCACAATGATTAGCTAACATTAAAAACAAACAAACAAATAAATCTTTTTTGCTGTTGGACATTTCTACATTTCTGAGTTCTGGATGAGCATTTTGCACTGACTACAGGTAACCTCTGCAAGAAAGCATGAACTGCAATGATATTCTTCCTGATATCAAAAGCCTTTACAGTATGGAATTTTAAAAATAAACATCCTATATATTTGAGTGCACATATGTATCTAATATAAAATATAGAACTCTTCTATGTAATCCCAACATTACCTGGTTAAACTGAAAAAGTTCTATTCTTTTAAGTACAGTTACACTATTTGCCACTAGTCAGCGATGTGTTCCTGTTAGGTTCCTGAGTGCACTTAATAAATCTGAATTACAGACTTGAGTTTAGATTCTTCAGTTACTTCTATGGGATGAGCTGACAGTGAAGTAGTCTAAAATTATTCTCACAGATTAATGAAATAATTCCAGTATGACCATTCAAACTAGCATTTGCTAAAATAAGTTGTTCTCTGCTTTGTATATTTTTAAAATAAATTTGGTCTATGTCTATTGTTCCTTACTCAAGTGTAAACCAGGAGCAACTTCATTAATGACAGCATGGTTATATCAGTTTAAAATTGTCAGGCCAGCAGAATCTTTTGTGGAAGTCAGAACCTGCAGATTGCCACCTAGCATCAGGCTGCAGATGTAATTCTTAAAGGGAGGTAGATTCTTACATGAAAGGATTCATCCTTGTTCCAAAAAATGACCTGATAGACCTTGTAAATCACAACAGGTGAGAAAACACCAGTAATCTGACAAGAGAAGAAAGGATTAAATCATACCTTGTACAAGGAAGAGTGAACATTTAGGGGCTGAGAGCAAAAGAGTGTTTATGGACAATATATGGTTAAGAAGTTTGTAGCTCAGATATTCGCTCATGAAGTTTGGTGCTCAAAAAACCCAGTATTTAAAAAACACCAGTGTCATTCCAATCTCTGATATTACGATAAAGACACCAACACTCTTTTTTCTTTTATCTATTTTTTTTAAGTGGTCCATATTTTAATTAATCAACTTTTAACTAATTAACTTTTGATTATTAAACTCAAATGCAAACATGTGTGCACACATATACACAGAAGAACTACGACCTCTCAACTTTTCCTTCAAGCAATGGCTTGTACTGAATTATTTTTATGAAGCATCAAACAGCATTACCTTGTCCAGAATTAAATTTGTTTTCTTCAGAGGAAATCAGCATTTCTCACACAAAATTGTATTTTAAGAAGGCATAAAAAAACCTCACTGAGGCTAATACATGTTAATAATCTACAGATAAGACAGAAAAAAACCAACAACATCAGAGAGCAGGTCAACAAGGGGCAAAGACTTTTGAGCAAAGCAGAGTGAACAAGAGGTGCACAGAGAACTCCATTTCCCTCTGCTCTACAGTTCCCTTCTGTGACAGACCCCTCATTCTGAGCATCAAGTGCCCATTTCTCTGAATGGCCTACACTTTAGCTAGATATTTTCTATTCCACTGATGCTGTAGGATAATTACCCTCTTTAGCTGTAATGACATTCATATGTGCTCCCCTGTTTCTCTCAAATTAGCAGCAGAAAGGCGTGTTCCACTTCCATACTCCTTTGGGCAGAGGGTGCTGGGGTATTAGAAGAGTTACCACACAGGACACTGAGAGGCTGTGCTGTAGTTTAAGCTGTTTTTCCTACAAAAGCTGGTTGTTTTGCAAGTCCTCATGATGTTTTGTTTATCTCCTTGTTCCCTCAAATCTCTCATGAGGGAAGCGTACACTGAAAATGCCTCAATATGAACCTCTCATTCTTCCTTGGATATGATTTCCTTGCTGAAAATATATTTTTATTGCTAAAAAAGAAAATGTAATTCTAGCATAAGAAAAGCAATACAATTCCAAAAAACATTTGTGTCTATTTTTCTCTGATTTACTGCAGGACTCCTAGTGTGAAGCTAAAAAACTACAGCTATGGCATAAATAAATGTAGATTTCAAATTACAGCTACAGTCAAATAAAATTTAATTTATCCTAAATTTTAAATTAAATAATTTACTGAAAAAATATTTTGTAATATAATTTCACATTATTTTCTGTCTAGATATACCCAGACCTTAGTACTATTGAAATAAGGGGAATTCTCAGAAGAAAAAATGTTATGTAGTTTTTTACATTGATATGCAAACTAATGCTATGATTCAAATTGTCTTAGCCATGAAAATCACAGCTTTTTATCAGCTGTGGAAATAAATACTTGCAACAGTGAACGAAAGACATCCAATCTCGTATTTCTCTAAAGACGAAGAATACAGAAAGATAGGTGAAGCTTGAGGATGCCTGCCAGCATTGCCTGCATTCAATTCTGCATTATATCCCTGTTCACTGAGTTTGATTATACAAACATTGCTGTCCTGAGCCTGTTCCAATTTCAATGTATATAATCGGATGTGAAATACAATGGGAGTAATTACAGAACACGCATGTGTTCATTACAATGCGCTGATTCTAGAGATCACCTATTTTCATGTCGCTCAAAGCTGAGGTTATTAACATTGTGTATATGGTCTAGATTCAATACTGCAGAACATTCCTAATGAACAAGAGGATCATTGCAAAACCAGGGCATGAAGTAGCAGCATGTGAAGGCTGCTGATCCTTTAACAGGAGAGCCTGGAAGGCTCCTTTTCTCAGCTGGCAGTGTTAAAAGAGGGGTTGTGAAAGAGCCTGAAGGCCAAGCCATATTTTTTAGAAAAGGTCTCCCTGGTTCATCCCCTTCTGTTGACAGAAGGAAGTTCTTTCTGATAGGGTATTAATATTAATAGGTATATTTCAGCTGTTTCTGCTTTTAATTAATTAACTCAAAGAGCAGCAAAGTCCAAAATCAATCTTAATGAAAGTTTTATATCTTAGCCTTTCTCCAAGAGTGATCAAGGTTTTTTTACCTTTACATCTGATTTTTATGCTCTTGTCTGAAATCTTCCATGCAGAGGGAAGAATGAGCAAGCCCTACCCCTGTCTACTCTGGGTAGCGAAAAAATAATTTCTGAAGCTGAGTTTTATTAGAACTCATTACTCTGTAATTAGGGGAAGAGGTTCCTGTTTCCAGAGGAGTTTTTTCCACCTGGGAGTAGAATGTTTGCCATGCAGTGTACACTTGTGAAGTATGCTGCATTACGTTTTACTATATGAGAAGGCACATAAACCAGGTACTTGGGGAGGAGATAAATGAATGTTTCTCCTTCTCACTTCTACACATTATAATAATAATAAAAAACTTGCCATGTTTACAGTTTCTAACACCTTTATACAAGATATCTAATGGTGGAAATTTGGTTAGAAAAATCTCTCATGTTTTGACTGAAAGATCACTTACTTTTCCTGTACTCCCAGTCTTAAATCAAGACAACATTGCAATGTGAAAGGCTCTGTCATTTAGCTGACAAAGAAATAACAAAAAATTAAAAGCAGATGCTAAACAAATTTAGGATTGGAAAATAGTGTTGGTTTTATTGGAAGAATGGTAGTGTTTGAAATATTTTACAAAGTTCTGTGTGGATTCTTTATACTGTGAGCTTTTAAACTGAAGACAATATTTTCTAAAAAAAAAAAAATGTTTCCTTTCAGACATTATTTACTTTCTTTTCTGTGAGAATTACTTGGAGCAGTTCTATGGCCGTCATTGCTCAAGAGGCTCTAATGGTGTCTTTGGGCCAAAAACCTTATAAACCTATAAATACAACCAGAAGACCTCTGAGAGTACCTAGTTAACTGTGAGTCATTACTCAACAGTTAACTTGACTGCTCCTGCCCAACTTGAGCTGCCAGCTATTACTTAATCACACACACACATACATAAATATATACACACATTAAAACAGTCCATATAGCATGTTGATATACCACAGGCTCTACAACATGAATTTATGAGGTTCCTTCAGTATCAGCTTTACACATTATGCTAAATGGAGATATTCAGGGTGACTAAAAATCTTCTCTTACTCTTTGCATTTAGTTAACAGTCCAGTTTTGCTGTGAAAATTGTGGTAATCAATTTCTTTGTGCCTAACTGGTTGTTTTTAAGAACACAGAAGTTTGTGCAATGACTGTACAATTGTTATACAAATAATGAAAAGTAAGGGATTTGACTCAAGTAAATCTTCCCATATATGTTGCTTAATCCAGAGAACTTAAAACTTTCCAAAGGCTCAATCTGGTACCAGTGGAGGATTAGTGAAAAAGGTACTGTTTTGTTGTGGGGGTTTTTTTGCTAGAGACTATAAGTTCAGCTCTGAAGCATTTAGCAACTTTCTTAATTGCAAGACAGGCAAAATCAAATTCCTTAAACAGAATGCTACATCCACTATGTATCTGTTGCTAGTTAAGAGATTTGTAAAGCTTCTAGAAAACTTCCCTTTCTCAGTTTAGACATTCTGAGATGCAGTTTACACTGAATCTGTGTATTTAATTATGAACATATATTGAGATATGTACTGAACAGATAGCAGATATGTGGAACTCTGCACCAAAGGATGCTGTGCATGATAAAAATCTATGTGGCTTCAAGAGGAAACTGGACACATACATGCCAGAGAATCTTTTGAGAATTACTAAACACAACACTTGACACAGAAACATACCTAAGCTGAAAATTTTGGAGACTGGGAGACCATGAGGGAAAAGTATGATGTTGGCTTAGACTGTCTTTTCTCTGCCTCAGTATTTCCTCTTAGGAACAGGATCATGGGCCAGAGCAACAGGATTCAGCTGGACCTTCCTCATTTTCTTATGTACAGCAGCATCACCATCTTTCAAAAATACTTAGTAAGGCCTTGAAGGATCTTTGCAGCCTGTTTCTTTTGTAACTATCCCCACTTCTGTTGCAGAGCTGTATAGCTACCATAAGTCACTGAAGGAAGTATTCAGTTGTTAGATTTTCTTAGCATTCTTGCCTTTGAAATATACAAAAGGAAGGCACATCACACTCTTCCCAGAATCACCTTTTTTCTTTCAGGTTCTATGTATCCAGGGATTCTTAGAGACAAATAATCTCATTCAAACCAGGGAGCCTTCCAGGAAGAGAAAATGGCCTCTTGGAGAGTACATTATTCATTCTCCAGGGGACTAGGTAAGACCATCTTTCATCTTGCAAATAAAGCAGTCCCTACTGACAATTCTGGGTACACAAAGGTATATATATATTTTTTTATTTTTTTTTGTGACAATGAAATTCAGGCACAGAAGCCAGCATTCTGACAGAATATGATAGAAATATAATATCTGGGGCCTAACCTAATTAAAAAGAGGTGTATTTGGTCTTGGAATTATTCCATGTGGCTCTCCAGAGAGAAAAATAGTTTATGAGGTCTGACAGTTTCAAAACCCATATGTTTTCTTCCTCACTGATATGAATGATGGCGAAGGAAAGATATTCAGGTTTCATAACAGACCTGTAATATGTGCTGATAAAAATAATACAGGATAACTTAGACAGTTGCATCTTCCTTCTTTCCCTGTGCTGAGAAAATGCAGTTTTACTACACAGCACAACATTTTGCTCTACCATGTAATTTTTGACTGAATTTGCAAAGTGAAAGGATAGCATAGAGAAAATTGTTCACGAACTTACACATATTTCTACATGCTTAGTCTGGAGAAGAGAAGGCTCCAGGCAGACCTCATGACAGCCTTCCAGTACCTGAAGGGGCCTACAGGAAAGCTGGGAAAGGACTTTTTATAAGGACAGGTAGTGATAGGACAAGGGGTAATGTCTTTAAACTGGAAGAGGGGAGATTTAAATTAGACATTAGGAGAAAATTCTTCAGTGTGGGGGTGATGAGACACTGGCACAAGTTGCCTAGAGAAGCTGTGGCTGCCCCTCTCCCTGGAAGTGTTCAAGGCCAGGTTGGATGGGGCTTGGAGCACCCTGGTCTAGCAGGAGGTGTCCCTGCTCATGGCAATAGGGTTGGAATTAGATGATCTTTAAGATCACTTCCAACTCAAACCTTTCTATGATTCTATGCATCAGAAAGCTTAAAAAGCAAGAACAGGTTAAGAGTCACAGCTAGGCTACCACTGCACTGCAATAAATTTTGTCATGCAAAAGTGATTTCTTGAAATATCTACAATTTACTGACCACTAGAATCTTACTTTGATTAGGCTACTAAACGCAAAGTCCAAACCACTTTCCTCCCATAGGTATGTTCCAGTGTTGGACTTGTCTGAACAAACGATGGGAAGAAAAAAAAAAAAAAAAAAAAAAGTAGTGTCAAAGTTCTGATTCAATGAAATGAGCAATGGCCTCTATTATGTTAAAAGACCAGTCACAATATTGTCTTTACACAGATCCTTTAGCACTGGAAAGGCTAAAGAAGATTTACTGATACTGACAGTAGAGACATCTTAAGTCTTTGCTATTTACAAAAGATTCCTAACACAGGTAATTCTTATCATGCTTGTTTACATGAAGAATACTTACCTAGAGCTATTCCCTGTCTCTT
The DNA here is from genome assembly GCF_000747805.2 of Chaetura pelagica. NCBI lineage: Eukaryota > Metazoa > Chordata > Aves > Apodiformes > Apodidae > Chaetura > Chaetura pelagica. Next base: position 6,043,960 of record NW_009970725.1, read on the forward strand.
TGAACAAATATTTACACTTGCAAGTAGCTTCACATGAGTGAGTAGTCTCATGTGTGATTTCAGTAAGGCTATTGATATGCTTGAAAAATTAGAGGAAGGTTTTGCAGACTGTGAAAAATCTGGCTTTTCTACCTATTTTTCAACTTGCTAAAACTCTTCCTATGAACTTTAGTGTCTGAGGAAGCCTTGAAACTATCTAACATAGACATGTAAGTATATTTATATCCATTAAAGTAACGTAGAAAATATAGATTGAGTATATTTGTTTTAGAAAATCTGGTTTTGTATTTTTGCTATGGTGTCACTGATTGCTTATTATTACAAATGTCAGCAGTAAACCAATATTAAAATATGCAATTTAATTATATTTATCATACAAAAGAAAACTCTTACTTTTTTTCACATTATCACATACTTAGAACAAGAAGACAATTTATAGTGACTGCATTGTCATTCCATGGAATAATGTTCTCTGCCTCTGCACATTCCTGAATCTGCCAGCAATCAGATGGGTTTTTAAATAGACAATAAACTGGCACTCCCATTCCACAACACATTCAAACAAGACATGCATCACTGAAATATTTGAAAAGAATCCATGAAATTTACTGCTACAGATGTTAAAAGTAAAATATATTCAAAAGTTATTTCAGCTTTCATGGAGCAACTCAGAGTCTGCCTGCCAGATGTACAGGATGCATTTTCTTATGCAGGAAAAAAAAAATATTTCAGAAAAAAACCCACCAAAACCCAAACGAACAAACAAACAAAACAAAAGAAACCCACAAAAAAACAAACACCAGAAATAAAAACAAATATGTTGTATTCACATGCATATGGAATTTGAAAGTGTGAAATTATTAAGTTCTACATAATTGTAGGTTCTCTTTCTTTAATGAATCTGATTTTCTCACATTTATAGCAATAACTGGTTATGTGCTGACATTTTAATATCAGACTGTACACTTTATGGCCTTGGCTCTTTCGATAGCTCCTAGAAGAATAAAAGGAAGGAATTCAAACCTCCCTCTGCTGGGCCAGAAGAAAACAGCTACCTGATTACTCAAGCTGTACCTTCAGATTTAGCTAGACATAGTAAGGTCCTAATTGTTCTTAAAAATTAATCGTAAATCCTCAATGAGTTACTCTTACTTTTCATATACTAATCCAGCATTACTGTTAGAGTGGAATCTTCTAAGGCTGTCAAAGTTTTGCTTTGCTCACTGATGGCAAAATTTTACTAAATTGCTCCTGTGTGTGCAGTTGCAATGGAAGGACCTGAACGAGGTACATATGAGGCCTGAAAAAGATCAAATAATTATCTATTAAATCATGGGATAATCAGTCTGGTTAAAACTTCAGGAGGTCATTCATCTTGTCCCTTTCTCCTGAGGTAGAATCAACTACATGTGTGCCATTTCTGTACTCAATTATCTCTGAGTCTTAGATATTCTTAAAGCTCTGTGTAGCTTTCACACTCCTGTCTATCACTAAATTATCTGGAGAATCATTTCTTTTAATTTGAATGACTTTTAATAACATCTTGTTTTGTCCTCATATTTTGGATTTTTCTTTCCCAAAAATCACACTTTCCAAAGAGAAAAGAATGCAGTAAAAAAAAAAAAAAGCAACAAAAACCACTTTATAAAATATAGGTTATTAAGATAGTTATTACTTAAGACAAAATCCTACTAGTTTCAGTGACTACCTGGTATTATAGCAGGGTTCTGTGAGCAATAATTCTTATTCTTCTTATACAATGCCTTCATTATTTTATATACCTCAGTCACATCCTTGCCCTCCAGACAGATGATTCCCAGCATTTTATTTCTTCTTCATGGCTGTGTACTCCTTTCTTTTGGATATTTTGTCTACTGAGCTCTGTGTGCTCACTATTTCTGTCTTGAAATATAGATGCTGGAACAGCTCACAGTACTCAAGATGCAAAAGATGTGTCTTCTCCTACTCTCAGTAGTCTTTCTAATGTCTAACATTTGGTTGGTTATACTGACTGCAGTTGAACATTGGGATGTGGTTTTGGAGAACTGTCAATGAGGACTCCAAGATGTCACTCCTAAGCAGTAACTAACTGCCTTTAGAAAAGAAAAGATTAATGATGTGAACAATGTCTTTTCAAGGATATCTCATGCTTCTAGCTACTCAGACAAAGTCAGGATGGTATTGAAGTGCAGTAGGTGTGTGTACCAACTCAATTTTCTGTATATTCAAAGTGTTTTAGTAGAAAGAAGAGTTCTAGACCTCCAAGTGACTGAACAAAATGGATGGATTTTTAAATAGCATACTGTAAGAACTTTAAATTAAAGAGCTTCTGAACTCCAACTTTTGTGCTCTTACTAAGAAAATTAATCTCATAAAGGTGAGCACTGAAGCTCAAGAAAGAAAATTAAAATGTCATGTTGTGCTCAGTCAGCTTCTTTGCATTGAGATTCTATTTCTTAGAATTACAGAATCACAGAATCATAGGAAAGGCAACTCTGGAGATTTTTGAGTCCAACTCCCCTGCCAGAGCAGGACCACGACAGAATCTAGGGCAGATCACTCAGAAAGGGATCCAGATGAATCTTGAAAGTCTCCAGAGGATACTCCAAAACCTTCTTCCCCTTCTTCGTCACCATCCACTAGCACTGCTCTCCTCCTCCAGCACAGCTCTTTTCCCCCAAGTGCTTCTCTGATCAGGTGTTATCATAGAATCATAGAACTATTCAGGTTGGAAAAGACCCTTTGGATCACTGAGTCCAATCATCATCCCTACTCTACAATGTTCTTCCTTAAACTCTAAACCATATCTTCCAACACCACATCCAAATGACTCTTCAACACATCCAGGAATGGTGACTCAACTACCTCCCTGGGCAGCCTATTCCAGTGTCTAACCACTCTCTCTGTGAAGAATTTTTTCCTAATGTTCAGGCTAAACCTACCCTGTTGTATCTTGAAACCATTCCATCTTGTTCTATCACTAGTTACCTGTGAAAAGAGACCAGCACCAACCTCTCTACAATGACCTTTCAGGTAGTTATACAGACTGATGAGGTCTCCCCTTAGCCTCCTCTTTCTCAAACTAAACATTCTCAGCTCCTTCAAGCATTCTTCCTAAGATTTATTCTCTAGGCCCTTCACCAGCTTCCTTGCCCTCCTCTGTACTCACTTCAGCACCTCAGTATGTCTTGAATTGAGGTGCCCAAAACTGGACCCAATACTCCAGGTGTGGCCTCACCAGTGCTGAGTACAGGGACACAATCTCCTCTCTGCTTCTGCTGGCCATACTATTTCTAATACAAGCCAGGATGCCACTGGCGTTGCCTGGGGTTGTTGTGGCCCAAGTGCAGGACCTGGCACTTGGCCTTGAAGCCCATACCATTCACATTAGCCCAACAATCCAAACTCTCCAAGCCTCTCTGTAGAGCCTCTCTATCCTCAGGTGCTAAAATCAACAATATTTAGAGAGTATGAATATTCTCAAAGGATAGAATCTTTCGAGTTCTAGTATATTGTCTTTAATGGATATTAAAAGCAGCCCATTCCCCTCAGCACTGATGGTCAAAGTATTTTCATTCTCATAAATAAGGAAATTTGAGGCAGCAGTCAGTAGGCTTCCTCACAGATCCATAGCACATTTACATAGTGTAAACAGCATCTAGGGAAATTGTCAAAGCTTTTTAATGTAAGAGTAATAACTATTGGTCTATCATTGATACCTGTCTATAATTTTTCAGACGTTATGCCACAGGACTTTTTTTAAAACCTTGCATCTGCCACTGGTTCTTTAAATCATAGTCACAGATACTAGATAGATGTAAGAGTTTTATGATGGTATTAGTTTTATTGTACTAATTTAATAAAATACAACATGCCAGAAGCACTAACAAAAAGAAATATCCCTTTCAGATTTGCTGCCCTGATCAAACTTTGCTACAAAATTCAAAATGCACACTGTATTAATGTGAGCTAATTATTGCATTTGAATAAGTACATCATGTACCATGGTACATTATTGATGGCACAAGTCTCTGCCATTTTACCCAAGACACCTGTATTAGTGACTCATAGTAAACTACAATTAGAAGACTTTGGTATGTCGAGACTTTTGCAGTATGTCTGATCCATGGACACCAAAAAGAAGCAGTGAACCAGATACTCTACAGCACTTCATTTCTTTTTAGGGCAGAGTCAGGCAAAACATTTTGTATATCTAGTAGAATTTTGCATGTGTAAGGAGAATTGTGCTGCATTTAACTTTTTTTTGTACTTGTATGTTCAGCTACCAGTCACCAAAACCGGAGCAGAGTTTTGTTAAAAGCAGCTCTACCATCTGATAAAAACCTGTCTCTAGTCTAAGAAGGATCACGCCAAATGAAGAAGTTCAAGAATTATTCAAATCCAAGAATAAAGCTCAGCTAATAGTGTTCAGACTAGGTATAAAAATCACATTGTAAAGCAAATACTTTTAACAGGTTGCTGATAACTTTTGCTTTCCTTTTTCAGCAGCAGTCTTTAATGAGACCTGGATAGCTTTCTAAAAGAAACACAAGGCTCAACCAGAAGTCAGGAACTGAAAAAGAATTATTATTCCATCATTCAATATATAATGGAGATCCTACTTTCATATGTCTTATCTGAATCAGGAAGAATAAAAAAAGGAAAAATGATAGAATATATAAGTTGATCTACATGTGAATAGTTATTTTTGTGTGTTCAGTTTTGCAAACTGTAAAGCTTAAAGATTACCTAAAATTAAAATTCTCAAGGGAATACATCTTAATAAAGGAAATAATAAATATCCATTAAAGAAGCTCTTTCAGTAAAAATATCATCTGTATTCTACTAACTGGTTTTAAAAAGCTTATTTTAAGATTGCCCTGTGATTTAGTGCTGGAGTCTCATTCTGAACTTCAGTTGTATGCCAGAATAATTCTATTATTTCCAACAGCTTGCCCTAAATATAACAGTAAAAATAAGCACACTACTAAAGTACTAGCATGATGGTAATACTTTTTCTTTTTTTTCTTTTTTTCTTTTTTTTTTTTACTATCTTATTGATCCACTATTTATTAAAAATATTACTTCATAAAGGGAAGAACTCATCTAGTGTTCAATTAGTTGACAAGACAATCACTTAACTGATACCTATTCAGGGAAAAAAAAACAACAAACCAACAAAACAAGATTATACAAATACTTGTCAAAAACTCCATTAATAAGATGTAGATGCATCCTTTTTTTGTCTAAATGCTAAATTTCATTATTCGGTTAAGACATACAGACTTTGAGTTTGAAGCATCATTTGTCTTCTAACTAGAGCAGATGCAAAGAGATCTGCTTTTAATATGGAGCTCTAGTTTGTGGGTTTGTGCAAAGACACTTTAATTGAGACTCAGCTTTGGGGCAGAAAAGCTGTGCTTTCTATTTTTATGCTTTATAATGCTTTTATTTATTTGCACTTTATGTTGTATACTGGAGCTAAATTTTGTTCTGAAAACTAACACTGCTGCATTTAGAAAGTCCTAGATCAGCAAGCAGGTGGAACCAAGCCATCATGACTGCTTAGCAGGTACTGGCTACTCAGAAACAGAAAAAAAGAGAAAAACAACACCTTCAGACCTTTTAGAAGCTACTTTCTAGCTGGGTCCAGAGGTCAGCATCATGAATGTCCCGTATTCTCTTCCACAATTAAAAGTGGAAATATGGTTAAGAGCAGATTCTTTAACAGTCTTTCAGCTGTTTTTTTGGTTTTGATTTTGGTTTTTTTTTCCCCCTGCTCTAAGAGTACCAGTGTATTTACATTTATATACCAGTGTATATACATGGTGAGAATGTTTTTCTGTGACTGAAGGTGAGCCTTGCTGTCTTGAGAATCTGAGCTGGTTGAGTGTAAGTTTTCTAATATAGGATAGATATTTAACAGCTGAAACAGGAAGACAGTGAAGCTTCTGTCTCTACCAGGAAAGCAGAATTAATTTTGCCCTGCTTCCCTTTTAATCCTCTATAGATTGTGAATACCATTTCAGTTCAGCCAACTTTGAATCACCCTCAGGCAGCAGCTACCTGTCTCCCTTTTTGTAGCATTCAGCCTCATATTTTTAGATGCTCTGGCTTGCATCTAAGCTATTTAAAGGCAATAAATGGAAGATACAGTCACTCAGCATGTCCAAGGAGCACACAGCTTAATGCCAGGACTGGGACTGATCGTTACTTATGCAGTCTGTCAGCTTGACGTTACATGAATAGCAACAATTGTGCTTTTCAGCTTTCACTTCCCCCCCCCAAAAAAAAAGGCAGGAAGTTGAAATTTTGCATCAATCACACCTTGGCTCCAAAACAGTAGCTATTATTGAAGTAGGATTTATAGAGGATTGGATTGAGAGGAATTATTTGGTGTTTTGTTTTTTTTTTCTAAGTAATGCTTCTCAAACTTCAGAAAATGATGTATGTTTCTAATCAAAAGCTGCAGAGAGCATGTAAGGAGGAAAGAGACTTACCTGGCATTTTGTTAAGGAGGACAAAGAATACCACAGTTTTCCCTGATACTTTGCATAATACTTTAATTTAATGTTGTTAAGAGAAACTACTAACAATATGCACACTGTGCTTCTCATAGTCGCACAGCAATAAAACCAGCAGGGAGTGAGGCTTTTAAAATACTGTTCTTTTGTAAGTCAGTTGGAGTGCAATGGAATTTAAAATAAAATCCTTTACACAAGTAAATACACCACCATATGTACATGGTGTTAAAAGAGATGTGCTTTATTTTGCATCAAGTGTGCCCTTTAAATTTCTCTAAATAAAAAAAAAAACCTTCATTGCCAAACTTTGGGCTGTATCTGGCATGGTGCTGACTTGCATCCCCTAATGTTTTAACACATTTGTTACTTTGGCTGAAACGTTCTTCTGGCTGTTGGAGAAGGGTTTGGATTTTGGAGGAGGGAGTTTCAATGACAAGTAGAAACTTTAGCTACTGCTCATGCTATTTCTAACTGCACATAAATAATTGTTTCTTAGAAAGAGGCTTTCAGAATTAAGTAGCTGGCTCTTCAGAAGCTAGTTTTGGTTTAGAGCTTTCAGGGCAGGGAGGTGTGTTTGGGTTTTGCTCCTTTCTTTTTTTGTTGGTGGTGGTGATTGGTTGGGGTTTTTTTTGGGGTGTTGTTTTTTGTTTGTTGGTTGGGTTTTTTGTTTGTTTTTTGTTTTGTTTTGTTTTGTTGTGGTTTGGTTTGTGCTGTTCTTTAATTTTTGTAATTAGAGCTGATCTCTTGCTACTGTGAATTCCTGCACTACCAGTGATGGAAGGTTTAAAGTAATTTAGTTATATGGTTTTATATAAATAAATCCATTTGAATCTATTTAGTTGATGTTGAGCAGTACTTTCTGACTGTAATATAAAAATATTTATTGCTTCCTTTTTCTCATACCAGTATTATATTCTGGCTCCAGTTTGCCAGCTAAAGTGGTTACAGTGGAAGGAGGCTGGAATAAACAGTGTCATTTGTTTTGTCAACACATGTACCAGCTCTGGGACAGATCGTCACAACTGGTAATCTCATCTTTCAGAAATCTCAGGCTACACAGTAACATCCAGAGAGAAACTCTGCCTCAAGAGTTGAATCTAATCAGAGACCAAGCCAGAGAACAAATTCTCCTGCTACTCACAAAGCTATTCTAAATGCAGAAGCTTACGTGACAAAACCAGCTACAAAACAACACATTTTTCAAAGTCTGATCACATGCTAAGGAAAATAACTTGGAGGAATATTTAGAAAAGCCTTGCTGCTGCTTGTTATTGTACTGTAACCACTGAATCATGTTGCAGGGATTATGTACTGCAAGAAATGTCAAACTGTGAAAAAAACATAGGAACCAAACCAGAAAACTCTCACACAATATAATGGACATTCCAATAGTGAGAATAAAATTATCTCTGTTTTCCATGTTAGCAATACTGTATTTGCATTTCATAAATGTTTTTTTGTGTTCTGTTGGTGTGTCATAGAGTGTCTGTAACAGATTGTTTGCATGGTATGGTTGTTTTGAGGATTCCAAACTTTGATCAGCCTATGGCACTGTGTCGTGTTACTGCCTTCTAGCACTGGTAGGAATTAAGGGTCACTGGAATACAAATGGTAACTGTAATGAGCCTCCTTTTTCCTCCGGTTTATACAAAATCTACGCAAGTGAGTTTAAGCCTGCCCAAGTTAAAGGGCTTCCACTAGAAGTGGAATCTTCTCTCAGGTAAAAACTCACTGTATTGATGCTTAACATTTAAAATTCAAATTAATCTCTAGTATGCTGCTGCCAGTGTCCAATCTTACAGTTTCTTTTCATGGAAATTTCCTGAGCAACCGATTACCAAAGATATCCCACCTGTCTAGTTGCTACATTTTAAAGAGCAGACAAATATGAAGAAACCTTAGTTACATAGGTATGCACATAAATATACATCCATACTTCAAGTGCAGACATAAATATTTGAGGATAAACATGTATCTGCTTATATAATACATGGATATCCTAATATGAACTCTCATCTGTTTGCTCAACTATATAATTGATAATGCAAAATGGATTTAAACCTTCTGGGCTGTATAGATAATGAATCCATTCTGACATTAAAAAATCTCAGGACAGAAGGTATTTTCAGACTTCTTAAATGATTATGCCTTAGCTGAAGTAATTTTATTAAAAGTCATTTAAGTAAAAACCCAGAATGTGAGCTTTATCATTTAGAGACTTATTTAAAATTTGGATAATAACAATTCAAAGGAAAGGAGAAATGGCCGTCTGGGAGTCCTAAAAATCTTTTATTCAAGAGAGGATTTTCTATCCTGGAGCACAAATTCTAGAGGGTGCCCTTAGAACTTTTTCAACTAGAAGAGCATTCTGGTACAGTTACAGATGGTCACACTCAGAGGATTGTGGTCAATAGCTTAATGTCCAAATAGAGAACAGTGATGAGTGGTGTTCCTAAAGGGTCAATACTGGGACTGTTGCTGTTTAACATCTTTGATGGTGACACTGAGAGTGGGATCAAGTGCTCCCGCAGCAAGTTTGCTGACACCAAACTGTGTGGTGAGGTCAACACACTGAAGGAAAGGGATGCTATCCAGAGAGATCTTGACAGGCTTGAGATGTGGGCCCATGTTAACCTCATCAAGTTGAGTAAGGCCAAGTGTAAGGTCCTGGACCTGGGTCAGGGTAATCCCAAGCACAGTTACAGCTTGGGTGGAGAATGGATTAAGAACAGTCCCTAGGAGAAGGACTTGGGGGTGCTGTTTGCTGGGAAGCTCACCATGAAGTATGTTTGCAGTCCAGAAGGCCAACCATATCCTGGGCTGCATCAAAGAAGCATGGCCAGCAGGTGAGTGAGATGATTCTGCCCCTCTACTCTGCTCTTGTGAGATTCTATCTGGAGTGTTGTGTCCAACTCTGCAGTCCCCAACACGTGGAGCATGGAGCTCCTGGAGCAAGTCCAGAAGAGGGCCACAAAAATGATGAGAAGGCTAAAGCTCTTCTTGCATGAAGACGGGTTGAGAGACTTGGGGTTATTCAGCCTGAAGAAGCAAAGGGTCAGAGGAGACCTCATAACAGCCTTCCAGTATCTGAAGGGAGACTAAAGGAAAGTCAGGAAGGGACTTTTTATGAGGATTTGTACTGACAGGGCAATAGATTATGGCTTTAGTGTGAGGGTAGTGAGACCCTGGAACAGTTTGATCAGTGAAGCTGTGCATGCCTCATCCTGGAACTGTTCAAGGCTGGATGGCACTTTCAGTAACCTGGTCTAGTGGGAGGTGTCCCTGCCCATGATCTTTAAGGTACTTCCAATCCAAACCCAATCCAAGCCATTCTATTATTCTATGACATAATGAGAAAGGAAGAACAATTTGCTAAGGCTGTTCAAATCCTCCAAAGAAAAAAAAATATTGCTTTCCAAATTCTCATATTTTCATTTTATATGCTCTGATTGTTATTTTTTAAGATTTATTGAAGCCTCTAACTTAATGTCTATGAAGAATGAAATTAATCTGAAGTGGACAAAAACCAGCAATTTTTAGTCAGTTTCTCTCTATTCTAATAGCATACTAGAATGTCACATTTATGACAGAAAATTAGTACCATATGAAATTAAAATTTTAATAATAATGTTAGACAAAGTTTTCATAATTTCAAAACTATTAACCAAATAAACCCATCCATTCTCTCGATGAAGAACACAATTCCAGACTCCAATATTTATCCTGATAACAAAAAATACACAAAAACATGATCAGAAAGTGCAAATTATCAGTATTAGAGGCAGTATTAGTGGTAGTAGCAGTAGCAGCAGTAGTAGTTTTATGTTGCACCCAAAAAAAAAAAAAAAAGGATGACAAATAAATGTTAATAAGTTATGGAAGTGAAACACTAGTTTATTCTTTTATGGAACCGTCCCTAACATTTCTAAGCAGTGGATAGCAATGGAGACAATCAAGTCTCAATTGTAGATTACTTGAGTCAGCACCTGTTCCCAAAAGGCTTTTCTGTTCTTTTCTTGTAGGCAACTCAGCTGGTGCAAACTCGGGAATGCCATCAGGCAAACAGCTGCCTGCCAACTCTTAAACACTGGAGGTGAGGATCAGTACACCAGCTCCTGTCTCACACTCCCCATCTGCCAGGCTCTCACCTCGCTTCTTTGCTGAGCTGCACTGAGATATTGCTCACTCTGTCACTCTTCCTGCCAACCATCCTACAACCCAGTCCATTTGACACTTAGGTAACTTAAGTGAAGGGGAATGTGGAGTTGCCCCTAGGGGTTGGCTACCTAGTGGGAGAGTACAGTCTGAAGATCATTGGAGAGGGTCAAGACAGCAGTCTCCCATACCCACCATGTGAAGTACCTGGGTTTTGCTTTTCATAGTATGAACCAGTGCTGGGGTCTCAAAGGTTGAGAGAAGAGAACTCAGGATATCTTGAAAGTGTGTGCTGCAGGAAATTCTCTGAGAAGTGCTGAAATGAGATATAGGACAGCACACTCCTGTCATGGTAGAAGCAGCCTTTAAGTACTTCCATGAAACAACTTGCAGATTGCCAGTTTAACACTTTAAATGGATTTGTAAACAAGTTTTGGTAAAAACTAGTGTACATAGTGGGCTGTAAAAATGACCCAGTCTTGGATCACCTTGAGGCCCCATCTCTACATAGACTACCTGTGGGGAACTGTGTATATAGCTCAGCCCTTTGCTGTCTGATAAGACATAGACTAAATGGGGCAGTGCTGCATCATCCAAAGAACAAAACCTGAGGTAAACCTTGAAATCCCTCTATAAATATTACGCCCAGAGTCACAATCCAGCTAATATTCAATTGCCTGAGAAATTAAGATAAAGAGAAGCTGCAGGATTTTGCTTCCAGCTTCAGCTGACAACCTTGTGTGCCCAGACGAATCCTCTGCCTGTACAAAGTATACTAGAGAATCAAAACATGTCATTACAATGATTACAACCTATAAAACTGGACATTTTCAAACACTTCTGGAAGCAGGACTTGAGTTCTAATCTAATCTCCCCCTTGAATGTCAGTGAGATTTATTCATGGGCATTCACACTTTTGAGTTACTGTTACTTTTGTCAGTATTGTCTGTTTACAACAGGAGCTCTCCAGGAGAATGATTATATCTCTGATTCAAATCTCCTTGAGCCTAATAGATTCCATCTGGAGGGACTATTTTCTTGCAAAAGCTCAGCTACAATTGGGAAGACCCTTTGTGCAGGTATTTTAATGTAGTCTTCTGAAATATTTAAACATTTCCAAGACAGGTCTCTATTCCATTCACTTTCAAATGAGTTATTCATTTCAGTGAGATTACTTCAAACCTTGCAACATTTTTTTTGCATGACAAAAACTAAGCTAGACGTTCAGATAGGATCCACATCATGAAACATCATAATGTTTGGTCTAGTGATTACACTAAGAGCCAAAGGGAGCTGGTTATGCAAGCTCAGAGACAATGAGTTTTCACTCTTCAGCATTCCACTTTTTCCACTGATTTATAGCAATAATTCTGTGATTTTGCAGTCCTTGATTTTGAGTATTGTCATTAAATTTCTCCTTGAAGTTGAGCAACACTTCTTTTTAGTTTACTGCAGATGGGGTTATTGCATGTGCAACCTTACTTCCACATATGCTGGATTCTGAATAAAGTATTGACTTCATAACCACACCGTGCTCCTATACACTACATCTTTATATCTTCAGACGCTAAATAACTTGAGAGATACTTAACCCTCTTTGTGGGTTTGATTACTTAGGACATCACAGGAATAATAAGTCCAAGACAAGAAAACCAAAAAACAGGGAAACCATACAAAGACAGCACTGCAGCAACATAAAGACAGTAAAAAATAATTCTTACTCTCTGAAGTGAGAGCTGAAGACTTTTCCTGTGATAAATAAAAATTAATATGTCTGTAATCCAAAATACCTGAAGAGCCTTACTCAGGCCTGTAATTTTTTAACTCACATATTTGACAATTAAAGAGTTCTTTACTCAAATCAAGTGTTATGATCCTCAAAAGAATTATTTAGCATTTTTCTACCTGATTTTCTTTTTTTCCTGCAACTAGCAGGTTTTATTCTATCCGTAGCTCAAGTGAGCTCTTCAGATTTACAAGTGTCAGAATTTTAATAAAATAATTTCTGTTTTCTTCTCTCCAACAGCACAAATAGGTATTCAGTGTCAAAGTATGTGGATGAAAAGATCTTCAAAAGCAGTAGCTAACCGAAGCTGAGCTGAAAGAGCTTGGAGTTGCAGAGGAAATCACATAGGTTCAGAACACCTAGGCTCTACATACATCTAGAGTCCTGAGTTCTGATCACTTAAAAGTATCCTGTGACCTCTGTCCAACTCCTTTCTGTAAAGAGAAAGGGTGTGTGAACAGAAGTACTGGCTTGCATGATGTTAATAAATGGATATGGAGCTGGGTCTTGTCCAGGGTGCACACCCAGTTCAGGTTCTCAGCCCTCTGGAGCCAGCCATAGTCTAGAGCTGAAATCACCAGTTCCTGAATACTTGTGGTGTTCCTTGTTGCATAGTATTACCACAACTCTGAAGATTTTGGGAACACTTGCATTGATTCTTTTGTCTTGACAATTATAACCATATATTTCTACCGCATAAAAAAGTCACCAAAAGTGATATCTGTGCAAATGTTTTCTAAGATTAAGTAAGAATTAAAGGAATTTTCCTTGATAGAATTATTTTGTAAAACATCAGGAATAAACATGGTCATTACCACACTAAGAAGCATCAGAACTCTTGCCCTGTGTGGGGGAAATGTTCAAGTAACATTTATGGATACAGATACACATAAACACACTTATATACATCCATATTCCATCTATATGAATATATATACATATGTAGTATATACACACACACACACAATCTGGTTTTGCAAAAAACATCTGTTGCTGATTGTGGTTTGAGTTGCTTCCACAAGGCATTAAGTTTCTTTCTCATAACCATCTGTTATTTATGCCATGTACACTGAATTAATTACGGAATTTTAAACAGCTCATTTAAAACGAACCACAAACAAAATTACTATCTAGTGAGAGCAGTTTATGAATAACATGTGTATTCCCACTGTGAGGACAGTAGCCACTTTTAAGACTCAGTCATTCAACTTGGCTCTGAAATTTTAGGGATAAAATATGAAGTTCTGTAATGTAAAGAAGCTCATACTGTTATGAGCAAACCCCATGTGCTTCAGAACTACACACATATCAATGTGAAGAGAAAATAAATTTAATCCTTAAACTCTATTTCTTCATGCAACAGTGGGAGATCAAACCTTTAAAGGGTACTTTGATGACAAATTAACTTTTGGCATAAGTAGAAACAATCCTCTGAGTCAACAGAAGTGTACTGTTTATGTTTGCTGAAGTAGACCCCTGGATTTATTTTGTTCTTCTTTTTTTCAACATAGGTACAGGAGGCCTGCTTTTAGAAAGCTTTCCTATCTTAAATCTGTATGTTTTAGGATGATTTTAAGTATTTTTATTACCTCCATCAATGCTATAACATTGTGGGGTAAAGAAGCATATTGGCCCCTGGACTACACTTTCTCATTTCAATTTGATGCAGGATAAATGGGAGCAAATCACTGTGAGCCTCGCAAGGATATCAATATCCTTGACTAACCTGAATAACAAATATTAGAAATGGTCAGGCTTTTTTACTAAGAAAGAAGGCATACTATTCTACATTAATTATTTCCGAGGAAGTACACAGTGGAAATATTTGGGTAAGTGCTTGCCAAGAGTCAGGGTTGAACAGTCTAACTCATTATACTAATTGTGTTCTTTATTCCTTTGTTTTTTTATAGTCTGTACCAATTACAGAGACATTAGTGAGATTAGATGTCCCCAGTTGTTCCAGTTAAGCCACAGTACATCCTGATTTTTTACATTAATACGGTTGAAGAACATATCTAGTGGCTATTACCTTTCCACTTTTCAAGACACAGGCTCTGACAGTCTATAAACATATGGTTGGGCTACTTTATGTTTTAATTTGCTCTCTTATAAAAGTTTCCCACCTTCTCGCAAATTGCTAAAAAATTACTTTGCTTATCATCTGTAATATGTATTATTATTTAATCACCTTCAATGTGAATTGTTGCCTAAGATCATGGGTTCTTTTGATCTTTAGATAAAAGTAAAATTCTCAGTAAGTATGCCTCTGCTGGCATCATTCCAACTTCCTTATCTTGTTCTCTATAACCAAACAACTGCATCTCAATATTTTAAAACACAGAGCTGTCACTATTTTAAGTTCTCAGTCCCATTTGCTCTTAATTATTGCACATTTAAACTGAAAATTCTTCATTTCTAAAGATGATATAGGCTTGTTTGTGTTCTAATTAGGCAAACTAAATCCATTTTGACTACATAATAAAATAAACAAAACAAAAAGAAAGCTAAAGTAGGAAATAAGCGCACAGAAGAAGCTGCTTTATGAGCACATTAAGAACTTCTAATTTAATGCTAGGAAGTTAGGAAATGTCATAACTGAATTTGCCTGTTCAACTAATTATTTATTGTAGTCTTTAATTCCATGACCTTGCAGTACTTTTTACGCAACTGCAAGAAACACATGCCTTGAAGATATTAGGCATATTCATCTTTAGAAAAGTCCTGGTGCTGTTTATTCAGTGATTAGAGCATATTTTGAGGAAAAAAAAATAGTATGACCAAGTAATTAAAAATTGTATCATAAAAAGTACTACAAAAGTACAACCTAAGCTAAATACCTCCTTTTTCTACTGTGTAACCCTGACACCTGTCATTAACTGCTTTATTCTAGTATGTACCATATTTCATTAAGACTCCTCTTTTCAAGACTGATAGCAGGTTCTGTCATAGAACCATAGAATCATAGAATGCCAGGTTGGAAGGAACCTCAAAGATCATCTGGTCCAACTTTACTACGTACTACTATAGTTTGTATGACATGGCTCAACATCCTGTCAACAAGAGACTTAAAATTGTCCAATGTGGGGCAATCTACCACCCTTTGGGAGACTATTTCAATGTTTGAATGTCCTTATGGTGAAAAAATTTACCTCGTGTCCATTTTGAATCTCCTCAGAAGCAACTTGTGCCTTTTACCCCATGTCTTTTCCATGTGACTCCTTGTAAACAGGGAATCTCCCCCTTCTTGTTAGCCACTCTTTAGGTACTGGAACATTGTAATAAGTTCTCCCTGAAGCCTTCTTTTCTCAGGGCTGAGCAAACCAAATTTTCTCAGCCTCTCCTCATATGGCAGGCCCTTCAGCCCTCTGATCATCCTTGTGGCCCTTCGCGGGACCTTCTCCAGCCTGTCCACATCCCTTTTGTAGAGCAAGGACCAAAAATGAACAAAATACTCCAGGTGTGATCTGACAAGTGCCAAGTGGAGTGGGATGATGACTTTTTAATCTCTTGTTGATGTAGCCCAGCATCCTGTTGGCTTTTTTTGCTGCTGCAGCACACTGTTCACTCATGTTGAGCCTGTTATCCACCAAGACCCCCAGGTCCCTTTCCACAGGGCTGCTCTCCAGCCAAGTTGATCCCAGTCTGAACTGCACTTCTGGGTTATGTGCAAAACCCAGGTGCAAGACCTTACACTTCTCCTCAATGAACTTCAGAAGGTTCTTGCTAGCCCACTCCTCCAGCCCCTCTAGGTCACCCTGGAGGGTGGCTCTTCCTTCTTGAGTGCCAATCTCTCCACTCATATTGATGCCATCAACAAACTTCATCAGGGTGGTCTTGATCCCAACATCCAGGTCACTTATGAAGATGTTAAACAGCACTGGGCCCAATATCAATCCCTGGGGGACCCCACTTGTGACCGGTTCCCAGCTTGAGGAGGAACTATTTACTATCATCCTCTGGGTACAGTCTGTCAGCCCCACCCACTGCACAGACCACTTGCCAAGGCCATAAAGAGTCAGTTTCTCCGGGAGGAGGCTGTGGGGGACCATATCAAAAGCCTTCAAAATATAAATTTCATATAAATTTCTATGTGGCTTACATTACTGGTGTAAATTCATAACCATTTAAACTATGGTCACTAATGGCATATAAGGGTGCAATCGTCTATGTAGGACATGATCAGATTTAGCCAGAAGGTGTCAGAAATACTTGCCTAATACAGAAGAATTTCACAGGGTTTCTTGTCCTGTTTGTTGGGGGTTTTTTAGTACCTTTATCAGCACCTAGAGGTCAAGTTCTCTGGCAGGTCTAGACATTCTAGGTCTTAAGGTTCACCTGGTGGTGTCATGAAAGCAACATATCTGCTCCACCTGAACCTCCTAACTAGTCATAGAATCATAGAATCTTAGGGGCTGGAAGGGACCTCGAGAGATCATCTAGTCCAACCCCCCTGCCAGAGCAGGGTCACCTAGAGTACATCCACTTATCCACCCTGTGCAGACCCACAGACTTTAAGGGTGTGTTTATACCAAGGGGTGGTACCAGCAGGAACACTTCACCCAGAAAGCAGGTTTGTGAGGTTTAGAAAACCTTATCTTCACATTTCAGCTTTTCTGAGTACATGGCCTTAGTTTCTCTGCAAAGCAAGCCAACTTCCAATGCCACCAACACTTCTCAGAGTTTTCTATCTTGCCTCTATGATCACAATAGCTACTGGTTTCTTCTGCTCTCTGAAACTCTTCCACATGAGACCCACTAAAGAAGGTGACACATATACCCACAGCAGATGCCAGAATATTTGTAATCTTTCTCACGGTGGTTAAGCTTCTGTGCACTGCTTTGACTGGGAGACTGCGGTCTGATATTGCCCTTGAACAATATAATCAAAAGCACCAAGAGATCCAAATTTACTAGGTAACACTGGTGAAACACAAAATACTGTGCCAGCATCATACAAATATGCTACAGATCTTAAACCAGATACCACTGAGATCCATGCCAACTGCTCTGCAATCCCTGTTGTACCTGCTCAAGCCTAATCTCTCCCTGATGGTAGATGTTGAACAGTCCAGATGCACTATATTTTAACAAAAAACAGCCCACATCTGCACCAGGGACTTCCTCTCCCTTACCAGAAATACAAGTAGAGAATGGTCTAATGAAAAGCAGAAAGAGAACTCCTTCCAGAGTACACAGGTAGCGCTGCCAAACCTCCAGTCCTATGCTAACAACTCTAATATAAGCAATCCTGTGCTAACAGTGTTGTTAATACAAGGAAAAGGCAGGTTCCTGAACTGATTGACACAGAAGTAGCTGAGTGGGTGAACGCCGAGTTCCATAAGAGGCTCAGGCAGGTTCAGGAAGGCTGAAATTTCCACAGATTTTAGCACCTAAAAGGAAGCCAAAATATAAACCAAACATTTTCTGAAATGCAAAACTGTCCTGTCTGACTATTACAGATGAAAGAGACTCTAGCTTGAAAGAGGGCACCTCCAAGGAATTTGAAAGCATGAGTGACTCCATTTCTCAGTGTTCTGCAAGACTGAAAAGAACTTTGTTTCATACAAAGGCAGCCAAAGTACAGCTGTGTGCATGTGGAGCATATAGTCATCTATAAAAGCCAGTGGGAATGCAGCCTTTTAACCAGCAGGTCATTATCTCTGCACATAATTAATATCATCTGTATTAAATGTATATTAATATAACCACCATGTCAGTGGTTTGTTGTTACTGGAAAAATATTTGCATTTTTAACTGAGAGATAAGTAGTGAAGGTCTTCACCTAGAACTGATTTTATGTTTCACCTTCCACTTATTTATAATTCTGTTGAGAAATATACTGCATAATGACTTTATATTTTGCTCTCAGATAAATATATTAGGAGGCTGCACAGTGACATTTGTACAATTTTATACCACATGGCACATACAGAATAGACTAGGGAAATTAGACTCAGATTTATAAACAAAACTTCTTACACAAGTGACTCATTTTAGTCGAATGTGGATGGTCCTTAATGGCAACACATATGTTTATGCTAAATAACCTGTAATGCCAACTGAGGTGGCACTATTCTCTCTACCATTAGGAAGATTGATTTCACCTTGGAGTGCCTCTACTCAACAGAAGTACCCTTCAGGTAAGTTGAAAAAGTTACCAGGCATGTAATGTAAATGAGCAGTGGAGATTCTGGAGATGAAAGAAAACTGTAGCATACCATTGAAAAGCATTTTCTGTTCCCTAAGATGTTAAACATTCATCCATTAAAAACTACAATTAAAAAAATGTTATGTAAGTGTAATAACTCAAATTTTCTTATAATTTGCCTAGCAATTAAGACATGGAAGAGGAATTCTGAAGTTGGGAAAAAAGAAAAACAAACTCCAGAAATGCTGAAATTTAACTTTTCAAGTCATAAAGAGTAGAAAAAGTATGTAATGACAGTTACAGGCAACTATAGGACAGTATTTATTCTGCTAAATTGCTAGCAATACTGCACTGTAAATCTGCCATAAGACTATATTAGGATAGGGCAGATGTCAATACGGACAAGCTTGGAAGCTGATTTTTGGTTAATAAAATGCCTAAATGGAAATGGTAAATTTGAGAATATAATTTTTTTTTGAGTTGCTTTCAAACACTGCATTTTAGCTAAAAAAGAGACACATTGGCAAAAAATGCCAATGAAAATCCCAGGAATGAAGGGAAGAAAGAGAAAGGAAGAAAAAAAATTATTTTTTTTTAGTTTTTGGTTTTACTTTTATATATTTAAATTAAGCTATTGGATTCTAGCTTTTGTAACCAGTTCCTCAGAAATATAACTCCTGTGTCCAAACTTTTCTCTCTGAGAGCTTTTGTGATACCAAAGAAGGATGAAGTTTAGATACCCAGAGGGACTACATATATATTTATACATACACATAAAACACATCAGCACTAAACAAATGTATTCCACAGGGCTGAATTATGCATTTCAGTATGGAGTTATCAGCACTTTGATTCAATAAACTCTAAGGAGTTTCTAATAAACTCTGAAGTTTTATTTATTTAGTTAGTTAGTTTTACTCTGTAATGCATACATAAATTATTATGCTAATTTTATCACCCTACCCGGTTTAATTTAGGTCCATGAGGTGTTGGAAGAGCAGAGAATGGAGTACTTAAAAAAGTAAAACCCATGATCAGGCATTAGGTTGTTCAGACAAGACTAAGTCTTATCTACTCTTTCAGAAAACAGACTATTTTCTGTTCTCAATGTTTGAAATAATTTTAACTTATATCATAACTAAGCGGTCGGATAGTAAAATATTTGGCAGACCTGCCACATTCCAAGAGGGATATTCACTTCTGTGGAGGCATTTTTTAGTTTTCTTGAGATCCTTTCAACATGCAGGCTTCACCTTGTACATTTCTTTATTCCAGATACAAATAAGTCTTCAGAGCCCAGTGTAGAATTGCATTAGAGACCTCTGAGCAAGCTGGTATGTCTACACAGTGAACTAGGGTGCTGAATCATAGAATCATAGAATCCTAGGGGTCGGAAGGGACCTCGAAAGATCATCTAGTCCAACGCCCCCTGCTAGAGCAGGGGCGACTAGAGTACATCACAGCACAGCAGGATCAGAATAGTGAACATCACAGCTAAATAGATCTGCCTGATACCAGGATGTACTAGCTCTGAGCAATCACAGGCATGTATGCGTCCATAAACCCTTCAGCTTTGGAGTTTAAACATCTACTAGCTTGAGGACCTCTGCTCTGCAACCCAACGTAGAGAGTAAATCCACAAGTCTTTGTGGTGTGGCTGCAGAGCTCTTGTACAGAGCTTGCAGAGATCAAAAGGCAGAAGCATTATAATGCTTCCAAACTTATTTCCCCTGTAAACAAAAAGCAATTTAAAGAGTTCTATGATTGGTGATCTTCAAAGACTTCATGTAAGCAAGTTAATGGTCCTCCAGTTATCTGTGTACAGTCAGTATTTTGTAGCTTGTACTACAAGTGTTACCAATATAGACATCTACATATAAGATGGTAATCTGCTGGACTATTATAACATTCCCTCCCTGTAAGACATTGTTTCTGCATACACCGATAAAATGTTTGACAAAATGTGCAGCTATCTACTGTAAACAGCCGTACACTGATTGTGTCTAGAATAAATTCTGCTTTTAATAATCATGCTGTATAAAAATATTTGTTCTAAAGTTCTACTTAGCATCAGAGAGGATCTTGGGTACTCCCACAATTTTTCTTCTACATCCATAAAATATGGATCTAATATAAAATGCATTAGAAGTGTCATATCTCCTGACTCTACACCATTGACTTAAACTAATAAGTTAAAACTTTTTACCCTTAGCTCTTTTGGTTCAGCATTTGGAAGATAACATGATGTACTTACCGTTATCAGTGCTCAGTGTGAAAAACTTACTCTGCAATTTCAGAGGCTATTGAACATATCAGTTAATGTGAACATTTTATGTCTATATATTTCTGGGTCCTTCTAGATGATTTATGCAAGATGCAGTCTGTATATCTGCAGTGAAATTATTTCTCAACTAAGGCACCTGATTTTATAACAATTGCAGTGCAAGAGATGTAGGTTAACAAACCAGGAGCATTGATACACAGTTGTAGATGCAGAATTATTAAAAAAAACAAAACTGCTGCACTTTCACTCCTGGTTAGAAAATTACTGCAGAAATCTTCACTAGTACATAATGAAGGAATGTAGCACTTTTCATTCAGTGTTTGTTTATTTTTTTCTTTATCTATTGAGTAGGACTAGACATCCTGAAATATTCAACTTCTCTTGCTGCCTGAGTAGTTTTACAAATACATAACCCAGACACAAGAGCAGTACACTGTTTTTCTTCCTGAGCGCACTGCCTCTGAAAGCTATCACTTGCAGGAATAACGCAGAGAGAAAGGAAAATGTGTTCTGCTTCAAATAACAGTTCTAATTCAGCTTTCTACAGCTATTGCTTTGATACTGCACTGGGATGGCACTGGAATGCTGAGCCCAAGTATCCTTACTGCTAACAGTAGACATTACTTTGGAAAGCTGGTACTCAGTTTTGCTCAAAAACAGTCTAATGAAATAGAACTATTGGTAGGCAGTATGGAAAGTAAAAATGTTGATGAGTAGAAGTAAAGACTACAAGCTAGGCATTTCTCAGCAAAGGATGACTCTATAAGATTGCATTTACACTTCTTCCCATACTAGACTGGAGCAAATTAAGGGACTTCCTAAAAGTTTATTCCAGAAGCATTAATGCACTGTTCAAAGTAGCTATACAACTGCATAGTCAGAGCATGTAATATATCTACACATTAAAATCATCATCTTCAGTTTCATCAGAAAATATTCTAAATAAAATTAAGTATTTGAAAGGACTTTCAGTGGTTGAAAGCAAAAAAAAAAAGATGCAGAAGACAACTATGGTAGTATTTTTACTTCTCTTACTCAGTCTTTCTTAAAACTGTTCTCATCTTCATTTACCAGCATGACCCCTTGGGCCTCTGTGAAGCTCTACTGATTTAAGTGACAAGTACACAAGTCCACGCTGGCAGATCCAGAGGCAGGATCAGGACACACGGTGATTCAGAAATAAATTTAAGAAAAACAGGTACCTCTTGGGCCTGTGAGATTTGCAGTTATCAGTTTCCTATTTGGGAGAAAAAAAGGTAGGTCTTAGCCTTCAGTAAATACAGAAAGTTAACATAACTGCTCCTTGCAAAAATATGAGCACACAGCTCGTTGATGAAAACTGGTCTTAGTCAGAATTAGCTAATTATATGACCCAGATAGGCTGCAGTTTAATGTGTTTCCTGGACACTGAGGCTGTGATCCTTCAGCAGCAACTGCGTAAGGTTTTGTTTCATCAAAATAAGTATGTCTAGCAGGGCAAAGGAGGTGATTCTCTCCCTCTGCTCTGGAGAGGGTACACCTGGAACACTGCATACAGCCCTGGAGCTCTCAGCACAGGAACGACATGGAGCTGTTGGAGAGGGTCCAGAAAATGGTCATGAAGATGATCAAAGCACTGGAGCAGGCTGAAAGGGTTGGGGCTATTCAGCCTGAAGAGAAGGCTCCAAGGAGACTTTACAGGGGTCTTCCAGTACCTGAAGGTACCTACAGGAAAGCTGGCAAGGGGCTTTTCAACAGAGAGGGCAGTGATAAGACAAGAGGTAATGGTTTTAAACATGGAATGTATAAATATTATTTTAAAAATGGAATTTACACTGCCCTCCCTTCTTGACCACATTATCTCCAATGTTGTGATCCTTCAGGGAAAAAAAAAAACAAAAACAAAAGCAGAGGGTCTGTTCTATAAATTATTAAATAAGAATAATTATTTGTGATGGTCCAGTGAAACAGGTCACTCCTGTATTCCTGAGTTTTACATTTATTACACTGATTCCACACCAACTAACAAGTCTTCACTATTACAAGTAGTAGACATCTTAAAAGAATAAATACTAAAATTTCATTTTAAAAAGTCATGATATTGAGGTATTTTTTAAAGCTCCTAAGTGATTCAGAAATCTAAATCTTTCCACTATACTGCTTTTGAGGCATTTTTTCTCTGATTTGCAGTAAGAGTTATGTCACTAATTGTGTAATTCATGTGTCAGAACAAGACATGGTCCTTTAAGTCACATAATTTCATTTCTTATCATAGCAACTTATAAATTTCAGAGATGACACTGATTGTTAAAGTCAGAAATTGTCTGTCATAGCAGTTATAGTATCAACCATTGTTATGACAGCAACGTTGTCAACTAGCTAACTATATATGATTTACACTGTTGTTAACTCTGAAATTTTGCTATTAGTTTCACATTTGTAGTCTGCTGTTCTCACTTCACACCCTTCTGGACCACCCAGCTAAGGCCAGGATAGGCAGAGTTGTTGTCACGATCCGTGACCTATTATATCTCCTTATTGGAGTGTATTAACTTATCAGGATTTGCTGAGAGATCCACACGTGGGTATCGCCTCACACAGAGGATACAGGAACTTATGTCCCGACTTTTTTGAGTGAATAACTCGCCAAATATGGATGTGAGTTTCACTTTATGCCTATGTTGTTGAAAAGGAAATAAAATACTAGGAAACATAAAGAAACAAATTAATTCAACTTGGTTCCTAGATCTCAGAAACACACTATGAGTACGTGATCTTCAACATCATACTGTTCTGATAATAGGCAAGAGTTGAAAGTCATAACCATCTAATCTGCTGTGTAACACTTTTTAGAGCTACTTTTTTTACATAGGCCTTTCCTTAGATGTTAATTTAATAACAATGTTATCTATAATTACTGGAGCTCTAGCTATCCATAGAGAGCACTAAGAGAATCCTAATATTATATAAATCAGGCCAGCTCTTTGGAGAACCTGCTTATTCCTTCAAAAAGAAATCAGTTTATGCATATGGTGCCTGTACGTATTGGGAGACGTATCCTACGTACGTACTAAGACGTATCCTACGTATGTATCCTACAGAGAGGCAGGGACCTCAAGAAAATCCAAAAAGGTGTGGATAGGCAGCAACCGTAAGACAGGATCTGTGGGAGGGAATAAAGTAACAGTTCTACAGAGGATAATCTGAAGGTCTGTGGTAACCAGATCACTGGAAGCCCTTTGGCACCATCAACTACCAGTCATGTTTTTCTCCATCAGGACCTTCACCTCTACCAGGCTAGTAAGTGGCCAGATGACACTTCATTAGGGCAAGCAGACCAGGTCAAAGTACACTGGTTGCACCCCCTGTTTGTAAATTTGTGCTAGAGGACCCAGTCCTTCATAGAAATTGTGTTTTGTGCATAAAATTATATATGCCAGTGATACACACTTCAGACAGGAAGACATGAGGCAAGATGTCAAAGCTGTCGTTCTTGGTGTTGAAAGGTAGTTCTTGAGTAGTCAACATAAACATTAATAGTAAGTTACATTAAAATGTATATATTACAATAAAAAAATAAATAAATAGAAAAATAATTGCACTTGGTTTAAAAAAAAAATCATTTCTAAAGAGGTTAAGTTTATGTAATATTTTCACTACTAAATATTTGTGAAGTATTTCAGACATTTATGCTTCAGTACTTGCTAAATTGGGCTGAAACATCCAACAGCCTTACTATCAGCTATGTGCAGTTTTAAGTTTCCATAGTGCTCTATTTTAATTATTAAAAAAAAAAAAAAGTGGTAAAAATATGCAAATTCCCATGCTTTGCTGTATGTGGATGGCAGTTATTAAAACAAAACTGCAATCTCATTACCTTCAAATGATCTTTCTCTAAATAAGTACTCCCAAAAGGAAAGGATTCTACTAAAAATCACTTACTTTCAGAGCATTTCCTCATATATGTAACTTTTATTACTTGAAACTCATTGAATCCATGTTCAAAAGCTATGTTCAAAGTAACATTCAGAAAAATTAGAAAGCTACATGAGAAGATGCAAACTATGGATGCATTGAAAATAAGCAATCCATCTGTGGATACTGACATGCAGATTTTTCTAATGCTTAATGTAGCAGCTAGAAATGATAGTAAAAATGAACACCAAAATCTGACATTTAAACCAGTTGGCAATATGACAAGAACACAATAAGCAGTTTGAATAAAGTTTGTGCTTTTTTGTTTCTTATTTTTTGTTTGTTTGGTTGTTGTTCTTTTTTTACTTTTGAAAATAGCACTTATTGAAAATTACAAGTATTGTAGGCAAAAAGGCCTTCATTTATTTAGATTTGTGAGAGATAACTGAAGAAATGAAGCTTAATGTTAGTTCTTACACTGGCTTGCCCCAGTGTCATTTCAAAGCTGAAATTCATAATTTTCTCTTTCTCAGAGCATAACAGTATCAAGCAAACACATTTTTCCTCTGTTTTTTCTCTTATCTGAGTAGTACTGGATACCCTTAATAGCATAATATGATATGGCTTGTATGAGATACTTGCCATTCTGTAGTTACTGAGGTGCATCATTATAACTTTAAAAATAGATGAATTAATCATATAAATCTTAGGGAATATAACATTGTGGTACATATGTTATGTTATATGGTGACTAGCTTAGAAACAGAGCCAATGACCATTTGCATGATAATGAAGCATTCTTTCATAAAGGTGTCAAAAACAATCTAAGAGGCTAATGAAATTTTATGTAAACCACCTGCTGGTCACCTTCACTTCAATTAAATGTCTTTCGGGGGAAATGGGAGAACCTTTCTTATTAAACACAAATTAGAATGCAGATAAACACAGGGCAAGCAATATGTAATGAACAGAATGCAATGTGAAGGAATAAGACCACTTGTGCAGTATAGAAGATTAACTATGATTGCCCTGTAACAAGAACCATATTTTGTTATTGCTGGGAGATTCAAAGGACAGCAGAGCTACTTCTGTGTGACTTCTGTCAGCAGCATTGTTATAAAAGTGCCCAAATCCAGACCAATAATTCTGTCGTCTTTCTGGATTCTGCATTACAAACAGGATTTTTTTGGTTTTTGTAAACAGGCCAGTGCCAGATCACAGAAAAGTGTAAAGGATAGCAAAAGAAAGAACAATAAACAAAAAAAATAACAACAACAAACATATTAATAATGGTATCCTTCCCTTGTAAAGAAGAGAGATTTCATTCCTGGTTAAAGCATTCTCTAGGACACGGACATTCCAGGCTACAGGATCTCATCAAAGCCGATAGGCTAAGAAAAAAAATTCTGTACTCATTGTGTCCTTTTAGAGATATTTAAATTTTAGGTAACCAGCAACATTAATAATTTCCCATTGTCATAAAATACCATTATACAACAATTTTCCTCAGTGTGAATTTGATCTAGGTATTTAAAAGAACATCATATGTTAACAATGAAAAACTTAGGCAAGTTCACTAAATAAAGGTCCTTGGAATTTTGTGGATTAATAGTCAGCTAAAGGACTTGGGAAGAAAGGGGTAAATTATAACAGGTGTTTTTTCCTGGACTTTTGTTGTTCACTGTATTGAAAAATAATATGTAGAAGGGGGTAATGAGTGAGATGACAAAGTATCCTGGTGATTCAAAATTATCAAGGATAATATAAACAGCTGGTTCTAAAGAGCCACAGAGAATATAATTATATAAAAAGCCTGCATGATAAAGTTGATAATGCTGATATTCAAGGCTGATACATCCAAAATAATATACCTGATGAAAAATAGCCCTAAACATCTGCACTGGGATACATTCTAAGCTACCCACATTACACAGGAAACTGACTTGACAGTCATTGTGAGGAATGTTAACCCAAAAAATGATCAAAATGTAGGAATTTTTCAGAAAATAATAGAGAATTAAACATTATGCTGCATTATTACACAACAGTTTGAATGTAAGATGTGGCTGCTTCTTGACTGCTGTGTAATGAGAGCTTGGGCCACACAACTCAAAAATGTTACAAAGCGAATAGTTGTCTTTTCATTATTAAAGGTCATGTTGCAGTAGGATGGAAAAAAAACAGATTTCAACTTTGAAAAACAACAATGAAAGACCTATGTAATCATGGGAAGTGTGTAGAAATGAAGTGATTACGCAGTATTTCTGATAATGAAAACACTAAAATTAATGCAATGATAATAATGCAAAGTTCTAAAATAAAAGAGGTTTCATGCTGCAGATTGACTGTGGAAGGGTTTTGTAGTAAAAGAACATAGTTAGATATCACAGAATCACAAAATCACAGGATCTTAATGGTGGAAAAGGAATTCCAAGATCGTTGAGTCCAACTATCAACCAAAAAAACCCCCTCAAAGCAGACAAACACACATAACCACACACACTCCACCAAAAAACACCCACAAAAACCAACATCAAACCAAACCAAAAAACAACAAACCACCTTGGCCACTAGAGCATGCCCTGAAATGCCACATCTATATGTTTCTTGAATGCCTCCAAGGATGGTGATTCAACCACCTCCCTGGGCAGGCTGTTCCAGTGCCTGACCACTCTTTCAGTAGAGAAATTCTTCCTAACATCCAATCTAAACCTCCCCAGCTGCAACTTCAGGCCATTTTTTCCAGTTCTGTCATTATTTACTTGGAAGAAGAGGCCAATGCCCACCTCCCTACAACCTCCTAGAGGGGAGGGCAATGAGGTCTCCCCTCAGCCTCCTCTTCTCCAAACTAAACATCCCCAGTTCCCTAAGCTGCTCTTCATATAACTGGTTCTCTAGAGCCTTCACCAGCTTGGTAGCTCTCCTCTGGACAGGCTGCAGCACCTCACTGCCCTTCTTATAGTGAGGGGCCCAGAACTGCACACAGTGCTTGACTTGCAGCCATAGTAGTGTCAAACACAGGGGCACAATCACTTCTCTACTCCTGCTGGCTGAACTATTCCTGATACAGGCCAGGATGTCATTGGACTTCTTAGTCACCTGGACACACTGCTGGTTCATGTTCATCTGGCTGTTAGCCAGCACCTGCAGGTTCCAGCCACTCTTCCCCAAATCTGTATAGTTGCCTGGGGCTGTTGCGGCTAAAATTTAGGACCCGGCACTTGACCTTATTGAACCTCATAAAATTGGCCTTGGCCCGTCAATCCAGCCTGTCCAGGTCCCTCTGAAGAGCCTTTCTGCCCTGAAGTGGATCAACACTTGCACCCAATTTGGTGTCATATGCAAACTTACTGCGTATGCATTTAATCCCCTCATCCAGGTCATTGATAAAGATGCTTACTGCGTATGCATTTAATCCCCTTATCCAGGTCATTGATAAAGATATTTAGCAAGACTGGCCCCAAAACTGAGCCATGAGGGACACCACTGGTGACCAGTCACCAAGTAGATTTCACTCAATTTACCACAGCTCTCTGGACACAGCCATCCAGCCAGTGCTTTGCCCAGTGAAGAGTACACTTGTGTATGGCATGATCTGCCAAATTCTCCAGGAGAAAGGTGTGGAAGAGTGTGTCAAAGGCCTTAACAAAGTCTAGGTAGACAACATCCACAGCTTTTCCCTCATCCGATAGGCAGGGTCCATAGTCACAGAAAGAGATCAGGTTGGTCAAGACAGACCTTCCTTTCATAAACCCATGCTGGCAGGCCCTGATCCCCTGGCTGCCCTTCACTTGCCATGAGAGCTCACTCAAGATGAACCTCTCCATGATCTTTCCTGCTACCAAGGTAAGGCTGACTTGCCTGAAGTTCCCTGAATCCTCCTTCCAGCCCTTCTTGTAGATGAGTATCACATTAGCCAGCCTCCAGTCATCTGGAACATCCCCTCTTGACCAAGATTGTTCATAAATGATGGAGATAGACTTAGTGATCAAGCTCCTTCAGTATTCTTTGGTGTATCCCAGTAAAATTATAAACAGATACAAAAAGCAATTAAACACATTAATGAAGTGAAATCTATTTAAAGTTTTAAACAAAAAGTGAATACCCTTAATTGTAGAAGATTCTAAGCCACAGAGTGGTGGAAGGTGGGTAACCATTATTGTACATTTTATATTCTATTCTTGAGAACTACTATCAGCTACTGTCGTAAAGTAGATAATAGTCTTTCCTGACCCAGAATTACTTACTTAAGGTTCTTTATACTAATGATTCAAGCGCCCTTGAGAATTTATATATATATTCTCATGGGAAACAATTGTGAAAGAAAGAGAAAGAAAAGCCTGAACTTTACAGGACCACTGAAAAAAGGTTTGGCTTTTTTGTCCTTTACCTTTACATCTTAGCCATTTCAGAATTTGATCCTGTAAGAGTATGAGTACTTTTAAAGTTTAACATCTATTAGAACTGTGTTACTATTATTTCTATCTGCAAAACCTCAAAATATTTTAAGTCTTAAGTTGTGAAGCACTATAACATTTAAAGAAGTATTTGAGTAAGAACATCTTCCATTCTGGCTACTATTTATGAGTGCAAAATAGATAGCAGCTGATTCAGTTGCTTTTGTCATGTGCTTGAAGACTTATATTTTACATATAAATAGTTTTAGTCTTAGTGAACAACTGTGTGTCTGAAATTTGGGGGTGTAATTTGGAGATGTAGGATAATTGCATATTTATTTTTTACTTTTTTCAGTAGTTTTAAAACTGCCATCAATTTGGAAGAATGCACTGTACATTTTTTCATTATTTTGTTTGTTTGTTTTCTGCCCTGTTTGAATACATGAAAAGAGACAAAGCATTCCTTAGAATTTGAGAGAAAGCTTAATAAACGTCTCCTTTTATCAAAGGATTATAGTAATGATATCCGGCATGAGAACAAGATTGAAATAAATGAGAATTTATAAATATTATATAGAAAAGGACAAAATCAATCTTTTCATGTTTCTGAAACATCAATAGAATTAACAGAGAATAAAAATGGGTCAATTTGTAAAACAAAATTACTTTTACCTGGAAACTCATTCAATAGTCCTTGAAAGGGAAGGAGGAGAACATCCCATTTTATTTTGCAGGCTGTAAGTGGTTTTGGTGCACTGGTTTTGGCAGACTAACATGTCTTGAGATTTTGTCCAGAGGCCAAGGAAAATTATTGCAGATTAAAAAATGTGTTTAAAAATTCTTAGGGAAATAAAGCAACAAAATAATGTTTCTTGCTGGCTTTATTAAGGATAACTTCAGAAGCATGTAGAGACAAGAGATTAAGTCTCCTGTTGCCTGTTTCTTAAAAAAGCATTACCTTGATAGGGTAGATTATAACAAAATTAACAGCAATTGGCATATTTGGAAAGATAAATATTCTCAAATGGTTTCAAATATATTTTCTACTTTTTCTTTGTTAATTTTAAATTACTTCTAAACAAACATTTAATATGATCCAGCTCTGTATCCAGGCACCAGCTTTTGTTCATCTCTGCTCAGCAGTTGCTCTTTAATGTTGCACAGAATCACAGAATGGTAGGGGTTGGAAAGGACCTCTGGAGATCATCTAATCCAACACCCACTGCTAGAGTAGGATCACCTAGAGCACACATGTTGCTCGGTGTCCTTCCATGATACAAACACAGACCAACTAAGGCACCAGATTCCAGTTGCCTCTTTTGCAAATACTCTCACAGGCTTGTAAAATTTTCACTAGCTGGTGATCTTGCAGCCAGATCATTGCCAAGCACAGTCCATTGACACAAAGTCTGCCAATTTTATCTGCTCTATTTGGCCACTATCAAAATGTCACCATAATCACATTGTGTTGGGAGAAATATTTACAGAATATCTATCTACACTACAGTCTACAACAGAATGGAAAGTTTTCCCTTTAGTATGGAGAACACTGATGAGAAAATACAGAAATCTGTGTTCTCATAATATTATGGTTAATATGCCTGCCCTGTAGAAAATAAATAAATAAATAAACAACTGATGCAGTTTCTGTATACATTTATCCAGGCATTTCAAATCCTTGCTTAAAGCAAAGCAGAAAACAGAAATTCTCTGAACTTTAGGTAAAAAACACCCAAACAACTCTACAGGGTTTGTATTCACCTAAAACACAATAGCACATCTTTCTGATTTAGTTGCAAAATATGCAAATTCTAGGCAATATAAAGTGGTTAGGAGATTTCTGGATTATCCCATTATGAATCTACTGAAAATTACATTAACCGAGACACATTATTTGTGAAGAATATTAATGGCTTTACAGAATAAAAATGCTACTTATTTTCCCCAATACTTATTCCTCACTTCAACAACTCTGAAAGGAGTAAGAGAAAACAAACACAATCTACTAAAAACTTATTACAAATATGAAATAATATTTAGGTATAATCTTCTATTTAGCACACAAGTTTACTGAAAGCAGGCCTAATTAAGACTGAAAAAGTTTCCTTCCCTAGGGATTACTTTCACAATGGAAGAAGAAACAGACATGTGTTCTTATTGTACATGAGCATGCTCCTGAAATGCTGCTCTTATCAGAAGGGCAACAAAATCAAATTATGTTGTGGTTCAGTGACTGCAGAAACTCTTAACTAATCTTTAACATCTGTTTTACCACTGTCTTTTCCAAGGTAGTTTTCAAAGCCTGTTGTGCTTATTCTGAAAGCTCCTCTGAAAACAACATGAAAAACTCAGTCTTCAATTTATCAGATGGATTCTCTTTTACCAGTTTTTATGTCACTGTAACTCTTGTGATTATATTCTCTTGTTAATTGAAAAAAAAAACAACAAACATGCAGAATAAACCTACTGTCCTAAATTTTCAATGTTGGGTCCCTTTCTTTTTTATATTTGTCATACCGCAGGTGACATGGGAGATTCCCTCCATCTGTTGATAAGGATGGGAAAGTAAAAAACAGAACTCTAAAGATTGTAGAGTCCAGCAAAAGGTGCTGGAAAATGCATTCCAAATATTTTACAGTTTTCTATCCAAAGTAGAGATAAGAAGCTAGATATTTTTAGTGGCTATTTAGGTTCTTATTCCCTCTGGCATTTCAGTATATAAATTATGGCAAGGCAGCTAAATTAATTTTTAAAATAGACATAGAAAAGTACAGAAGAACTTTTGAAACTGGCTTTAAAACACACTTTTTCTGCACTAGATTCACCCCATAAATCGTATCTCCAAATCTTACATGTTTTAGAAATGTCAATAAATCTCAGGCTTAGCTGAGTCAGATTTGCGTTCTGTGGTTCCACCTCTGTAATGCACTTCCTTTCAGTACTAGAGCATTAACCAATAATGTAAGCCTAAAAAATTGCTGCTGGTGATATCACCATTAATCACAAATGATTCAGTAATCCTGGCACCTTCACTCATGCAACATCATCGATCAAACCAAAAAGGTTAAGCACTCAGTAGATGAAAAGAAGTATGTTTCTATTGCGTTAGACAGACATATTATCTACAGTAGCAAAAGACAATGTCATTGCCATCCTCACGAAGTCTCATGCTACTTTCTCACAAAAGCCTGGGAGTCTAATGCTGCCAGTAGTCATTGTTTCCAAGGAAAATAATTGACATCCAGTTACTACAAGCTGGTGTGACCCCAGCTTGTGAAAAACCACATGCTGCTTATTGTCTGGGAGGATGATGTATGTCACCACTAAGCATTCAATTTCTAGTTCACAAAGGAAGGATCTTATAGTGTATTCACATATTAGAAAATTGCATGTTAAAAGCTCGGCTGGCAACACCTCCTTTTTTGATCATTAATTGTAGTGGCTTTCCGTAATGAAAGTCTCCTGCTTTTTGTTTGTTTCTTTGTTTTCTTTGGTTTTAGCAGAGCAAGAAATTAAGCTTTTTCTTTCACTTTCAGGAAACAAAGACTAATTTGCAAGTTAATGTTAAAACAGCCTTGTGTATTTGTACTTGTACAGTGAAAAAGAAGGGAACAATTTTTAATTGCCAGACAGCTTAAACAGTTCGTGCAGCTTCATGCCTTATCGTGCCATCATTTACATGCTGATGATCGTAAGTTGTGTGTAAGTGGTGACACACAGGTGGGCTGCTACCCTCATGTGAAATCAGTGGAGCTGTGTAGAAGGATCGTTTCTTGCCGTGCAGACAAAAAACAGATGCAGACTTGAAGTTTCAATTGTGTCAGGGAAGGGCATGGAAAATTGAAGCCAGAGTTTGAAAACACAACCCCTGAAATGAAAAGCCAGTGCGTGCCTCTCCATATATTGTGCACATGCATGTGTTAGTGTGTTTACACAATAATGAAGTGTAGAAAAATAGATTCTTGCATTACATCAGGTGTGAGTTATTTTATTATATTTTACAAACTTCATGATGGAAACATGGTGGAATAAATAAAATAGAATCACGTTTCTCTACTATATTAGTGAAAATAAACTCCAGCACAGAATCCTCAGGGACTAATATTAGCAACAGAAAACTCTTAGTATTCCATTTAAAATGTTATGCAGACTTCTTACTCTGAAGGAGCTCCAGCTAGCTAGGTCTGGCATGACAAAGCAACATCGGCTCTGTCTG
Source organism: Chaetura pelagica (assembly GCF_000747805.2). Classification (NCBI taxonomy): domain Eukaryota; kingdom Metazoa; phylum Chordata; class Aves; order Apodiformes; family Apodidae; genus Chaetura; species Chaetura pelagica. The sequence goes on from NW_009970725.1 coordinate 6,077,364, forward strand.
GGGCATTTTGGGAAAGCAAGTACATTTCTCTTTAGGGTTTTCCAGACGTATGTCCATATGTGTGTTTCTTATACCTTTCCATCCAAGGCAAAAACTTAAACTGATGAAAGAGAGGGGTCTTCCTTTTTGTAAGCAGTATTAGCATAGACCTCTGACACTGAGAGGAACTTGAGACAGGACTCTGGCCAGACCAGTGACTTCCCTGGAATAATGAAGAAGTAGAAGGCAATCCGAGTCCGGTTCAATCAATTGCAGTAAGTCCCTGCAAATCCCATTCTGGTCCAGTCAGCCTCATCTGTGTCCTGGCTTGTCTATGTGGCCCTGGTGTGATGGCATCCCATCCTTTTGTTTTCATTATTTGTATAGAAATCCAGTGGATTTCAGATGTCCTGTCTTTAGCAGGCAGGATTTAGTGTATGGGTAGAAACATAGTGCTTCAGCTACCCTTTGGCTACATCCCTACCCCTATACTGAAGAACTCTACACAGTCCAGCACAGAACTCCACATAAGCTGGATGCTGGTGAAGAGGCAATGCACATGCTGTAGAGCTGTTTCACCATATAAACCTACTTCCTCTTGAGTGTGTCAACCATGGGGTGAACATTTAGTTCCCTTGACTCTATGTACAATAACCATGCAGCTAGTAATGGATAGCAGATAGCTGAAGGAAGACTATGAAACACACAGAAGCCCTGAATGTGTTTACACCCTCCTGAGAATCCACTCATGCAAAATGTTGGGGTGGAGAGAGAAAGGCCATACACAGACACTTTTGGTAGCCATACAGTGTGGGATCATGTTGCTTTCTTGCTCAGTGCTCAAGTATCATAAAATCCTTAAACACCTTCATGATTTTCTTCTACTTTTAAATAGTTGTCGGGAGCTGATAAGTAGGTCCCTCCTGTTTAGTCTTATGTGAGGAAGAAGATGGGCTGTTTCCTACAATAGTGCTTTAATAGTGCTTTATCACTCAACACACCTTGTAAGTGGTATGCTCTATTAGTTAACATTACTTATTGCTGCTTATTATTGTTCAATGGGCAGCATTTTATTAGATGCAATGGATCCAATCCAACAATTACTGTGGCCATGAAAAAGCTAAAAAGGGTTTTAAGAAACATGTCTGCAATAACAGAAGTCTTTGGAGGAGCAGGTAAATATACCACCTCGACATTTGCAGTTTCTTCTAGCTCATATAGGTGGAGAAGGTATAGTCATGCTATGCTGAACTCCAGCTACACTAGACAGTAGAAGAGATCTTAGGATATATTTTTAATGCTGTTAAACTTGGAGGTCGGTGCAGCTGATCTGAATGACACAGTCAAATCCTGAAAATGTAGAGGCTCAGTGGTATGTTGGCAAAAAATGGTTTATGATCACATACATAAAAATTGCATGTATGTAAAAAATAATAATTTCAGTTTGACAGGCAGGCAATTCTGAATTTTCTCAATTTTAAAATGTTTTACAATCGTGTTAATTTATCATTCTTTTTTTTTTTTTCATAAATTCTCAACATAGAAAGAAATTTTCTAGCCATATATACAATGACACATGAAAAACTGCGGTACCAAAAACGTTCTGCTCTGCTTTGCTGTATACTCTACTGGGAGAAAGCAGTAAGTGCTCATTAACAAGTTCTTAGTTATTTGTAATAGTATACTAAAGATGAGAAAAAAAATAACTACAAAATAACTGTCATGAGATTAAAAATAGCCTGTTCATGAAAACTAATTATGGCATTTTCCTTTTCTTTATTTCTGTGAAGTCATCTGAAAAAATGGAAAGGGGATATAATGTAGAACAACTTACAAGAGATTCTGTTACACTTGCCATAGAGGCAGCCCCCAGACAGTCTGGCACCTTCATAAAATGGTGACAAAAACATCTGAATGACACCTTTAGCATAAAAGGACTATGCCACATGAACAAGGGCACAGTGGACACAGACACACACATAGACCTGTGTTAAGAGAAAATGCTATCTGGAAAAAGCTTTGAGAGTCACAAGGAAGTCAGACCACTCATTTGTGCCCTATTTCTGGATCTGGAACTACTTCTTTTTGCTGTTCCTCTTGAAGTCTTTGTTCCACAGTCCAAACATTTAAGATTTAAAGAGATTTTTTTTTAAAGTGTAATTTCTCTGCAAGCAATTGATGATTTTCTGACATTTAGATCTGTGATACAGAGTATTATTTTTTCACCTTTCACCAGTATTGGTAAATGAAAATATAATATTACTTAAATACTTCATTGTCATCTTTCTGGCATACATTAATTTTTTTGTTTAAATCCTTGCTTAAAATTTTTAAAAGTTAATCTCCATTTCCAAGGGATATATTAAACTATTAGAAGCATTGCAATAAGCCATTAGAATTTTCAGATCCTTGCAAGGATCATAACATCCTGACTGCATATTAGCAGTCTGATATTTCCCAAGAAATGAGAAAAAAAACCAACTTCTTACTCAGAAGTTGGTTTGGGCTAGAGTGGATTTATTTTTGGAGAAAGGGTTGGTTATGAAGAAAATGAGAAGAGAAAGAAATGAACCTTTTAGAATGTTATATGGGTTTCTTTCTTACTGTAGACAATAAATCTGGAAGATTTGTAAATATTGTGGAATTTTTTATTTTTTATTTTTTTTTTCCCCCTTTGTTGGATGGCTAAATCTTTAATATAGTGAATAAATATGTACAATTTCTCACAAGGAAAGATTTAGGCACTGAGTACATTTAGAGTAAAATAATTCAAAAACTATGACACAGAGGAAGAAGAACTATCAAGTTAATGATAACAGAGTAGAACATTTATCATGTGTCTGTGAGTGGTGGAATTCTAGGACTGACAAACACCAAGTTATCTGCATGAGACTAGCCCCTAAGCCAAATAAAATAATTTGTATGATTTTAATAATATTGCTGGTGTTGTATCAACAGTGAATGTGATTCACTTTACACAGTTGCCTCAAGGTCAAGAGAAGTATCCTTATCACACAGCAGACACAAACATTACTGTACCTCCCTTGCTTCTGAAATTCGCAGTTTAATTTTTCTCTGTATTCTAATTCCCTTGAAATTTTTGGATGCAGATTCTCATATCTGAGATCTGGCTTTACAGGAACTATATCAAATTTTCTTAAGCTAAGTCATATGGAGCAGTGGAAGTTCAGGCTGAAATGTGATAGAATAAGTAAAGGAAAATCCAGTAAATATAATTTTGTAATTACTTGTAAAAAGCCACAGGCTTTTGCTAACATTGCAGGATGTCAGGATATGTCAGGCTTATCTGGCCTTAACTATGTTTAGCTTGTTTTAGCTGTGACAACAACTGTACTGTGGTAAAATGACTGTTGCTTGTACTTGTTTTATGTTTGAGCAGTTATTCAGTGTAAATTATTTTTAATTACTGTATAGGAATAACAAGTAGTTAGTCAGTGCGGAGCCTAGAAAAATAAAAACAACCCAACAAAGGAAAGTTACCAGGGACCCCAAACTATAAGCACAAAGCACAGTGGTCAGTTAATGATTGCTAAAGGAGAACAGCCTTTGAAGCCAGTGTCCATACATGGACCCAAGTACGAGGGAGAAGAAACTCCTGTCGTATATATCCCAGCAAAAGACTCAGGATGCTGATAACTTGCTCTAACTCCCATCCTTCCTCTTCCTCATTAAGTTGAAGACTTTGAGATCAGGAGAGATATTTAAAGGGTAAAGTTACACTGGAGAAAAAATATTTTATACTAGAAAGCTTGTGCATAGAAATCTTCAGTGTATTATTAGCTGTAAGAGTATCAGTGTAACTATGCTAATAATAACTGGTAGACAACTTGGTTAGACTGTTGAGACAGTGTTAGACTAACAATAAGTTCTTAGGTAAGATGTGTTCCCTTTTCGCAATACAAGTTTAATAGCAACTTCTAAGCTCTGATATGCAATAGCTATTATAAAAGAAGAATCTGTGAATAATATCAGAGGATACAGAGGAAGTCAGAAATAGTTCAGTGCACCAGAGGTCTTTATTTTGTATAGCAATGATGACAGGAAGAATGACAATATAGATATACTTCCACTCTCTATTTCCATCTGGTCCTTCTACTCCTTCCTCAATTACTGTACCTTTTTACTGTTTAAGGGTTATTCACCCATTTCCCTAGTTTTAGTTAGTTTTATATTAAACAAAATTTCATCAGTTGTTCTCTGGATTATTTTATGTAATATCAGAAACACCCACAGTGCTGAAGAATAGTATGTTTTGTACTTTCTGTGTCGAAATTGCATACTTTTTCACCTGTGCAACTATATTTAATAATTTTGGCTTGGGAGGAAGCATAAAAATTTAAAAAGCAATAGAGAGTGCCACATATTTTTTATATCTATACTCCCCTTGAGACATAGGAGGAGTCAGAGATATATGAACTCTGGTTGTACCACCATAAGGAATCCATAGCAAATTTGGAATTCCTTAAGTTCCACTCCCAATGGTCTTACAAAGACAGAGAGGCAAGCAGAGTTATCAAGGTGGCAGGAGAAGGAAAAAGAGAGTTTTAAACAATAAATGTTTTTATTTTAAGAAAAAATGTTGACAGAAAAATTGTCTGCCGGGGTTTACCAGTGGTAACGGTTATTGCTGTTGTCTATTGAAGCTACAAGTTGGCTTCTTCACTCCCAAATCTAACTCAGTGAAAATAACATCACTTATTTTTATACAATGTGCACTGCATCTACAAAGGGAATGTGGGCATAAACACATGTTCCTTAAAACTCTTTGTGGCTATGATGCTCACAGAAAACCTAGATGATGTTTACTTCAGTAATTTGCAATTATTGTTGTTAGCAGTTTCAGCAGTATTCATGTAATACTTTTTTGGACTCCAACAATCTGTATTTTATCTGTTGTCAGTCATTTTTGGTTGACAGATTTTAGAGGAGGGACTGACTTATGATAATTTATTTTAATTCTTTTCAATGTTATTTTAATCACATTTTGGACAAGGAAAATACTGTTATCAATTGACACAAATGATAACACAAGCACTACCACTGAAAGAGCTGTTCCCCATCCAAATGGACTGCAAACAATCTTACTGTACCTCAACTACATATTAAACTACCATTCAACAGCCTGAAGAATTCTTAGGGTTTTTTTCTACTTCCTGAAATAAAACCAGGTCTATAAAAGTTCACTATATTCATACCTGGTATTACATGTGACGAGAAACACATTCCGATGTTGTTTCTTATGCTTCCTAGATTAAAGAGGCTCCTGTACAGAACTGGTATGTTCCCCTATACCCACAAATATTAATAAACAATTATACCAGTATTCCTCTTCCTTCATCTCATAAACTTATTGCCATGGTTAGCAACCACTGTGTTACTGGTGGCTGGTATTGCTGATGCTGAGGGTAGTCATGTCTTGTCCTCCTTTTGCAGAAGCCCATGTTGAAAGCATCACTGAATCCAAATGGACTACTCACAGGAATCATAGAATTATGGAATCATAGAACCATAAAATCATAGAATCTTAGAGTGGTAGAGGTTTACTAGGTAGAGATCACCTAGTCCAACCCCCCTCACAAAGCAACATCACCTAGGGCAGGTCAGAGAGAAACATATCCAAGCAAGTTTTGAAAATCTCCAGAGAAACAGACTCCACAATCCTTCTGGGCAGCCTGCTCCAGTGTTCCGTTACTGCAGTAATACAATAAAGGATTTATATACTTAGCTTTTCCTCTTGTGAGGGCAATAATAACATTTATTTGGTCTTCTCTAACTTGCCTTCTCTTCCTGGAACTTAAAGAAACTCTATATCTATGAGACTATTAATCTGATGTGAAGTTTGGCTAAAATTAGCAATTCAATTTTAAAATTATGAAATGCAATGAACAGAATAGTAAAGGCATGAGAATGTAAAAAGCATATCTCTTAGACTTGTTTAGAGCTCCTCAGAATCTGAGGAACGCAGCCAGTTAAAACCAGCAAAGAGAGGAATATAACTGTGGAACAGATCATTCAACCAGAAGCCCTTGATCTGCTGAGATGAACATATTAATTAATAATATGTCAGGCAAAGAACGTTAGTAAGAAAAGGACATGTAATTTTAGCAGCCCCCATGACTTACAAACTTTAATATCCACAAAGGGTTTTGAAGATGAACATTGCTTGGCAAGTGAAGCTTTCTATGTATATGTTGTAGAACTGAGATAAAAAAAACAATCCCATTTCACAGACAATTTCAGCCTTCTAGAAATTGAGTTTCACACCAAATCTGAACAAAACCTCTTCAAGATTCCAGAATGGAATACTTATTCAGATTTATTAAAGACTTCCTTTAGGAAAACAAAAAAAAAACAAAAAAGAAACAGACATACACACATAAAAACACTCCCCCTACCTGCCACATTTCAATTATACTTTCATAGTTTAGCATAACAGAGAGAGAGAAAAAAAATATTTTTTTTCCATAAAAAAAGTCTAAACTTTTTCATTCTGAATATATCATAAAGGATATTTATCTATGTATTTTGGCAAATTTGCATGTTTTACATAACTTTTTACCCTTGACAAAATGTTCTGTCAACAAAGTCACAAGCCGCTCTAACAACACAGATTTTCTTAAAAAATCTATTCAAGAATTTACCATTACAAATAAAGAGAGATAACCAAACTTAACCATTGTACCCCAGAATTTTCTTCCTAGATTTAGGAAATCCCCAAATAACTTCATAACCTACTATTTTGCTGTTCCTTTCACTGGAGACAGTTGAAGATACTATTGCATGATAACCAACCATAGGTTATTCTCATGTTCACCTCAGTATGTGAGCACTCACTTCCTCTCTTAAACACGTCAACATGATTAAAGTTGAAAAGGAATTAAGAAGATTGAAGGGCTTTTCTTGTTAAGACAATGTGCCTCGCAGTACACGACATGATTCATAAGATAACATTTTTTTGCAGTATCTCAGAACAAAACTGTATTTTAGAATGGAAATACAAATCTATCATCCATATCAACATTTTACATGCTGGTGCGGTCTCTGTAGGCTTGTAGTGAAATCCTTGGAGTGTCATCATATCACTTTGGAACCAGTAATGGAACCATCACACTGTCTCTATGGATTTGCTATGAAAGTATTTTGCTGTTGCAGCTTCATATTGTAATGGCTTCATAATGGAATCCCCTTAGAGTGATACTGAAATCATCTTGCCGTCATTAGCTCACATCACAAATGGCACCATAATTGGGTCTCCATTAGAGATTTGCATTAAAATCTTATTGAAATTTTGACTACGTTATTGTCCCATAAAACTGACTAGGAATGTAGCTTGGAAAACTACTGGTGATGTTGACTATGTATTTTTTAAAATTACCTTTAGTATTTTTAATGCAGCATCCTTTGTTTACTCTTTTTACTGTTTCTGTTATCACTATAATTCATACTGGTCTCTAGCGTGCTTTAAATACTTTGTCTTTTGTTAAAATAGTAGCAGTGTTGTGGTTTTTCTTTTAAAAAACTAGTGTACTTTTGAAGTCTTCTAACTGGAAGATATTTCTTTTAAAAAGCATGAATGACAGTATTTAAGAAGTATAAAGGAGGTTTTAAGAGTACTGTGAGAGAAGCCAAGCTCTGTATAAAGCTTTCTCCTCATTCATGTGACTGAACAATGTGACAGTTCAAATCCTGTTCTGCTGAAAGGGAAGAAAAACCAATTTAACAAAGACAATCTCCTCAATCCTGAAATACTGAGTTGTTTGTTTTTAATATTATGGTAGGTGCAATCCTACTGCTATGTTCAAGAAGAATCAAATCTCTCTGAACTTTGGAATATTTGAAATGGCCTCTGAAGAGAATGTTGCAACCTTGTTTTGTTTAACGGTGTTACCAGCTGAGCAGGAGGGAAGCACGAGAAAGAACCCTCATTATAGATACACCAAGCGAAGGTACAGCTATGGAAAGAGAGATCTCAGTTACACCACCTATGCTACCATGACTTAAGTATAAAATTACTAAAGGTTGAAGTGAGGTGTTTACCAACATGCTTTACAGTTTCAGGCCTGGGAGAAAAGGGTGCAAGATTGGGAGCACAGTTTTATTTGTAGTTCATATTCGAGTACATTAAAAATTGTGCTGCTGCTCCCATACTGAATAGGATGGGGTCAGGGCATTCCCCCAGCCATGTCAGAGGGCTTCACATGTTTCACAAACCTGATGCAGCTCCAGTGGTACTGAGAACTTGCGTTCTGGTTTCCTGCATTGAAGAGCCTTAGTAGCAGTACCCTGTTGGTTTATTTTTCAAGATGTGCACACATGGTTAATATTAATCAGAAATGAGGAATGTCTCAGAGGATCCAGTATTAGACCTGCTTGTGAGGGTTAGTTGTGGTAATTACTCAAAGGATAAATAATGCATTTAAATTACTTTAGGTGTGAGTGGTAGTAGGAAAATCTTAGTTCTGTGTACCGCTGTATGGAAATGCATAGAATAACCTTCTGAGTACTAGAGGTAAAAGGAGGAAGACACTGGAAATAATCAGAGAAGCTAGCAAGGAAAGCAAGAAGCGTTATGCCATTCAAGTTTCAGTAATGCTTTATTGTGGGTGGAAATTAATTAACGCTAAATTGCAAAAGAACTCCTAAAGGATTAAGTATCGCAACCCCATGAATACCGAGAGAATTCATCATCATTAATGATATTACTGTAAATACCAGAGAAAGGAAGATATGTTTGTTGTCTACTACACAGCTTTGCAATATTTCTTGTATTGTGTTAGGGACTTTAGTTACAAAAACATACAAAAAAGTCGTAATACACAAAAATAACTCTCTATACCCACACATATGCATTCATGTGTGTACATAAATATATGCATGTCTGTATATGAAGGAGTCTTATTTTTATTTGTATTTAGTGTTCACATTTTTCTAAATGACAACTGTATCTCCAAAAGGAACACAGCTTGTTAAACACATGCTTCCTCATCCTATCAACCAGTCCAAATGGGATTCTAGCAATAAAAAACTGTTACTAACACTTTTTGTTCTGAGTTAGAAAGGCCCTGCTGGTAGTGTGAATTGACTGATCTTGAACATGACAGGGTGACAGAGCTTCTGAAACTTTTTGTCACACAACCAGACCTGGAGGTTTGGAGAGATGGAGGAAAAAAACAACTGTGCAGCTTGGAAAAAAAGGTCTAGAAGCTGCACTTCAACAACCTGGAGCAATGAAGGCAGAAAATAGGAATGATATTTGGATCTGTACAGCCTTAAACTCTTCACAAACCCTGTCTGTCTAGAAGCACTTTTTTTAGTTCTTCTTTTAACAGTGTCCAGAGAGCTGTTCTTAAAAAGAAAAGGAACTATTCAATTTAATGACTGAAACTAGACACGTAATTGGGTATTTTCATATAGCTACTTTCTGAAATTTTGTTTTCTAGACAGAATTTTTCAATTGTCTTTAAAAACAAAACAAAACCAAACAAAAAAAAATATTCAGAAAGTTCATAATTATATTTTCTAACAACCACTTCTGATTATTTTTTTCTCCCTTGTCCCCACTTGGTTAAAATACTGTATAGCTTAGACTTTGTGGAACACCCTCAGCCAGTTCCCAATTCCTTTTTTTTTTTTCCTTTTTTTTTTCCTTTTTTTTCCTTTTTTTTTTTCTTTTAACAGTTTCATGGTTACAAGGTTGATCTGAAGCAACTCGAGTGATTTAAATAATGTCAATTAAAATAAACTATTTCAACAGTGAAAAATCAGATGCAAGAATTTATCAGAATTGTAAGATAAAACAAATTATTTCACCTGAGCCTTAAACTGATTTAAACCACAAAGTATATAATTTTGGCATGCTTATCAGGTGGAATATTAATTCAGGTTTGGGCTTCTGTATTCATGTCTCATTTGCTTCTTTACAGAGCACTGGGCTCAACAGATACTTTTCAAGAAAGAGACTCAGTTGTGTAATACTTGGGCACATTGCAAGGTGTCAAAATAATGATGGTACAAGATAAGATTCTCATGAAGTACTTAGCTCATCAGCTAATAAAGAGGTAAAGGAGATTAAAAATCGTACTTGTTACTTTTGTAGGCTAATTAACATTTAAGATAATTTTTATTCCCAAAGGCAGATATAGCAATGATTAATTATCATATTTTGATTCAGTCAATGATATGATTTATTTTCTCATTATATGTAGTAGTATTCAGCCAGGCTTCACAGGTAGCCTCCAGGATATGGTCAGAGACCAGTTACCACAACATGGATAATACTTGTAACCTGTATTCAGCCTAACGTGTCCAGATTACCATCCTCCAGTTTTGGTTTAAGATTTTTTTAGCAAGAAATAGTTACATTTTGTCTTGAAATTTTGATTTGAAGTAATCTGAACTTCTCTTGCAGTTTACATGGGCTTCTAATTGAGCACTGATGAGATTATAACAAGACTATATTATGATTTTTTGTTTTGTTTTAATGAAATGAGACATGGCTCTTCAATTTTTGCAATGGCTGTGATCATTTGGACACTCTCTTTCTTAGCTATTTGAGTTGAAAAGTGCACTGTTACCAAAGATCCTTGACCTTTTGATCTTTCTTTTTTTAAAAGCCCCAGGCTGGTCACAACAGTCATTATCTCATCAACCATGAGATTATATTCAGTACTTTAGCTGGTTGAACTAACAGTCAGTTTTCTCAGCCTGTAGAAGATTTTAATTCAACTGAAAATGGTGGCACCTGCTACTGCTGCCTCCAGCTACAATTGCTTTAGCCCTAAGAAAGTAATCTTTTTTTGCGTCTTAAATATGCAACATAAATGCCAAGTTATCTCCAGCCTTTAACAAGGTTTGTCCGTTTTTTTTTCCTTGTTTAGTGTAGTGAAGTACAACTCTCCATACAAAGCAAGTTAAGCAAAGCAGAGCTATGAATGGTGTCTAGCCAAAATAATGAACTTTCATCATGCAAATGAGAATATCTAATTAAGAGCCAATGGTCAACATTTCCATAATGATGTAGCCAGATGAAAAGTGTTCCAGGTTCCCGTAGGAATCTGGATGAATTGTCTTGCATTAATGTCTGTTACAAAAAAACACCTTGCATGAAGATAGTTCTTTAAAACACACTAGGGTTAGTGAGACTTCTTTCTATTTTCTTGAATCTTACTAAGTAAAATATTTAAAAGTTAGTTGATTTCTCTCCATGAGATCTAAATTAATCCTGAAATTAATGAAATGTCAACATCATTATACAATAGGAATGGCTAAATGGATTCATCAAAGCTGTTTATACATTATGTAACATTTTAAAATTGTGTAATTTGGCAACCGGAACACAGAATTTTTATGCCTTTTTAAATTATAGAGTATTCCTCAGAGTGAACTATTTTGTATATTATATCCAACAAAGGTTATCAAAGCAAACTCCAAACCAGGCAGCTTTAAATTAATATGTTAAAATTGAAAGATTCATGCCAGTGAGATAATATAATGATTTTGTGAACAGAACAAATGAGTATCGCCATAGCCAAGATGAAATCTTTTCCAGATCTACCATCCTTCATTAATTATAATGAACTGAATCATTTGAAGCTGTGATGTAGACCATTAAGTGATTTTATGGAGCTACTCCAGGTCAATGTAGCAGTGAGCATTTTATATTATGCCACACTTAAAAGCATGTGTCTGGAATCATACATATAAAAATAAATTTGAGTATTTATTAGAATTCTTTTTTTGCAGTGGTTCATTCATACAAACACAAATTTTATATACTTGGTCATTCAACCACCCCCCAAAACTATACAATAATATAGTCATAGGATAGTTTGACTTGGATGGAACCTTTGAAGATCATTAAGTCCTAACCTTTCTGCCACGGACAGGGATATCTTTCACTAAATCAGGCTGCTCAGATTCCCATCCAACTTAACCTTGAACACTTCCAGTGATGTGGTCATTCACATTTCTCTGGGCAACCTGTGCCAGTGCTGCATCTGTCAGATCATCTTTGTGGCAAACCTCTGGACCAGCCACAACAGCTCCATGTCTTTCTAATACTGAGAACCCCAGAGCTGGACACAGCATTCTGAATGGAGTCCCACCAGAGCAGAGTAGAGGGAAGGGTTTACTTCCCATCAACCAGCTGGTCACACTTCTGATGCAGCCCAGGGTAGCCCACTTCTTCTGATGCAGCCCTCCTGGGCTGCAAGCACACATGGCTGGCTCATGCCCAGCCAATATCGCCCAACACAATGCCCATCCACTTATTGCCCCATGTCCTCCTCAACAGGACTGCTTTCAATCCCTTCATTCTCTAGTCTGTACTCACACTGCTGAGTACCCTGACCCAGGTGCACTTGGCCTTATTGAACTTCATGTAGTTTGTATGAAAGATATTCCAGTTTAGCATACAAACTGTGGCTGTGTGAGTGAAAGATCACTGAATTCCATTCACTTTCTATGCTCAGTCTGGTAAGTTAAAATTTGGAAATAAAGTGAATTGATGTGATTTGCAAAGATGTCTCCTCCACAGCACAGAACACAGATCTTGCTTCCAAAACCTGCAATACTTATATTTCTTTTCCCCATGACCAAGTCCGGAGGAGAGACATGCATAACACCACGTTTTGATGAAGTTATATCTGCAAATATTTTATCCTCTCTTCTTGTTACTAATAAAGTAAAGGATTGATAAGAAGTAGCAATCACATTATTACAAATCGTATCATTTTCATAATTACAGAATATAGTAGTATATATTTTCCCTCTCTAAAATATGTATCAATTTATGATTACATATTAACATGTTTATAGAGCCATAGTCACAGACCATGGCTTCTCTAAGCTAGAGAAAAAAAACAAACCAGAAAAAAAAAAAAAAAGCCTGCTACGAAAAACTTTTAATTAGTATCTGTGGAACTAATGCAGTTATGTAGATACAGTAGCCCATGCTGATTTCCACTTACTCTCAGTCAGGTTCCTTCAGGTACTTAGGATTGTCGTGATTTGCAGGCAAATTTGAAACATAAACAAGAGGCAATGAGATACAGTGAACAATACCACAATGCCAATATCCTGTTAATACCACAATGTATGCTAAATTTTTGGAGGGGCATCTCTGCAAAATTGTCCTGCAGGAGAATTGAAGGGGAACAATGAAGTAGCTTTGTTGCTCTTTATGACAGTGATATTCAGGGAAAATGTGTATGGATATGTATTTGATAACCCTGCTGGGCTGAAGCTGGCAGAATAGACTAAGCACTGGTCTCCCATTATTTATATGAGAAATGAGCAAATAAGGTAGAACTAGGTCATAAAATACTTTGAAAATGAAGACAAGAAGATACATTTCACACTGAAAATATTTACAAAGCTTCACTGGAACCAACAGTTTATAGAGAGGAAAAATAGTTTGGCTGTTCAGCATAGGAAGTATGGAAAGTTCAGACAACACAACAGTTAAAAATGTACTCACAGTGGAACACTGGGGGAACTATTTAAAATGTTCCAAATGTCTCTTTCTCTCCTAATCATGTGAGTATATACATGGAAAAGGAAAAATAATGTCAAATATAAAAGGGCTGTTCTATACAGCAGGAAAGCGGAACACTAACCATGGGAAGAAGTAAAATGAAACAAAAATCACAGTTATATCTAGCAGGGTAGATAGACTTCTAGTTACATTAAAAACAAAAATGTGGAAGTTGTTTATTTTTTGGCTGATGTATATTTTGATTTAAAATGTACTCGTGTATGGTATTCCAATGACTGACCTGTGAAGTTTTGCTATATATTAGCTGCACTTGAAAGGGACATTTTTAGCACACAAAGGCATGAGGAAGAAATGTATTTCTATGTATTTATGCTGAAACTGTAGATCTCTTAACAATATACATCTTAATTTTACCTCACTGCTTGCCAAGGTTTTCTCTGTCATTGGCTGCATCACTAATACAGTGTTTACTAATAGCTCTATGGAGGAACAGTATTTCCATAGCAACAAATGAACAATATTAGAGATATTAATCGTTTCTACATTATCTGTGTACAGTTTGCTGTAAAGCAACATTTTGTAGTTTGATAATTGCTAGACTGGAGTGATTGTATATTATGAGATAATTAGCATAAACACTTAAGAAGATAAAGAATGCATGTTGAAAAGGAGAGAAAACTGAAGAAAAAGTGGTACCATATTGCAAATATTACCATAAGAACCAGCAGGAAGAATTAACTTTAACATTAGTCACTTTTTCTGGTATTAGCCATCTGCTATAGGTTCATTCATCAAAGATCTTCCCTAATCTTAGCAACACAGAAAGATACATCTCATTCAGCCATCTATTTTCCAACTGAAAATATTCCTTTTAGTTTAAAAAAGTTAGTAGTTGTCCATCTTGGTGAACTGTTTAGGGCACTTGAAGGCACAGGGTCATCAATCATAAAATAATACAAGTGTAATCCAGGGCTTTAATATGTGACACTCTACAATAATAGTAAGTGAACTTCACTTTTTATAAGCAATCCATAATGCTGAAGCTTGCAGTTGTACAAGGAAGAGACACACTGGGAAGGGAAGAGGAGGCAGGAGTGCGTGGGCCTAGGAATTAAAGGAGATGGGATAGATGGAGTCCTCCCTGAATGCTGACCATGGACGAAAAAAATTTACTTCCATAATCCCTAAATTTATACCGAGTATGACATATATGGAATGGAATACTTCATTTGGCTAATTTCACTCACCTGAGTAGTCCACACCTCTCTACAGGAGGGTTGTAGATATGACCCTTCTGCTCCTTTAATGTCTGAAGCAGCAGATTCAACAAGCAATGTGTCCATGGTCTCTCAGCTGTTACCATAAACAATCCAACATTATCTGCTCACCAGCTGGAAAACTTACTGCTACTTTCAGCAAGTGTACTGTTTGAAAGAGTTCACTGAAGACAAATAAATCAGTAAAAAGAAAATTGGTTTCATCTTGGCTCAAACCAGGACAAATATATAGAGGTACCTTAGAATCACACAGTATAATTTCAATAACTTTGGTCGAAATGGCACAAGATCTGTCAATATATACATATACCAATTCAAAGATGTATCAGACAACCATAAATTCCTTTATCTGTCTTGTTTTCTGAATGTTCACATCTCATCTAAGTATGTATTTTAGAGGTAATTTCTCTATTCATGATGCACTTTGCCATTATAAAAAAAGAAATTACTTGACGCAAGTTTCTTCTTTTACTTATAACAGTTTCACCAGTTCCCTTAGGTGGAATAATAATTCCCAAAATTATATTGCAAAATGCTTTCCGTACTTTCATACCTATTGTCATTACAAAATATCATGGACTTTTAGGCTTGCATCAAATAACTTACTTCTTTAATTTTTTTTTTTTTTTTTCCCTTTGTAATGTACTTGTCTTTTAAGGATCCAAGCTTTCTAGTAACACAGTTATGCAAAGATTTAATTAAGAAATTTGATAGCATTTCACAGCAAATGATGCACTAAGGCATTGATTTGCTTTTCTCACTGCTGTACTCTAAATGAAAGGATAACTAGCTGGGACTGTGATTTCTTTTAGCCATTGTTGTTAGCAGCTGGAGTTGTTCCTATGGTGTTCAGAATCTCACCCCTTTTTCTCCATGGAATTTAGAACTTCCCAGTGTCACCACATCAAAGGCTTGTTCTTCTATCTTGGTAAATTTTCTTTAAAGCTACTTATCTGCACTAACAGTTTTACACTACGTCTTCTGATACTTAATATCAAATCTGGGTATCGTCGGGTGTTTAATGTGCATTTGTCAATGTTTAACTTTGCAAGAAAATAAAAATTAAAGCAAAAAGAATATTTTTCATAATTTAGGAAAGTCTGTCTTTTATTTGCTCAAACTAAACTGTCATATCCCTTATTTCTTCCCCTTTCATCACCTTACTGTACAACCAAATTTATTGCTCACCAAATAAAGACATGAGTTGGTGCCCTGTTTTGAACCTTGCATCTGCCTACACCAAGACTCCAATCCTAAATTCTCACTGACATACAGTTTAGCCATCTGTTAACTCAAAAGAGTTATCCTTTGGACTCAAATCTTAAGACCTTGTGCCAAAATACCTCAATAACTGCTATATAATAAGAAGGACAGTTAAGACATACACTTGCATTGTATGTATATTCAGAACAGCAAAATCATTACTGCTGTTAAGAAATTCTGCATTGCTAGAATGGTAAACCAGACTTAGTAAAATCGTTAGATTTCCTTTAAGAGAAGTGGCTAACACAGAACTTTTTTATTTAAAGAGTGCTTTGGAAGACAGCTTTAAAATTCACACATATATCCTGATACCAAACATTCAGATGAAGTATTTCAGCTCAAAAATATGCTTCACTTCAAAATCTGATTATATTTCATAAAAAAAACCCAACAATCTAAAACCATAAAATAATGTTTTAAAATGTAATATTATTGAACTCATCATTTAAAAAAACTTCAAAAGGCTTTTTGTTCCATGTTGCTTCCTTATTAAGTATTGAGATTTAAAAGATTTTTTTATTATTATTCAGAACTGCGGACCTTTTTGAGCCATCCATAGCTGTTTTTATTATATTTTCAAAGTACTTTCTGTCTATCTGTGAAAAAAAAATCAGAAAGGTTTAATTCTTAAAACTAATATGAACAGACATCAGGTAGTTGTAGACACACCTGAAGCCATTATTTCATGTGCATTTCCATACCTTTCCAAAGTAAGATTTTACTTTACTGACTCTTACAGTGATTGACCTGTCCTGTAAGAATCTCAAAATCAGTGGAAACTTTTTGAAGGACTTCAGAAAAGTAGGTGCAATACCACTAAAGTTAATTGACAAGAAGGGCTAAACAACCTTAATAGCACTGCTTCTGTAGTTGAACCTTCTAGCAATTGTTTACTGTCTATTGGCAGAAGTACATGTTATTGCAAACCTACAGAAGTGTCATTCTATCCACAAATATTGCTAAACATTATACCATATTCTTCTCCAAGATGAATAAAAACAAAAACGTGGTATCTCCAGTTCATTTCTTTTCCCATTGGTGCATCTCTTCTACACACAGGTCCCCATTTCCATGGTTGTCCATGGAAAATTAACTTACTCATCCATCTGAAGCCTTCATGGTATGCTTTCACCTTACATTTTATCATCACTCTGCAGTTCCTTATTTCCCCTCCATTTTCACATTTCTCACTGTTGTTAACTTACACAGAAGAGCAAGTTGCATTGCTGAGTCAGTCAATGTGGCATTTTACTTGTGCACCTCTGTGAAAACACAAATAAACTATATAATCACTCATTTTTCTAGTGTAAAAAATTATCTACATTCCCACCAATTTAAGGCCTTTCAGAAGTCCTGTTGAGCTCACAATGCTTCATGATGCATTTTTTCCCCTCCTGAATCTAAATATTTGTATCGCTCTTTAGAGAAATTGCTAATGGATAGTGTTGTTGTTGTTGTTTCAGTGACACTGAATTTGAAATGAATATAGATTTCATTATTTATTCGTAAGTTTTGATTCACCCTGATTGTTACATTATTTTCAATGTTGACAGTTGTTCGTGAATACTGTGGAAAGCTAGAGGGCATTTACTTGACCATTAAATGTCATAAATAATAAACTGATGCTGTCTTGTCTTCAGTTGAAGCATTTTCATGTTGAAAACAAGAAATTAAAGGAAAAAGAATTAAATTAATCTTTTAATTCTATACCCTCTATGTGAACTTCTAATCTTGTTATGCTACCTGTAGCATACAAATACTAAGTCTTACTAGAAGAATTTGGAAAATCATTGTCAGGATGCAAAAATAACAAAAACTTGTTATCAAGACTTACCACTTGATTAAAACAAACAAACAAACAAGAGTAACTTTCGTCTTTTGTTTGTTTATTTGTTTGTTTTTAAAAGTATGCATGGCCAGGAAGCTGGGTGGTGAATTCAGGGAATTAGAAATATACTAAGTGAAAAAAAATCAACAACTTAAAAGTAAGGAAAAATAACAATATGTATATTAAACTTAAAAAAATATATATATGGAAGACTTTATTTCTGTCAGAATCGATTATAAATAAAAGGTGACTTTAAACCAGATTTTGATTAATTAAATGAGTAGGAAAACAATACATATAAGCTCCAGAATGTAACTCTTGGGCTCTGGTAAAGGAATAAGGTTTTCAACAATACAACCACACAGTAATACACTTTTACAGAAGAGCTGCATCTCTGGTGGTTTTAAGGATGAATGAAACTACAGGAATTTTTAAATTGTGTCTCAAAACCACTACATAGATTTGAACTATCCAGTTTGTATCTGTGAAGGGAAAAATGGATCTTTGGCTGGGTTTTGGAAGCAGGGGAAGCTTCTCAGCTTCTTACCAGAGTCACTCTTGTAGCCCGTCCCCTGCTACCCAAAACCTGACCAAATCAAACCAGAACAGGCAATCAGTAAACTGTAGATTCAGGATCAATGTAATACAGGAGATAACCCACAATGTTAAACAGCTATGGAGCATTATTAAGCACTTATGAATGTCTAAATGCCCTTCTTTAGCTAATCCCCGGCAGTACAGGTCACACACGCAGCCATGCATGCACACACATGCAAACTCACTCATACCCTCTGATGGGCAGCCTGCATCACAACCACTCCTCCGTGTCAGCTGGTCTGGGTTCCCCATTTGCAGACCCTCAAGGTGTCATACACAGGATTGCAGAATCGCAGCCCATCCTGCCCTTCTGTCAGCTTGGTACGTGTCCCATCCTGGCAGCTCTCCTGGTGCCACAGGCCAATGATTGGTGGTGCCAAACCACATCCAAGCTGGGGATTCTTTAGCTGCTGCAGTTGGTCACCTTTAATATGGCAGTTTTGGCCAAACAACCTCTCACAGGATTTTGTGTACTTGATCCAGACATATGGTTTAGGATTCCATTTGTAGATTATCAGTGTGATTTTTGCAAGGGTTAGGTCATAAAATCACCCCTGCAATATCTTTTCTATTTTAGGGTGCTTGCATTCTGAAAATCATATACTTTTGTGTTATAATGCAAAATACATGCCTACAATAAGAACCACCATCAGTGATCTTCAAAATTTTTAAATTACGTTGGCAATAAATCACGAAACAGAGGTCTTTCATGTTTTGTTTTAACCAGTTACATGTTCCAGTATTCCATTTGGATGACACTCTCAGGCATGTCTGATGCACAAAGATCTCCTGGGGAAAAAATTTCCAATCCTGATATTATTCTATGCAAAAGCATGTTTGAGCTAGTTCAGTGCAAATGCCTCGTTAGTGGAGGGCACATATCAAAATATTTCACGCTGTATTTTTACCCTGTTTTGTTGCAGTGTGACTCTGGCTTCAGATGAAGTTGTGTAATTCATGGCCAGTTTCCAAAGTGAGTGGTTGATTTGATATGTCTGATAACCTTCATCTCACTGAAATGTAAGTTTACAAATGCCGACACTTACAGTTAGGCTTCACCTACAGCTGCTCAAAATCATTTCAACAGAACACTGTTCTACTCCAAAAATGCAGTTCTATTGAAATCTAGTTGTTCTAAAGGAACATTTCAATTTTGAAGAATTTTTCCACAGCTAAGTGTCAAAATGAATAATTTCATCTTCCTTGTTTCGTTCTGATAGTGCCAAAACATTTCATTTCAAAAGAATCACCCTGTTTCATTACGTTTGACACTTAGATTATATGCTAGTATTAATTTTAAGACAATTTGTTTATACACTTATGTATGTATGCCCACATTGCATTTTTTTTAAACGTGATTGTATCTGGATTTTTTACATTCTAGCACTTCTATATTATCAAAACAAAAAAAGTTTGGATATTGTCAACTGGCATTTATGTGCTGGAGCTAAAAAGACTTAAAAAGAGAAAAAGATTGTTAGTTCTTGTTTGGAGTGGTAGAATTTCCTAAAAACTGTGAATTGATATTTCTGGCCAGTGACATTGAAAAGCTCTTTTCATGCAGTGTATTCAATCAAAAACTCTGCAGAGACACAAACAGCAAGACAGTTATATCTGCAAAATATCACATGAAGATGTAACATTTTGGGCCAGTATGTCTCAGTTTAAAATAATCTGCCCAAAATTACCAGCTACTTTTAAGTCATTGGGAAAAATCTCAGTGTTTCATCATCTCAGGAATCTGTAGATCCAGAGAGGGGGGAATTGATAGACATCACATTTGTTTATGTTTCTTATTAGCTTAACTAAGAAGGTTCAAATATTAAGATATGTTAAATCATCCTTTTTCTTTTGAATGCCCGTGAAGAACACTCAAGAGATGGGATATAGTGTCAAATATGCGAAATGTCTGCAGTCATGGCCACAGCAATTCAAGATCACACGTATCAGCTATCCAGGGAATCTTACAGTTGCCTGACAGAGATCAAGCAAGAGGATATATCAGGTAATAAAATCTCAGGGGCATATTCAGTCTTTGGCTCCTCTCCATCTGTCAACAAGACTGGGCATGATACTTGGTCCTACTGTGATATACATCTGCCCACTTGTTTCATAACAGCAGGTCAGTGAAAAGCCACCACATTTGGAGGATTTCACCCACTATCTGTTAGTCCCCTGATGCCCACCACAGCCGTCAAGATCATAATTAAGCTTTTTGTAGTAAAACTTTCAGTTAATTAAACTATTTGGAAACTACCTGGCTGATTGTTTAGGTAGTTGATGGAGTGCTCTGATCTCAGACAAGACATAAGGAGTTTAGACTCAAACCCAATGAAAGTGCCAAGCAAAGTTCACACCATACAGGGTGTTACTCTCTTCATTCTGGCTGTAGTCACAGGAGTCACAGTTGCACACAGATTTAAGCTTCCACCAATCCCTACATACTCCTGAGAAATTAAACACTAGCTAAAAATCTCAGAGGCTGTAACAAAACACTTCCCTTTTATTTCCATGGCTCCTAAACTACTGGTTAATTCTTCACGTACTGTGGCAACATTTAGCCACTTGCATTTCTTAAGCACTGCATTCTACTTTGGGATACAGATCAAATACCTTCATTTAAAGTTTGATCAATCAACTTTGCACATGTAATAACTAATATGCATCTCCAAATAGCCACAAGGTTAACCCATAGCACAGGTTAACCTCAGCAGCAATTTGTGTTTCATTTCTCTCACTACCATTCCTAACATTGTTATGAAAGCTATTAAATTAACATATTCTTGTGACAGTGTTTCATTTTTCATTATAACAAAAAGGAAAGCAGCTAACACTGCAGAATTTTCATCAGCTAATGCCTTGTAGTAAATCCATTAGAAAGCCATTGGTATCTAATTGCCTAATCACAGCAAAGGCCTGGGACTGACACGGCTGTAATGGGATTAAAGTAGATTGTAGTGCGCTGCCTACATTTTCTGATCCAGTCTGGAGATAGTAACGACCTTGCAGGTCATTTCAGTTAATTTAACCAGACTTGGAGGAAAAGAAGAAAAAACTGCTTTGATTAAATAGGTAAAAGAGCAGACTCTGGTTTGTTTACACCTAAAAGAGATAAAGTGGACAGCATGACTGCAAAAACACACCATTAGCTTAAAAGTAATCTAAGGTATCAATGAAGAGCTGTTGGCAGGATTGAAATTAGTTGCATAAGAGGAATAGTAGCATGTGGTGTGATGAAACAGTCACAAAAGGTGCTGAGTTACCAAGCATGTACCCCTTCAGTCCAGAGTAAATTGACATCAGGCTCTGCAGCTCCAAGGCCAGAAGCAGTATTCTGGCTGATGAAAGCCATCCTCTAAAGCTATGCAAACCATCAGCTCAAGGGAATGGACTTGCAACATTGATTCAGTGACTCTGAGAACTGTTAGGCTTCCTAGTAGTGAACTTCATGGAAAAATGAGAGCTGTTGCTTTGCTTAAAATCATTTTGGGGACCTTGAAACACTGCTTTGAAATTGGTCGTGCCAAAAGAGGCTGTAACCTACCCTTCATTTTAAATTATTTCTACTGAAGATTTCTTGCTGAAGATTTCTTGCCAAAAATTCCCATAAAATCTTTTTTCTTCCTTTCCATCAGAAATCCCTTTTGCAATTTCTCTGTAGCTACGGTCATAAGGTAATTGCATCATGATCATCAAAATGAGGGAATGTGCATGTGAGCAAGGGATAACTGTACAGATGAAAAATCATGACTAATGTGCATATATTTAATCGCTATAACTACAGACTTGGTTCAGCTTCCTACTGCGGACATATCCAAAGTGATCTGTCAATGATGCATTAATATTTGAAGAACTGGGAACAGGCCCAATCTTAAAATAAAGCACTGTGGTATCACATGGTTATTATTCAAAATATTTCAGTTTATCTAAGTGAGGCAGCAGTGTTCAGGATAATTACTGAAATGTACTACAGTACCTTTAGAAGAGGAACAGACTGCAAATCTGGATTGCATTCTAAGCAACATTATTTAGAATTAGTTTCTTAGTCCATTTGCACAGTAATGGCAGCTGTGCCTTGATCAGTGTTAGTTTGAGAGCTTGCAGAATAATAGTTGTAAAAATAATATTTTGTAGAAAAAGAAAAAAAAAAACCTAAGTAAAACAATGGCCATAGGTAAATGTAACCATTATTTCCAGTACATTTTACTAGTATGTAAACTGAACATTTTACTGACTGTTTTTCCTTTTTTCATATTGTAATCTTCTCAACATTTCAGAAAAACAAGAAGTAGTTATGTCAAGTAATTTCAATTTGATAGAACATCTCAGCATTTAAAAACGTTTTTAAAAGTTGAAAAATTAATATTTTCTGTATTTTTTGAAGGTCATTTTACTTGGATCAGTAGATTATGCCTTTAATTATTAAATTAAAGTTTAAGTGCAAGACTTGTGATTCTCCACTAAAGGGCAAGAGTAGAAAGTACTTTTTTAAGAAAACCAAACACTGAATGTATTTTGTCAGCCATGCTCATGATGAAAGCAGTACACATATATAAATATACATAGACATACATAGTAGTGTAGAAACAAGGATCTGAAGAAAACACTGTGATAGGTAGTGAGACATACAGGGGATATTGGCTTGACAGGCTGTGCCAAACTAGGCATAACACTCTTGCAGCTACTGGGACCTTGTGAGAGTGTGGCCACAGGAGTAATTCCATCTTCTAAAGTCTGGGGGACTTGTTTGACCTATTCTGATACCACACTGGTGTAAGTGACTTCCAGGATTTCCTCCTCGTGCAAGTGATAGTCAAAACAAAATTGTTTCTAAGTGAATAAGAACTTGACTTGGTTGCACCTGCTGGAAATCTGGGTTTGTAGCTTAAAGTTACTTGTTTGTTTACTTCAGTAATTTAATAATCTGAAACCGGCACTATGTAAAGAAACATGAAGAATTTAACTGTACATTTATGTGTTCATCTCCAGTCTTCAAAAGCTGAAACTAGAAATCTGTGTGCAAGACTCAGTGCACTTCTTCAGAGTAATTGGTTGTACTAGATCTAAAAAGCCCAGGTGTCACACAGTGTAATTTGTGTCTATGGGTGATATTATTCACTATGCTTATGCTCTACATACAAACTGAAGTGCTGTCTAATGCTTTTAGCATGACATCTCTCCTCATAGATGGCCTCATTATTTCTTTTCTGTGTTTAAATATACAGAAAAAATATCCTTAATCCTACTTGTCCAATAATAGAGATGATTCCCATGACATTGAAGGAAGAGACAGTGTTCCACAATTTACATTATTCGATTTAATAAACAGTAATAAGAAAAATATTTGCTTGGAGTTCAGTAATTTTTAGATTATAGAATACATTAAGATAGTAAACAACAGTGATAAAGCCATCTCTATTACTTTTCTACCCTTCAGATTAAAAGATTTCAAACTGCTTTAAACTTTCCTCCCTAAAAAAACAATTTGACAGTCTGGCAGTGCCTCTGTATAGTCAGTGATATAGCTCTACACACTGGCAAAGATGTACCTCATAGTTAATCTGGGTAGACATTCAAATATGAATTCTTTGTATCTCAGAGGTATCACAAAACTGAAAGCGATCATTCAGCCCTATAGATACCAGCAAAGACCTCCTCAAGGAGTAGAGAGCAGTGCTATCCAAGGTAGTAAAGGCTAAAACAGGATATCTGGGCTCAGCTCTTTTCCCAGTAACAGCAGACCATAGAAAAAGCACTAGTAATTGTTTTCTCTAAGTAATTTGGTCCCATAATAACAATAACAAATATAATAATAATAATAATAATAATAATAATAATAATAATAATAATAATAATAAATAATCCTATTGGCAAGCAAATAATTGGACTGGTTCCAGCCTTGGAGAAGGAGATGCTATTTCAGAGAGTTGGAGTTAGCAGAATAAAATACAGGATGGTAGCACAGCTGAAAATAAATACATGCATTTTATTAAAAAGACAGGAGATTATAGGAGAGGACAGGAGAGGGTGATGAAGGAAGGGTAGGAGAGGGGACAGATGGGAGAGAAGTGGTATCTAGCCATTATTTAAGTGTTCTGGTTTGAGCCAGAATGAGCCAATTTCTTTTTATTGATTTTTTTCCCCCTTGATGAACTCTCTTTTAAGCAGCACACTTGCTGAAAGTAGCAGCAAGTTTTCCAGCTAGTGAACTGATAATACCAGAATGTGTTTCTGCTGAGACACCAAGGACATTTTGCTCTGCTTGTCCAATCTACTCCTTAGGACATTAAAGGAGCAGAAGAGTTGTATCTACAGCCCTCCCACAGGGACAAGTGGACTAGACAGATGGTAAAACTGGCCAAAGAGATTATTCAATCCATATATATGTGGCACTCAGTACAGTTTAAGGGATCACAGAAGTCAAGTCCTTTTTCCTTATCCTCAGTCCATGGCTGGCATCCAGGGAGGCCAAATATAGATATTGTGATACAATTATGCTTATTTAGAAAAGAAGTGGAACTACTGAATATAGGAGTAAACTTACAAAAGGCATCTCCCCGCTGTGAAATACAAACCACTTTCATCCTGAAACACAAAGTTCTTACTCTTGATCTCAGCATAGCAACTTCTGATTGCCTATGCGACATCTGGCTCTCTGCTTTCACAGCTTCTGTGTGTTTCTTCCTACTTGTAGCTTTGGAAACTGGACTGGGCACAAACACTCCATCCAGGCTGTTCAAATTTCCAAGTGGGTTCACAAATTCCTTTGTTGTGATTGGTGACATATGCCTGCATTTTCATAGAATCATGGAATAGTTTGGGTTAGGTGGGATCTTTAAAGGCCATATAGTGCAACCCCTCTGTAATGAGCCAGGTACACCTTCAATGAGAATCAGGTTGCCCAGAGACCCATCCAACCTGACCTTGTACACTTCCAATGATAGGGTATCCAGAACTTCTCTGGGCAACCTGTTTCACCACTCTCAGTGTAAAAATTTCCTTCTTATGCCCAATCCAAACCTACCCTCTTTCCGTTTAAAACCATTACCCCTTGTCCTATCACAAGAGGCCCTGCTAAATAGTTTATTCCCATCATTCGTATAAGCCTCCTATAAGTAATAAAAGAAAGCAATAAGGTCTCCCTGGAGCCTTTTCTTTTCTAGAATGAACAACCCCAACTGTCTCAGCCTTTCTTCATAGAAGACATGTTCCATATAGACCATCTCCTGAAGGAAAGTGAAGACCTAGCTACATAGGATATTGAGAAGGCTGAGATTCTCAATTACTTCTTTGCATCAGTCTTCTTTGGCAAGTGCTCCAGCCTTATCACAAAGGCCAAAACAGGTGAAAGCAGGGACTGGGAGAACAAAGCACCCCCCACTGTAATTGAAGAACAGATTTGTAACCATCTAAAGATCCTGAAGGTGCACAATCTGTGGGACCTGATAGGGTCCATCCACGGGTCCTGATGGAGCTGGCAGACACAGTTGCTAAGCCTCTGTCCATCATATTTGAGACGTCATGGTGGTCTGCTGAGGTTCCCATTGACTACAAAAAAGGTAACACATCCCTATTTTAAAAAAGGATAAAAGGAAGACCCAGGAAACTACAGGCTGGTCAGTCTCCTCTCTGTGCCTGGCAAGATCATGGAACAGATCCTGTTGGAAGATCTGCTAAGGCACACAGAAAATGATGTGATAGGTAAAAGCCAACATGGCTTCACTAAGGGTACGTCACGCCTGACCAGTTTGACAACCTTCCGTGACAAGGCTACAGAAATGGTGGATAGTGGCAAAGCTACTGACATCATCTACCTAGATCTGTGCAAGGCATTTGACTGTCCCACATGGCATCATGGTCTCCAAACTGACAAGACATGGATTTGACAGACAGACCAATTGATGGATAAGTAATTGGCTGGATGGCCACACCCAGAGAGTTGTGGTCAATGGTTCAGTGTCCAAGTAGAGGCAAGCAATGAGTGGTTTTCCTTAGGGGTCAGTTTGGTTTAGCATCTCTGTTGGAGACATGAATAGTGGGATTGAGTGTATTCTCAGCAAGTTTGCTGGTGATACCAGCATGATCCTCCTTGTAGAAAGATCTGTTCTGTGATCAGACAGACAAGGAGGGCTGAGAGGGTCCCCCTTTCTAACCTTTTTAAAAATGGGTGCACTGTTTCCCCTTGTCCAGCCATCAGGAACTTCACCTGGCTGTTGTGACTTAAAATATCATGGAGGATGTCTTGGCAACTACATCAGCCAGTTCCCTCAGGAGTCTAGGATGCATCTTGTCAAGTCCCATAGACTTATATATAGTCAGATTCCTCGGGTGGTCACAAACCTGATATTTTCTTACAGTAAGGGGCACTTTTTCCCCCTGTTCCTGTGTTGTATCCACTCAAGAGGTGTGGAAAGAAAGATTGCAAGTGAAGACTGAGGCAAAAAGTTATTGAGTGCCTCAGGCTTCTCCTTGTGTATTGCTGCTAGTTTGCCAGTCATGGTCATCAAGGAGGTAGACTTCCTCTGATCTTCCTTTTCTGGCTGACATAACTGTAGAATCTCTTCTTACTATTTTTTGTGTCCTTTGCAGAGTTCAGCTCCATCCTTGCCTTGGCCTTCCTGACCCCATCCCTATAATCTGTCAGTATGTCTATAGTCTTCTTCCCAGGATACCTGTCCATGATTCTGCTGCCTGTGCATTTCCCCCTTGCCTTTTTGTTTGATCAGCAGGTCTTGACTCATCCATGCCAGTCTCTTGCCTTCTTTTCCTGATTTCTTACACCTAGGGATCAAGAGCTCTTGCATTTTATAGAAAACATCCTTAAAGGTCTGCCAGCTCAGATTTGCTCACTTGTCCTTGAGAGAAGTTTCCCAGGGGGTCCTATTAACAAACTCCAGAAGTAGTTGGAAGTTTGCTTTCCTAAAATTCAGGGTCCTGACTTCACTATTCACCTCACCTGTATCTTTTGGGACTATGAACTCTGCCAGTGCATGATCACTGCAACACACCCGGCCTCCAAGCTTGACATTCACCAATTAGTTTACTTGCATTGGTGACCATCAGATTCAGTAATGCATACCGTCTGGTTGGGCTGTCTGTTACCTGACTACATTTTGCACCTGCATTGAACACTAAAGTTGGCTGAAACAGTATCCGTCAATGTGTTGTAAACTCCACAAAAGCACTTCTTTCCTTCTACCTGCTTTTTTTCAAAATCCTGTCTGAAAAGACATGCTTTGAAGCATGCTGGAGAGGTCAGTAGCTTAGTCACAATTACCCCAGAGCAGAGGTAAAAATTAAGAGATCTGATGCTTTACTGAGAGTGCTCATTGTTAGCATTGTCATTAGTGCAAAGAGTTGCAGGGGAGATCATATCCTTCTGCATCAAGTCATATAGTTGACAGAGAGCCTTCAGTCTTCCTGTCCTCTCTTTACCATATCACAGTGCTATTCATTCAGGCATTCACAGCTGGGCTCTGCCTAATATCAGTTAGGAACTAACCAAAGAAGACAAGAAGGGAGCCCCGTATCATATCCTAAAGTTTTAAAGGTTAAGCACTCTATGCGACAAAGAGACACAACACTAATCCGGTATACTGGAAGTGTGCTCTCCAGCTGGTGAACTACTATATTCTTCATGAGCTGGACTTCTAAAAGGTCATCCAGCAGAAGGCCAGATAGAAATACAACAAAAATGTGAAAGTGAGAAAATTACAGAGAGCAACCATGAGAATAGATGTTATAAAGGAAAAGATTACATGTGTGTCATTTAGACAGAATATTCCAACTGGCCTTTGGGAGATTCTTCCATGTCAAGCTTGTATGGGGCTTTTTAGAGATTATGGCTCTTCAGTATGACAAAAGCTGTGGGGTGTTACTTTACAGTCCGTTCTCTGATGTATTTCTCTGCCAACTTCCACAGACATTTGTTCAAGAAAAACTTCGGGACAACACAAGGACAGAAGACTCACAGGTTGAAGAGAAGGCAGGACTGATCAGCTGGTAATGTCACTAAGGGAAATATCCATGCCCAAATGGAGGCTCATAGTAGATAATTAAATCATTTGAGTTATTGGAGAAGATTGAAATGTGAGATGTATTTATTATTTTTAAACATCAGCGTATATGTAAAAAATTAAGAGCAAAGCCAAATGTAACATGATCCAGTTAAGGAACCATTTGAACATCACGGGACAATGGGACTGCTGAATCCTGCTTAGCAGAACATTTATATTGCACAAACAAAGAATCAAGACAAGTTGCTCCAACACATAATGTGGAGGGAGCCAACATTGGCCCAGCAATCAGCTGGCAGTTTGTTAGTCCAATGTCAATTCAAGATAACTTACATATGTTATGCCTTGATGCTTCCATTTAGCACCAGTTTCCCGGAAATCAAATTCACTTCAAAGACAGAGACAAAAGATTTACATATAATGAAATTTATCAACACGTGAGGCTTAAATGGCATATAAGCCTAGGAGAAGGACTGTAAAGTATGAAGAAGATTCAAAGTGATATAATTTGTTCTTTTTTGTGATGAATATCTAGACAGCAGGTAAAATACCCTAGAAGACAGAATTCAAGATCTCACTGGTGGTTACTCTTCATATTAAGCACCTGTTAAAACAGAGTTTACAACTGGCTAATAGTAATAGGTAATTTAGTTAATAGCTTATCAAATAGATTTTATAGATTGATTATAACCACTATGACTTCTTTAATATTCTTAAACTCTGAAGTGTGTTATTCATGTCTGGAAGATAACATTGGTTTATTAACTTTGGAACACTGACAGAACTGATGATCTTTCTGCTAAACCTGAATACCAATATTTTAAAATCAGTTTAGAATTAATGAAGTATAGTCATTATCAAGTAAATTACAATTAAACATCTCCAATACAGTCTTGTCAGTGGTCTTTGTTATGAAATGAGTGGAAAATTGTAAATATATTATTAAAAGCAGTTTTTCATCAATTTTTCCCCATCAGAAGACTCAGATGTAAAACAATTCCTCCCACACACCCCGCCCCCTCCTTTCTTCTGAAAAAAAAAAAAAAAAAATCATGGAAAACAACCTTTTTATTTCTCATGAAAGAGAAAAAGATCTTAAAAAGTTAATAGCTGATAAGATATCTGGAAATTATTCAAGTTACAGTTTTTAAGTAAACAATTATTATTTTCTAACTGAATGGACTCATTTGCATCTTGTCAGGGAAAAAAAAAAAAAAATAGACACAAAAACTACTAATTCCAATTTCCAATACCAGCAGGTTTTCACAGTAATGTTCTTTGTTCTAGAGAATTTCCTCCTCTTTTAAGACTATTTTTTTCTTGCTTCCTGAAACCATCTCTCCCTCCTTGCATCACTTTGACAGAATGAGATAATATACCACAGTGAAACAGTTCCATTTATTGTACTGAGAATGGAATGGGATGCAATTTCTATTTTTTAGGTGTGTTTTCAAATTAAAAGCAGTAAGGAAAGATTTGGACAAATAAAATTTTCACAAGATTATCTATTCAGAAGTCTTAAGGAACCTAAAACTAATAGACAAAACTCAATGAGAATACATTTTTACAACAATAGTAATAATAATAACAACAGAAATAATTGGGTTTTTTTAGATTTCTTTTGATTGAAGAAAACCAGTACATTCATCTAACAAGACAAAGAAATAAGGGCTGTGGGAAGCAAGGAGATTATCACTGAAACTCCTTCATAAATGTACATTCCAGTGAAACTAGGAATGTTAGTGACAAGATAATATTGAATCTGAAACTACAGTGACTGTGCCATTAACTATGGTTCTCCTGTCTTACAAATTATGAAAAAAAAAAGTGCTGAAAAATAATACAATCCCCTTTAGCACTTAGGAACTCTTATTCTGACTTTGAAGGGAAAGGAGAATGGGATACATTTACACAAAATGGCAAAGGTAAAGGTTGAATAAAAACTTCCTACAACCTGTTACAATTTTATTAACTTCTGTTTCACTTGACATAGTAACGTTTCAAATAACCTGAATGTACATTTTCTTCAACCAAACTTTGGATTCAAATTGGAAATAAATTTAAAAGTATGGACATGTTCTTTTTCTGGAATATTTCTTTCTACATTGGTTCTCTGTAACTCTGGGATTATTTAAGGATGAGTTGTAATCAAATAGATATCTATCAATAGATATTCCAAAGCTCACACTAAGTGAGGGAAACTTTGATTAGTTTTCTTTACCACATTTTCAGCAAATGACAATAAACAATTTATGAAAAATAAGGCTGAACATTTCCTCTCTAAAAAATCACTTCTCGTTCACTCTGGAAAACAAATATTAACAAAGGAAAAGAAGCAGAAAGCACTGACAAATGTTGGATAAGTTTGTTTAATTTCTGTGTTCTGATAACAAAAAGGTAGCACCTCTTTCCCAGTATTTTCTTATTTTCCAGTTCCTTCTCTTGTTCCTGTGCCAGGAAGAGTGAAGAAAAAACACTTGCAGAAAAAAAAAACAAACAACCAACCAACAAAACAGTAAACAAACAAACAAACAAACACAACAAAAAACTGATGGAAAGATCTACAGAAGCTTGGAGGAATCAGGCTTGAAGATTATTGGAACTAGCTGATGGCGTTTCATGTGCTCCTTGAAATCCAGACCTGATAATCATAACGCTGGTAGTGGAACTGCAACAATTTTTTCAGCTATGAACCTAGACCAGACTTGTCCCCTACAAAGTATCAGCTGATCCTATGTAAAACTATCATTTTGGAAATTGTTAAAGATTAGAACCATAGTTGTAATGATTAGACTGTGTTTCTGTTAAGAGTATCCTTATATTGCCAGATCATGTGAAGATTTATCATAATCCAGGCATTCCTAAAATTATTAATAATAACTTGCACTGATCTTTTAAACTGCTCTTCCTGGTTTCTTGCTTTTGAATGTCACACTGCTGTCCCCAAGAATATTCCTTGTTGCAGTTGCTACGAAATGCCCTCAGTTTCATTCATTCTTTGAAATTAACTAATTGTGGGACCATAGTAGGAAGTCTCACATTTCTGCTGTCCATTTTGAACTAAGAAATATGAACATTTTTCTTCAGGACTAAAACATTATTGTATTAGATCTCAGGAGAGTTCCCTGTTAGGAAGAATTCAATAATGTAATGTTTGACTCTACACAGCATTACAGAAATATCATAATGATTTATTTTAACTTTGGTACTTACTCCATGTGAAAATATACCAAATTAAGCATGCCTCAGAGTTCATGATATCTACAGCTGAATATGGGTTGCTTCCTGGATTTCTCTCTGCAGTAACACACTTTTTAACTGAAAAGGATTGGTAGTAGAGAAATCAAGTACAACTGTGCTCCAGACCACCCTGATAGTGATGTTGTCTCTTTTCGGTGCCACTGTAGAGCTGCAGCATTATACACGTGGAAATTTTTCTGCTCGGACACTGTCCCACTAGTAGCAATAACATATTTGCTTTTTCTGTATCCACATAAGACAATATTCATAGATTTATACCACTAGACAACAAAGGAAGTTGTCAGAAGTAGATATTAAAGAATGAAGTTGTTTACTAGAAAACACTGAGATCCTCTAAGCAAAGTGAATATAACCTCTGCACCAGTAGCTACTCCTCACATCCAGCATCTAGTGAATCCACAGGCTTTATCCTGCTCACATTATTAGGCTCAATCACTTTTTTTTCTTGGGGTTCAGATTGCCTATTTTCATATTTGTCTTAAGCTTTTGTCTTCAAGTCTAGTGTCACTACATGAAGTCAGAAAGCAGCAACTTTCAAACTCAACAATAATCTTCTCTCTCATGAGGATTCAAAATTTCTACTAATGGAAGAAGAATCATTTCTGAGGGAGTATTTTGAACTGTTTAACAAGAGTAAAGTATGAGCTGATATTCATTAACCTCCAGATTTTTCACTTGAAAGTAAAGAGCACAAATCACTTAAAGATGACAGATGAGAGAAAAGCACTAAACAGGAAGGTTCTTAAACTCATTAAAGTATTTTTAAATTACTATGCCAATTATTTTAAAAAAAAATAAAAAAAAATAGAAGAACTGTCTTTCTTGTAGCACACTGAACAGGAATATACACATAAAAATATATTTATTTGCTTGATATAGGTTAAATGAGTCAAATAAAGATATTATAAAGCATATGGTGTGAATATTGATTCAGCAAAATGGACAACACAACACATCTGAGCATCCAACAATGCCAATTCCCAGATAAAAAAATAAAATATGGAACTTACTTTGTGTTTTGTTTCCATGGTCTAGAGAATTTGGTGAAGATACAAGATGTTGTCACAGTTTGACTCAGGTCCGACAACAATGCTCTCGATCCCCTCTCCCTCCCACCCAGGTAGGGAAGGAGAGAGAGAAAAAGAGAGAGACTTGGCTGGATTGAAAACTAAACTACACAGCTTTAATTAAAACACTAATGAATCATACAAGAAAATATATACAATTATATACAGATATATTCAGGAATGGGCAAAAACCTCTTGCCTCCCCCCACCCCAGCAACTCCCACAGCACTTCCCTGAACTGGGAAGAGTCCCGAGGAATCCCAAAGCTGCTGCTGGAGAAAGCAGAGAGTTATGGGGGTCAGGAGATCTTGAGCCTAAGGGTCGACGGTGATGGATGAACAGAGTCCTCCATGGACGCCGGCCATGGATGGAAGAGAAGGGAAAAAGAAGAAGGAAGGAAGTTGTCTTCTGTGATCTCTGACCTTCCGTTGAGCTTACATAGATATATGGAATGGAATATCTCTGGCCAATTTTGCTGTCCATCTAACTCAGCCTCCTACGGGGGGGTCACAGATCTCCCCATAGTGTCTGAGCCGGCAGAGTGCAGGTGCAGCCTTGAAGCCTCAGTAGTTAGAAAAACATTCCACTGTCTTATCAGCCTAGCAGAACACACTGTTGCTAGTTACAAGAAAGCTTACTGAAGGAAAAAAAAAAAAAAATCAGTAAAAAGAAAAATTGGCTTCATCCTGGCTCAAACCAGGACAGAAGTATATTGAACTGGATTATTATTTACGTGGAATAAGAGAAAACTGGAGAAAGGTAAAACAAGAGTTAATGTGGTATTTTTTTTTGTTATAAATCACACACAATAAGTTTGGAAGACAAGTGAGATTATAATGTTTTGTTTCAGCAATTACAGTCAATGTATTTGAGACACCTAGGTGTAACGTTAGTGGTGGTTTTGATCATACCAGTTTGTTTAAATGGCATTTGTTCGTAAGATTTCTTCATTTGTTCAGTAAAAAAGACCTTTATACTAGGATCTGGTGATACAAATGACTCATCAGCCTGCATTTGCTATGTGCAGAATGAAGGAAGTACTCCACTCCTGTATGTAAGTTTTTGTTCTGTCACACAATGAAATTGTTTGTTTCTCCTGGTTGATTTTAAGATTCAAAATACAGAGATTTTTATAAAAGGACCTCACAGACTCACACATGTCAAAAAGGCTGTTTTGAAAAAGTTGGGTAGGAAATGCATTAAAAATTAATAACATACAGAGGCCTGTGTGGAAAAAAAAAGGGCAATAGAGACTCACCTTTTTATCCAGCAGACCTGAATTCAGCATAGTTCTATAAGGCACCAAAAAATAATGTGTTTTTTTACTGACCTACAGACTACAAGTCTAGGTGTCTTATCAATGTTCTATGATATTATTATTACCTAATTGACCAACTTAATTTTCAGAGATATTATTGGTTATCTCAACAATGACACATCCATTTCATACAGTGCGATTTGCTAGGGGTTGTTTACCAGTTTTCAGATACTGTCTTCGCAAAGCAGAAGTGCTACTTGAATCCTCCTGGAGGGATTTTCATCCTAAATATATGAGCTAAGTAACAGTAGTCCTGTCTCTTGTCCTTTCTACCTTCCTCCTTCTTCCACCAGTGCTGTTGGACTTTGTGTGTTATTCCACAGTTATAACTCATACTCAGTCCTTTCAATAGTGGCTCATGTCTGGCTCAAATAGTGATGTTTGAACATCAAGTGCAAAATCTCATCTCAAGTCCAAGAAAAATTTGCTAATCATTCATCAAATTGCAGCCTTTACTGAGACAACTTTTACCAGCAAAATATAAATAGCATAATGTTTTTTCTCTCTGTACAAATATTTTTTTCTAATTCTAATGAAATTACTTAGAAAAATTAAACAAAAATTCTCAAGATCATTTTGACACCTCATGAACTGCAGTACAATATAGGATGTTTATAAGGTTGGCTTTCTATGTTTGTTCAACAGGAAAAATATTGAATATGATTTCTTCAGCAGCAAAATTAACAGTGAGCCCTTTCTTGAGACATTGTTACATGAATGCTGCACACTAAATAAAATAGAAAACAGATTGGCACTGTCTGGATAACCAGGTCCAGAGAGTGATGGTGAATGGAGCTGCATCCAGTTGGCGTTTGGTTACAAGTTTTACTAATAAAGTTCAAAATTTCTTGAACAACTTTTTTAAAAGTAATTGAACACAAAACCATGCAATCACATACATTCCACAGCACAGAATAAAAATGTTGATCAGAATTTTCTTGGGTTTAATGGGTAAAGAGCTTTTTTCTTTTCTCCCATGAAAGCTGTTCTCACACTACAAAAAAAAAAAAAAAAAGTATTCAGTAAATCTGAACATTGCCTTTTAAATATTACCAATTAATGACCTATAGACAGCCCATCCTGCTAATCTGTAGCCTTTATTGAACTCTTATAAATTCCTCTGAACATACAAATTGAGTATTCTACAGAAGATTTATTTTGCAAGGCATTTTTTTATTTTTTTGAGGGAAAGAATGTTTATATGTTTACTAATTCATTACTTAAACTGGGTTAATTCAATAAGGCTTTTCTGGCTACATATTTAGTGAGAACATATTGCTGCACACAGCATGAGCCCTGAGAGAAGTGTATTTATAGAATAAGTGCCTCCTCTACCCCTTTTTCTATATTAAATACAACCACACAAATACAAATGCAGAGATGTGTCATTAATGTATACTTTAAAGAGTTTTTTCTATTGAAGTATCTCTAATTGTCTGTTAACATAATCTTTATGGTTTAAAAATTTTGCGTGTTATAATTTGGACGGTTCTTAAACCTTGCAGAGGTTTCATAATAGAGTTGCTTATTTTTTATTTAACTTCTCATATTCTGCACAAATTCAGATTATAAATAAATAGTATCTTACATCTTTAATTGGGAAAACTGGAAATTCAGTGTAATGTGTTTCCCAGTTCACCAATTGAAATCATCAACAGCCATGCTCTAGTTTCCAGAGACAAAAAATACTTTAGCTGTTGCTAAGCTACGCTGAATACCCATTGAATTACACACGAAACCTATGTTAATTCCAAATACAACCATTATGAGTGGCAGTGTTACAAAGAATACTGAATAGATTTGAAATAATAGAAAACCAAATCAAAGATCTGTCATCACCTTTTGCTACATTTTACTCAGCCTTTCTGTTCTTTTTTTTAAAGATAGCTTAATTGTCAGGTGGAAAAAAAAAAAATAAAAAAGTAATCTCATTGGTTCTTCTACAGTACAAACCAGTTTTCTGCCTCTGTGGTACAGAGAGCAACTAACATTTCAAAGTACAAATCAGAGAATGGAAGAACAGCTGGGCTGTGCTGATATATACACACTAAATTCAACCACAAAACAGTTATATTTTTCTGTGCTTTTAAAACACGTTCTTACTTGTCACTGTTTCTTCTGCCACTGCTGGAACTATGCCTTGGATGGGCCCCAAGGAAGTTGAAAAGTAGGGCACTTCTTACCAAGAAGGTGACCGTAATTACTCTTCACTTCTGTAGTCCTGACATTCCCATCCATGTCTCTGTGATTTGGAGCAGCACGGACACTTCTGCAGCAGGCCAGAGCTGCACTCACTACCAGTACTTTCCTATGTGAAAGAAATACTGTATTTCCAGAGCAGAAGGACAATAAATCTAAGCTATGTTGACAATAAAGCTGTGTAAATTTGTCAGTGGGATTACATGTCATAGTTGCTCCAGTAGTAGGGACTGACCTTGATGACCAAGATGATCACATCCAGGACTTTGCCTTATGTTTGGGTGATCTGCCTAACTATACCTGCTTGGAATACCCACAAGGCCAAGGAAATTACATACAAAATTCATACTTTCCCAAAGATATATTCTTAGAAACTTAGATTAGGAAGCTCCCACTGGGAGCTGGTAAGTGAGGCTACCAAGGGAGGTGCTTCATTAGACCTGCTTTGGTAGACCCACAAGAAAGACATTGAGTTGCTGGAGCATATCCACAGAAGGGCTACAAAACTGGTGAAGGTTCTGGAAAACAAGTCTTATGAGGAGTGGCTGAGGGAATCATGATCCCCTTAACAATAGGATAGGACCCCTTGTCTTATTGTTACATGCTCTTGTGAACAGGTCTTCCTCAACCTTCTTCTAGGCTCCTTTCAGGTATTGGAAGGTTGCTATAAGTCTTCTCTCAGCTGTCACAGCCTGTCTCCATAAGAGAGGTGCTCCAGTCCTCTGATCATTTTTACTGCCCTCTGGACACACTCTAACAGATCGACATACTTCATGTCTTGGGGGGTCCAGAGCTGGACACAGGACTCCCGGTGGGGTCTCACCAAAGTAGAGTAGAGGGTCAGAATCACCTCTCTCAATCTGCTGGCCCCACTTCTCTTGATCCAGCCCAGGATGCAGTTGGCCTTCTGGGCTGCAACTGCACATCGGTGGCTCATGTCCAGCTTTTGATCCACTGGTACCCCCAGGTCTCTGCCCATAGGGCTGCTCTCTAGCATATTTTACCCCAGCCTATATTGGTATCTCTTGTTGAACATCATGAGGTTCACCTGGGCGCACTTCTCCCGCTTTTCCAGGTCCCTTTTGACTGGCATCCCATCCCTCTGGTATATCGACCACACCATCTAGCTTGGTGTCATCAGCAAACTTGCTGAGGGTGCTCTCAATGCTACTGTCAATATAATTAATGAAGATATTGTCACGATCCGTGACCTATTATATCTCCTTATTGGAGTGTATTAACTTATCACGATTTGCTGAGAGATCCACACGTGGGTATCGCCTCACACAGAGGATACAGGAACTTATGTCCTGACTTTTTTGAGTGAATAACTCGCTCAGTGCTTACTAAATTTCTAACAACAGCAAGGTTTATTGTGGGGAAAACAAAGCAATTTGGGGCAGGAGGTTCAAAAGGAGTGATTACAACACATTAAACATATATGGGTACACCTTAGTTACACATCTTATCCACGTGAGGGAAGCAGAGGGGAGGGATTTGCCCGAATGGCTGGATTATATTTTCCCCTATAAGCTGGGGTAGCCGGAATTGTCTCACCACGGCAGTGCAGGTCAGGGTCCTCCTTTCTACCCTTTTAAAAAATGGGCATAATGTTTCCTTTCTTCTAGTCACCAGCAACTTCACCTGACTGCCATGACTTTTCAAATATCCCAGGAGTGGCTTGGCAACTTCAAGCAAAAATCTTAATGGTCCTGATTAAAATATCCATCTACGAATTGTTCTTGAGAGCTGAGCTTGAAAAATTTGGTATAGAAATGATAACTTTAGGGATGCTTTAAATGGGACAATACTTCTAATCAACTGGACATTTACAGAATATAGAGGCTTAGTGTATACATACCATTTTAGTATTTATGTACCATTACCATATTAGAGCCATACTGGATGGATAGATCATGTATGTGACAGGGCAGGGTATGCCCTTTGTAAAGCCATGCTGGCTGTCCTGAATCAACTCCCTGTCCTCCATGTGCCTTAGCATGCCTTCTAGGAGCATCTGTTCCATGTTCTTCCCAGGCATAGAGCTAAGGCTGACAGATCAGTAGTTCCCAGGGTCCTCCTTTCTACCTTTTCTACTCTTTTTCTCATAAGTCACTGTTCAGAATATGTCTTCCAGCCCTTTGCTGAAACTGCTACAGCACCTCTCTTCTGAAAAGTGTGATTCTGATATTTCTTTCTCATTCTCTCACATAGCTCCATTGTACTGTGTTATGACTTACAGCTCTTGGTTCTTAAAAGACTTGCAAAAGAAAATCACTGATTAGACCCCTCTCACTCACATCATTGAAGATAATCCTCTCTGCTTAAGGACTTTGGCAAACTGAAGTTAAGGCTTAACTATTTTAATATAATATTTAACTAGGCTATTGATAGCGCAGTTGATAACACAGACTGCAGATGGCAGATGTGTGAATGCAGTCACTCCCAGTTTTTCAAAATCTATGCCAAACATGGTGCAGTCCATGATCCAAAATGCAAATATCATGTCTGTGGAAATTGTCATAATCCGACTCACCACAGCGCTGACAAACATACTGCTTTGTTCAGGTATTTAAAAGTATGACTGTAACAAGCTATCAGCAAATTGCAGTTTCCTTCGTGCTCAAGTAGAGCAGCTGCCAGTTCTTGTCAGAACTCTCTGAAGTGCAGCATTGGCTGCCACGAGTTCTTCGCAGTCTTGCCTCAGATGGTTTGCAGAAATGTAACATTTTCAGTTGTATGTCCATGTCAAGTTAATAAAATATATGTCTCTTGACTGCTTTTAGCACTTTACTATGCATTCACAAATACTTTTTTGGGCTGACTCCACTGAAAATGTTAAATGTCAGATACAGTCATGCATTTCAGGCAAATATGCTTTTCTCATTCTGAAAATTTCTGGGACCTTGTCTTGGGGCAGGCTATCCCAATCTTATTTTGGCCTTTGAAAGGCAGAACTTTGTTTCTTTGTATCTCCTTTTCCACTTTTTTCTGTATCCTGACCTACTAGGAGACACTGAAGAACACTACAGCATTTTATACATATTTGCTCCACCTCTTCTGCATCATCTCTTTCTGCAACAGTGTGCAAGTGAAGACCTGCAATCAAGATTTATTTTTCACTCATGTGATTTATTTTGGAGCTAAACTTCTGAGCTTTTAAGATTAAAATCTGAGTGCTTTTTGTTCCAAACACTTACATTTTGTTAGGAAAACTGTTACCTTTTATGCTCATTGTATGAATCTGGACAAATGTTTACTACTAGTAGCTTAAGATGCTTTACAAGAAGTAGCCAATTGTGTCTTTCTGTGCTGCAACATTGATATTTCTTGAACTCTTCCAGCATTTATGCTTGTCTTGTAGATGGATAGGAAGTATCTATCAGCACTTCGGTCATTATTATATTCTGGTTTCACTGAATTTCATATTGGGATCTTATTTCAGAAAAAAATTGTGTCCTTCAGACTTGGTGCAGATCATTATATCGAATTGATTTATTTCCTGCTTTCTGTTCATTCTTTCAGCATCTGGCTTTCAATTTCTCAGAGATGCACTTTGAACTTCATTAGCTTCAATGAGGATTTTAACTGGTCATAATCTTAAAAAATTCTTCTAGCTCCTTTGCATGGTGTGCAGACTATTAAATGCTTTATTATTTTCACTATTTTGGATCAGATCTAATGCTTCCTTTTTCTAAGGAATGATCAAAGTAATTCACACACACTACTCTGATTTACATTTTGTTGTTATTCAGTTTTAGGTGACACTTTCTGCATTTGTAAACACTGTGATTAAGTTTTTGTTGTGCATTTTTCTTGTGCTGCAATGTGCTAAAATGTCATAAAAGTTACTTTTACTTCCTTCAGACATTCTAGCATGTCATTCTTCTGGAATATCTTTGGTGCAGATGAGTACTGAATGCTAAATACTCTTTTGAAGTGTCATCTTTAGAGTGGTGAAAGTGGAAATCTTGTTGCTTTCTTTTTCCTGACTTACCTTTGCACTTTGGTTCTGATTAACTTGTTCATTTGGAAGGATATTGTAAAGTAACAAGGGAAGGCTTTCAAGCTTTCTTATTGTTTTGTTTCCAAGTTCTGTTCTATCTAATATTTATATATCTTCTGCACTCATCAAGCTCACCTGCTTGGATCATCTCTCACTTTCCTAGTAATATATAACCATGTATTATACATATATAACCAAGAAGGCCAATGGAATCCTCGGTTGCATAAGGAAGAGTGTGGCCAGTAGGTTGAGAAAGATCATTTTCCCCCTTTACTCTGACTTTGTGAGGCCACAGCTAGAATACTACATGCAGTTCTGGGCTCCCCAGTTCAAGAGAGACAGGGAACTGCTGGAGGGAGTCCAGCAGAGGGTAACAAAGATGACTAGGGGATTGGAGCATCTTCCTTACGAGGAAAGGCTGAAGTAGCTGGGACAGTTTAGCCTAGAGAAGAGAAGGCTGAAGGGAGACCTTATTAATTAATGCTTATAAGTACCTAAAGGGTGGATGCAAAGAGGATGGAGGCACACTCTTTTTGGTAGTTACCAGTGACAGCTCAAGGGGCAAAAGGCACAACTTGGAACATAGGAAGTTCCATTTAAATATGAGGAAAAACTTGATGCTGAGGGTGACAGAGCACTGGAACAGGCTGCCTAGGGACGTTATGGAGTCCTTTTCTTTGGAGACATTCAAAACCTGCTTGAATGCAGTCTTGTGTGATGTGTTCTAAGTTATCCTTCCTTAGTGGAGAGGTTGGACAAGATGATCTTTAGAGGTCCCTTCCAACTCTGACAATAATTTATTCCGTGATTCTGTGATTGTTCTGGTAGATATCCCACACAACCTAATACCATACTGTGAAGGACCAGGTATTTCCTCACACGAACATGAAATGTCCTTTAGGTCAGCAGTCATACCTGACTTAAAGATGGCTGCTCCACGTGGCACTGAACCCTCTCCTGGCTGCCTTCCCTGATGCCCCGAGGGGGCAGCTGCTGCAGGAGAGGAGCTGTGGCCAGAAGAACGGCTGCAAGGGCGGGACAAGGTCCCGTCTGATTGGCTGAAAAACCCAAAAATACAAAACCGGCCAATTGGGAGCAAAGGAAACCTATAAAGAGACAGCACGGCGCGCTTTTCTCTCTCTCGTGCTCCTCGTTTTCGGCGCGCTGTTCCACTGACACTGAAGGAGCTGCTCCTCGCTTCTCAGTGCGCTTTTGCCACTCGCTTCTCGGTGTGGTCCCGAAGCCTCCCCTGCTGCCGCTTGCCGCCGCCGCTTGCCGAACTCTGCCACTCCCGCTGTCCTGCTGTCATTGCCGCTGCTGCCATCATCGCTGCCGCCACCGCTGCTGCCATTGCTGCTGCTGCTACCGCTGCCGAAGCTGATTGCTGCCGCTTGTTTTGGGGGGGTGACCTGTACCTTGGAGTGCCTGCCAGCCTGAGGTCCCTGGCTGCAGCCCAAATCCTGGCTCATCTAGTTCGGTTTGCTCCAGCCAGACCCAGCTTGACCCAGCTTATCCAATCCCATCACTGCAGCTTTTCCTGCCAGCCTGCCTGCATTGCCTGCAGTTACCACTCTCAGGAACCCGTCTGCTGCTGAACACGCGTGGTGAGACTTAATTTGTGCCACCCCTGGTCCTAACCAGGTTGCAGATGAAGGTATAATGCTGTCTTACTTGCACTCAAACCACGACCCTATACGGGACAAGCGTCAGGCATATCCTCCCTCCTCCTTCCCTCATAAATAAGTAAATAAGGTGTGTAACTAAGGGTATTTCACAGCTCATATGTGTTTTAATTACCCTTTTTGAACCTCCTGCCCCAAATTGCTTTGTTTTCCCCACAATAAACAGTGCATTTGTAAATTCTAATTGGGGATTGGCTGCTGTTACTGGAAATATTAGTAAGTACTGAGCAAATTACTCACTTGAAAAGTCAGTGCCAAAGCTCACTGATCCTCTGTGAGAGGTGATCACCACATGCGGACCTCTCAGCAGATCCTGACAAGCTAAATACACTCCAAAAAGGAGATATAATAGGTCGCAGATCGTGACACATACCAAAACACTACTTTGTTTATTTTCATTTACTTATGTTTATGGATATCCTGTGTAGACCTCATGAACAGATCTGATTTTAGTTTACTGATTTCATTTCAGAGTTATTTTTCTAGGTACTTATTATATAGATGCCTAGTTGTAGAATTTTCCTTGGACATATTATTAATGTTCTATGTGAACTGAATATTCAATGAATGCTCCAAATCATGTGAATACAAAGGCTAGCAGAGGTGTGTTGTGATATACCTCTTATTTTAGTTTTGTTTTAGGGATACTATTTCTTTAATGTTTATAACATGGTAACCATAACTTCGTCAATCTATGATTTTTAATATGCCTTGCGGCCAAGAAGCTGCTGAGTTCCTCCTCTACAATGTCTCCAACAGTTACATCCCACTGCACACCATGTACTGTTCTGCTGATGAGTGCAATGCATTCATGCCAGGAGGTTTGTGCTGTGACATGTAATGATCATATTCACTAGTTTTGCACTTGGGCCGTAAAATCAAACTGATACTCACTACAGGCCTGTCCCATCACTCCTTTTGGTGTACTTTTTTCTTGGAATATTACACATACCATAATGCTGAACCCTTGGCTCCCTTCTGTCTTCTGTGTTTGCTTGCTCATACCACTACATGTATGTCACTATTGGCATTAGCAAGAAATCTCATCTGTTCTTCATATGTCTTATGTACATTTTCGTTTGGCAAACAAATTATGTTCACAGTATTTTTTCTTTAACATCTTTTAAATTTGATCTTACTAAGATTGTCTCCTAGTCTTTTCCAACCAAAATAATTATGTGATTCTGTGATTTGTTATTTCACACCAACCTGTGAAATGTATGTAGATATCCCCCTAGTCCCTGGTTCTCTGCTCAGAAATCTTCTCTTACTAAGGACTGTATTTCTGCTTCCGTAAGCATTAAGTTACACATTTGTTTCTGCAGAGATTGCTGTCTGTTTGTCCAGAGAGAACTAAGCCTCAGATGGTAACTCAATTCCCTTCTTCCATTTGGATAATTTCTCTATAGGGTCTTCTAATTTCCAGTTTCATAAGAGACATTTTTGGTTGGTTTTCCACAATTTCACACATTTCCACAATTTCCAAGTTTTATGCTTGGTTGTTGGTGGTTCCT
The DNA here is from genome assembly GCF_000747805.2 of Chaetura pelagica. Lineage (NCBI taxonomy): Eukaryota > Metazoa > Chordata > Aves > Apodiformes > Apodidae > Chaetura > Chaetura pelagica. Next base: position 6,120,887 of record NW_009970725.1, read on the forward strand.
CCTTCCTTCCTTCCTTCCTTCCTTCCTTCCTTCCTTCCTTCCTTCCTTCCTTCCTTCCCTCCTTCCCTCCTTCCCTCCTTCCCTCCTTCCCTCCTTCCCTCCTTCCCTCCTTCCCTCCTTCCCTCCTTCCCTCCTTCCCTCCTTCCCTCCTTCCCTCCTTCC
>NW_009970725.1:6121307-6128141 GCF_000747805.2 Chaetura pelagica
TGCTTGTCCTCCTTCCTTCCTTCCTTCCTTCCTTCCTTCCTTCCTTCCTTCCTTCCTTCCTTCCTTCCTTCCTTCCTTCCTTCCTCTTTTTCACACATGTATTGACTTCCACTGAGAAGGAAAACTTTTTTTTTCTTCCTAAACTTATTCAAGTCAAGTTCCTTATTAACATCAAAGATGTGTTTTGCTCTAGAAGATTTCATGTTAAAAACACTATTATATAAGCAACATTTCATTTTGCTACACAGTTTGATTTGCTTTGCGATTATCAAGGTGTCTACCTCAAACAGTTTTTTTCAGATGAAGACCATGTGTAGCAAAATGAAATGTTGCAAGGCAAAGAACAGAATCTGAGAAATTTGAACACAGATTGATGAAAATTATCCATGTGATTCTCAAAAGGACAGAAAGTAAAGGAGGAGATGCAGGGGCAAGCATAAGTGAAAGAAAGCAATGATCACAAAAAAACCCAAACAAACAAAAACCAACCAAAATCAAAGCAAATAAACAAAATGAAAACCAAACAAAAACAACAAAAACAAACACCTAGCATCAAGGAAGAAAACAGTGTAAATGTTCTGGGTACTCTTGGTAGAACAAAAATGGTTTCATAAACAAGAAGGTATATAATTTGGTGAAATTTACAAGCTGAACGCAGCTACTTTAAACTAAGTACTCACTGCTTTCCACCATAGCAATTTTCTGCTGTTACTTTTCCAGTCTCCTTTTAAAATGTGTCCTTATTCCACTTTGAAAGGTCTAACAAAAAAGGATTAATTCAGTGTTACCTTTAGCATTTGATATTTTACAGCAAATGATTTTATATACTTAATAAAGCAGGCTGAAAATACGAAAGCCTGCATTTTATTTATCTACCAAATTGTTCAAATATTCCCATTGATTTTTTTTTTACTAAGTCAAATCAAAAGAAATTCAGCCCTCTTTGCCTTTATCCAGGAGAGGTTTTAACTTCCATTATGACAAATATTTATTTTTTAAGTCCTACAGAAAATAGGTCATACATCATAGTATAGAAAAAATATTTGCATCTATAATGTGTCAGTGAAGTCTGAGAGCAGCTAGGGGACCCTTCTATTTTCACCATTACTTTCAGAACAAAAGAAATAAGGTTTCAGGCTGATACAATGACACATGACAGCTCAACATCTTCATATTTAATATAGGATTGTCAAACTGAAATCTTAGTTTTCTAATATCAGTTCTGCTGTTCATGATAATTTCTTGCAGCAGATGAGTTCCTTGAAGGGATGTTTGCTTCCTTACATAAGCCAAATAATCACCTGTTGTCTGTTTTGAATGCCATGTCAGGACATAATCTTTGTTTATTCATTATTCCTCAGGTTTTACCATTGTAATTAATTTTTAATCCACTATTGTCTGAACAAGACTGAAGTCCAATACTTTTCCTACTTTGTGTCAGAAATGTCTATGTGCTTCAGACTACTGCATTCAATGAATCCATGTGCCTTCTACCATCCTGTAAGAAATATCTTTCTTGTTCATATAGATGGGCATTTCAGGAACTATTTTATCAATAAATAAATAGTCCCACTTCCTGTGGGACCCCCTCCACACACCCCCAGCCAGTCCCTCCGGGTTTGAAGCGTTGCTTATAACCTCCCTGTAATAACGGAATTCCAAAACATTGTTATTATAAACCCTGTTTGCTTTTTCTCCTTAGCACACTGACACATGTAATTTCCCCTTCTCAATTGTAATCATTGTGTTGGGGTGAGAGCCAGAGCATAAGCAAGAGACTGCTCAATATGATATCATCCTTCCTCTATCATCCTCACTATCAAGATGAGTGACTTGGCTTTGTCTTCCAGTAAAAAAAAAACAACTTGGTTCTGTTTTTAAGGGCATATTTTCAATTACTTTCCCCAGGTGTTATAAAGGAGAGATTTCCAGCTCTTCTCAGCAAGGCAGAGCCAGAAATAAGAGAAAACCCCTAGAATTATGAATGTGAAACTGTAAGTTATTGAGTAAACAAACACAAGGCATTGCAGCTTTATTGCATGAGAGTCAACCAGAGAATGAAGCTTAGAGAGGGATGATTTGTGGAAATGCCAAGTAGTAATACTCTACATTCATGACCTTATCTGAATTTTAGCCCTGGCATCTACTTCTGTGAATGATTCAAACCTCAGCCCTGATTCATCAAGTTTTAAATCAGTGTATCAGTGGGAACAAATCAACATCCCTTCTGTCACCAGTCTGTTCATGCTCCTTGCTTAATTATTGTGATTGTTGCACAGAATTAAAACTATTTTTCTGTCAAGACCAAGATTTAATAACTATAATTTTACTCTTCTTTGAATACCATCAAATAAGATGCCTTTTTATTATTTTTTTTCCAATGCCAATTGACTGTCTTGCTGTCGGACCGGATCATGTCCGATTGCTCACACAGCAGACAGCTCTACATGACTCCAGCTAGTATTAAAACATATTAAACAACATCTAACAATTTCTGCTATTTCTTTCCAATTTGTCAGGTGCAACATAAAAATGCAGACATAGTGATACACTGTAAAAAGTGGTGGCCTAACTATGACTCCGCAGCCTTGTTCAGTGTTTTCTCAGACATTTGTGTTAAACATGGCCCTACTGCTGGTTGTCATAAAAGACCTTGGGATGACAGATGTCTTTATTCTGAAGTGCATTTCCATTCTCTGTTGGTTTTTGTGCCTCTGGCATCAGTTCGATGCATGACAAGCAGTAAGCTAAAAAACAAACATGGGCAGAAGAGGAACATGAGAAAAACGAGAGAATGAAAATGTGGAAGAACCTAGAAGGGAAATCATGGGAAGATAAGAATGTAATTGAAAGAAAATGATTCAAAGAAACACCAGGAAAGAAAATAAGGGAATGGGAGAATATAAGGACTGTGAAGAGTATTTATTGAGGAAACTATAAATTAATTTGACTGGCCCTGAGTGAATTTCCCAGTGTGGTGAGATGTCAGGATTCTGCAAGAACTGTGGAGACAGAGAAAAATCACAAGGATGTTATCAGAGAAAAAAGCTCTTATTTTATATAGACTTCAGATGTCATGTTCCCATTGACAGTGACAAATTCTTTTTTCTAATAATAATTTTCTCATGGTAGTATTTTTTTCTCTTGTCACGAGGTTGCAAGAGCTCTTTGCATATGTCCACAAGCCATGCCCTTTACTGAAGGCACTCATTTGTTTTCATTGAAATTAATTAAAAGCCTATGTCCTGAAAGAAAAACATAAATTTAATATAAAAGATACAGATACATGGTTTCATGCTCATAGATGAAGTTACCTGTACTCCAGGATAGCAAAGGTAACTGTTTTCCTCATTTTATTTTCATTAGTTGTCCTTTTGTGAGACCCTTTCTTCTTACAAATGTTTCCTTCTCTTCCTTGTCTTCTTCCAACTTCTGGTCATTCTGCCTCTTTAAAAGACCTCTTTCGGGTACCTTTACCTCTTTGGATAATATTCTAAACACTTTTTAGTAACTTTTTTTGCACCAAAAAGATACAGTCTCAAAGTATTTAGTATTAATATGGACACACTCCAGCCTGTCTTCTTACAGCCAAAAATTTTGTATTACGTAACTTTTGAATTTTACAACCTCATGTTTAACTTATTCATTCTTACCTCATAACAGGGTTCCATTAATGAGAAATCACCCTCTTTGGAGCTGCAGCTTGTGAGAACTTTAGAAGTCAGTAGGACAGACTGGGTGGAGAAAGATTTTTGTCTGTGTTGTGAGGAGTTCCCCATCTGTGTGAACACTATCCTGAAAAAAAAAAAAAAAAAAAAGAAAAGAAAAGAGAGAGAGAGAAAAAGCAATGAGATTCAAGCATGGAGACGCAGTAGAATTGTAGCCAGCTAATGAGGTGGCTTGTCTGCATAAGAATGGGCTTAAACAGCATTTACATTTCCCTGAGGATATGAGAATACACATTTATTAAGGAGGGTAAGCTCCCTGTTCTGTCTGCAATGAGCAATTGGTGCATCTGCAATTAATAAAGAAGTATGAAAAATTCCATGTCATTGTAATGGTAAGGTAAAATTCTGTCATCTCATTGGAACAGCCTTTACTCTTCCAATGTGGTAAACAGTGGAATTTTTTTGCCTGTTAAGAAAAGGACATCTTACATCAGTCTGTTTTTCAATTAGAAATTACTTAGAGAAAAACATTTCAGCAGAAGGTGCCACCAAGAAAAAACAAACCAAAACAAACAAACAAAAAAAACCCCAAGCCTAAATGCATAAAGTGTTTCTTTCTTTTCCAAGATATGCATATCTCAGTGAACAATGTCACTAAAATTGAATTTTGTTTGGCATTAAGCATAACATTGCAGACATTGGACTATGTATTGAATGCAGATATTTTTTGGGTTGCATTCAAGTAAAATGATAACATGCTGTTGTTTTGTGGTTTATGAAGTTATACACTTCATTAATTCAATATTTACCACAAAAAGATAATTATGAACTTATTAGAGATCATTTATTCATTAAAACAGATACACACAGAATTTTATTTTCTTTCATGGAGACTTAGATTTTTATTTTTATTCATAGTCTTCTCTGAAGGTAAATTGTATTCTAAATTGTAAATTAATATTTCATCTGTGATAATCACATTGACAGGATTTACACTTTGGACTGAGGCATATTTTTAAAGGAAAAGCAATGAACCACTTCATGTAATAATTCCTTTTTATATACAACTCATCATTTTTTAAAGAAAACTATTGACCTTAAAATTGCAATATCTCCATCATTTATCTAGTGCTTTTAATTCTTAAACTCTTTTGAACAGCTAACAAGTTATATATGAATGATAAAAAATTTATCTGTGGCAGAATATGCAGAATGAGCTTCAGTAGTACCAGCCACCACCCTCCCCCTGCAAAAAAAACCCCAACAAACCCAGAAGTTACATTTCCCAGTATTGCTTCATAAAATGGACATTTCCAGACAAGAATACCTATTTCTAAATCAGATCCTAAGCATAACCAAATAATATTAGGATAATTATTCTCTTCATTGTGAAATATAGGTTAGGGATGGACCTGCTGGAAAGCAGTTCTGAGGACAAGTATCTTGGCACCCAGGTAGATAGTAAATTATCCATGAGCCAGCAATATGTGCCCTTGCTACAAGAAGTCCAATGGAGTCCTTGGTTGCGTAAGGAAGAGTGTGACCAGTAGGTGAAAATACATCATTCTTCCTCTCTATTCTGCCCTGGTGAGGGCATAGCAGGAACCCTGTGTCCAGTTCTGGGCTCCCCAGCTCAAGAGAGACAGGAAACTACTAGAGGGAGTCCAGTGGAGGGCAACAAAGGTGACTGGGGGATTGGAGCATCTCCCTTATGAGGAAAGGCTGAGAGAGCTGGGACTGTTTATCCTATGAGAGGAGAGCTTCTTAATGCCCACAAGTATCTAAGGGGTAAGTGCAATGGAGCCGGACACTTTTTGTTAGTTCCCAGTGACAGGATGAGGAGCAACAGGCCCAAGTTGGAACACAGGAAGTTCCATTTAAATACAATGAAAAACATTGTTATGTTGAGGATGACAGAACACTGGAATAGGCTCCCCAGGGAGCTTGTGTAGTCCCCTTCTCTGGAGGTATTCAAGACCTGTCTGGATGCAGTTCTGAGTGATGTGTTCTAGGGAATCCTGCTTTAGTGTGTGGGGCTGGACTAGATGATCTCTAGAAGGCCCTTCCAACTCTGACAATTCTGAGATTCTGTCAAAGTTAATATTTTTGACTAAGGTAATCATATTCAGAAAATCAGTTAAAATTCTAAACACTATACCATGAAGCTTTTGACTGCACCTCAGCTATTTTAAGAGAAGGAAGGGAAGAGACAAAAAAAAATTTCTAGAAAGGCTGATTTGAAAACAATTATGTTTAATTGTTCATCATTATAATTTGGTGAGCTGGTGATTTCTGAGACTAACACAAAAAATACTTCATAGCATAAATGCTATCTTGATGTGCTCTTAACTATATGCATCTGCTTCCTGACCACCTGTGAGGGAGGAGCTGTGGGAATTAGTGAACAACATGGAGTTGCTTAATATTGTCCAGGAAGCCTGACGCAGATGTGGGATGTGTTTATTTAGCTAATTGTTTTACTTGCGAAGCACTTATCCCAAGGTTTTCATCAGGAAAGAAGAAACTTTGTGTCTCATGTTGTGTCTCCTGTGCGAGTGCTAAGGTCTAAAACCCTGTGATAAAGACCAAGGCAAACAGATACCTTGAAAATAATAGGCTATTTGAGGGCCCGGAAGAAATCATTTGCTCACGCTTTGTAGAGGCTGGTGATGTTTCTCTCCTGAAATCAATCTGTGTTCTGTAAATAAATTGTTAATAAACACGCCTGCTTATTGGAATCAGCCAGAGAAACAGATAAAATCCCCAGGCAATTACTCCGTTGTTCTAGGAATCAGGTAGCTGGCTGATTTGCAATCAGATAGACAGGCTGTCTGTCCTTGGGGGGTTCTCTGTGGGGATGCTTTCTGAACTGCATACATATCACCCTATCAGAAGAAAAAGGGAAAAAAACCCAACAACCCACAAACAAACAAAAAACATCTCAGCAAGCTGCAAGGATCTAGCTCACAGTGTCAAAGGGAAAGGCTCAAGGTGCCAAACTTTCATGCTTACTTTCCTGAGAGATACAGAATTTGCTGCTACTAAACCAGATCTGTCAAAAAAAGGACAACTCTTTAAAGTAGAATGAAAGAAAAACAAATATCTAATGTCTCTTCTCAATCAATTGAAGGAAAGTGCTTTATTTCACTATTTATATTGGTGGTAG
>NW_009970725.1:6128203-6150966 GCF_000747805.2 Chaetura pelagica
AACATTTATTATTCCTGCAATGGCTTTGCTTATGGAGAGACAAGTGTGTGGTGAAATTATGTTGCAAAACCTGGAATCCAGCTTTCTGGATGTCTTTACCGTTTTGTAACAAAGCCAAACTTCCCACCTAAAGAAATTTTCCCAGGTCTACAAGTTCCCATGGGAGCCCTGTAAAAAATACTTTTTATTTTGCTACCTTACTGTGAGAATGATTTACTCTGAATAATTGATTAAATGAGTTTAGCCTCTTTTTCTGTCTGTAGGATGTCTACAAATGTATCATAACTTTCTTGCATATATTTGTTATTCTAAACTACTTGACAGGTCTTTTTTTTTTTTTTTTTTGTATATTAATTTGTTTACTCTGTAGGTTGCAACATAGATTCTGAAAATATACCTTCCCTATCAATTTGTGACTGGTTATCTAAATTAGGCAGCTATCTTTTTTTTCCTCTGGTTGTCAAAGTACTCTCTCTATGTAGAACAAGTCTCTTGCTCTCCATCTGAAGTTGAAGATGCAGCTTCATGCATACATGATCAGTCCTCCAGAAAAGAAGAAATCTGCCATGAAAGCCCATGGTCAGAAGTTTAATGTGGTCTTTGGGTTTTTTGTTGTTTTTTTTTATTTTTATTTTCTTTAATGAATTTTTTTCTAAAAGCCACTTATATTTGAATTTACTACAGGTAAGAGGATCAGAAACACTCACATAAAAATCTGAATACCGTTATTTTTCATTATAAGCTTAGAGGTTTTTTTGTTGGAAAACTCTGTAAAATTACCTATACAAATATTAAGGTAGCCAGTGAATTCTAAGTGCCAGATTTGCATGCTTGGAAAAAAAAAAAAAAAAAAAAATCCACATAGATGTGAAACTTCTTCTGAGAATAGTTCAAACAAATGTTAAGGGAAGCTGATTCATGTTATGTCTTAGATCAACGGAAGCAGAAGGAATCCCCAATGTCTGCTAAGCCGCCGTTTCTTTCTAACATTGTTCTTTAGCTATTAGTTACAGAACAAAATAAATAAATAAATAAAAATTATGGCACGAATCTACAGTAAATAACAGTATTCATATTAAACTGGAATTCTGGATTCATCATGTAAAATACATTTTTTAAAAAGTATTTTATGCATAATAATTCCGCATCAACTTGCTGTGTGTGTCTGGAGCATTTGGCATAAATGCGATCAAAAATCCTTCTTCTGCAATCTCTGTGGAACTGCTCATGGACACCATTACAAGCCCTATCCAAAAGCCAATGAGACTAAAAATTTAAGAAAAAAACCACATTCTGGTCTTACCATTTTCATACTGATATATATCTATTGATTTTAGTGGAGAAAAATCAAATTAGAACCCCGCTTATTTTGTTAGTGCAAGCGGTAACTTGACACACATGCAAAAGGAAGTTCTAAGTTAATACAGAAGGGTAAAAGACCTTGTGGTAAGAGGAAGGGAAGAAAAAAATCCTTTTTCACAGTGACATATTTATCCATTGTCCTCAGACAGACTAAGCTGAAAAGACTATGGCAAGCTGAGTATTCATCTATTAAAATCTGCAAACAGTTAATTTTAAGAGCTAACCTGAATAAAAGAGAAAACAGTTCTGTTGAAATACTGAGTGGATTAGCTGTGGACGTGAAAGAAATGGGAGTGATGAGTTGTTTTGTAGCCAGGGATTTAAAATATAAGTGCACAATTAGACTGTGGTGATTTCCAGATCTCATTTGCACCTTCATTTAAGGAGAACGGCTGGCAGGGAAACTGCCCTAGAAGTATTATCCACAGTGATAATAAACTTAGGTTGCTCCAAGGAGAAAGAAAAGGAAATTAGAAATACATCATACGTTAGAGCTGGTATATGCTACTGACTGAGAATTAGGCACTGACATGCAGCAACTCCAGGGGAGCTGTCAGTGACTCCACCAAGTTTTCTAGCAGGTGTCATTGTAAGATAGTGGCATCAAATAAGCTGGAGACAGGTTGGAGGAAAAACAGCAAAAGCTGCAAAATGGAAAGGATATATTCATGTGTGCGTGTGTGTCCATGTATATGTAACATCTCTGTGGTCTGTGCTATCTGATTTAATAACTAATCTTTCTTTCTATGTAACACCTTCCTTACCAAGAAACACCTTGGGGCACATTTGCAACAACTGTATTGTTGTTTTTATTAAAACCATACTGGAAAATATAGAATTAAATGAAACCTGTTCACAGGCACCTTCTATGGTAGACAAACATCTTAATGACACAGAGTGGACTGGAGGAACACAGTGAGTTTTTGGGTGCATAAATGTGTAGTTGTGCACATGCACCACCGTGTTCTTTCAAATCAGCCTTCATGTATCACCACTGCTGAGTCTAAACTAAAAGCAAACCAGTGTGGTACCATTTCAGTAGCAGCCATGCCTACAGTATATAGCTTCAAGGGACAGGTTTTATCTATTTTTAGACTACTTCTCATTTTGTAATTTTCTTTCATTGCAATATAATCTTATTGTGTAGGTTTTATGCTTCTCATTCCTCCATTACCTTGGCCTTTAGACACTATTTCGATTTGTGTTCTGCCTGACTGGATGCACAGTGTCAGACGCCTCCTTGTCAGACAGTCAGTAGAGACTCTAGTTTTATTGCCCATAACAAATAAAAGTTATCTTCCCTCTTTAAAACCTGTCTGTGACTTGCAGAGTCTACAAGTTCAACAGCACAGTGTTGATGGACGCTATAATACCAATGAGCAGATGAGACAATTAGACTGTAACCATTTGTTTAAAGGATTTAGGGTCTCTTTACAGCCTCTGTGAGCCATTATTAGTATTTTATTGCTTTGCTTTGTGATGGAAGGACACATAAGACAAAAGACAGTTTTTCTGGATCTTTTTCGTCGGTTTTCCATTTTTTGTATCTGTGTGTGAGATCTGCTAATAAAAATCCACACAAACTTATGAGCTACTTGTGTTGTGCCTGTGAAGGAGCCCCTTGTTTGGAAAATAATACTCTAAGGAAAACAGTCTTTTCTTCTCATTTTTGTTTTCTCAGTAGTAAACAATTCAATAATCCAGAAATCCATGTTGCAATTGTACCCTTAGAAATTGTACTTTTAGGCTTCCATTCAGTTTTGCTGATCAGTTATTGATCAGTCATATGTATATACAATTAATTAGGAGTAATTTCATCACATTTTGTTTAATCAAAAGGGAAAAAAAAATGTTCTCCATCCTGCTAAAAAGGGTGGAGTTCAAGACAGAAGGAGGCATGAGGTGATGGGGCTAAATGACAAGACCAAAGGAAAACAGGCTTTTCAAAGTGCAGAAGATGAAATAAACATTTGTCTATTGCAAGCAGCTAAATCTTGACTAGGGCTCCCAACTTCTCAAAGAGCTGCAGGGCACTAGTCAAAGGTGGCACATACGCACATCAGAGACAAAGGTGTTTTGAGTCAGCACTGCACTCTGTTTCCACTAGCATGCTTCAGTATCTATGAACAGCAAATTGTTCAGATAGCCAGCTGTTTATTGACACATTACAGAGAACAGACTTTCATTTTATGCCTCCTGTAAGGATATTTCCAAATAAAGCAACAATATTCCATGGGATACATTGGTTCTTTGGCTCACAGGCTGGTCCAAGAAAATGATGCATTTGAGGACTTAGAGATACTTAGAGATTTAAAGAAGGCAGCCTCACAAGCTACAGTACCATTTAATGTTATTTTTCCCTTTAATTTATGGGCATCACAAACTCCAGAGTTCAAAGCTTGTTCAAGCCTTTCAGCTTGAAATGTTAAGAGCTTTACAAAGCAAACATGTTTTCATCCTCAAAGAATGACATTTGAAAAAAAAAAAGTGTCTTAAAGGCTAGTAGTGCATTTAGTTTTTTGCTTATGTTTCTAGGCCAAAGAGCATAACATTTTCTTGGTAGCACAAAGACTGAATGCTGGTGATTTAATGTATTTATTTTTTACTAAGAAGAAATGAAGATAAGAATTTTACATTAAAATCATAGAATTACTGAAAATGTGACATTGGTAAGAAAAAATAATCTATAATTGCCTATTTTCTTACAATGAAAATTGTTATTTGCTGCTACTTTTAATTACTACAAGTAAACCTATTCATCTATTTCAAATAGCTATGTTAGAGCATTGTCGTGTAATAGCTCAGTAATTAACACAATGCAAATTAGGAGACAGACAAATAGGATACTGCAAATAGTATGATGGACCCAGAAATACTTAATTTTAGGATATGGCAGAAAAACTTGCCTGGTTTGTGTTAGTCATTTTTTTGTCCAGAGATGGATGGCACCATCAAAAGGAAGAAAAGTGATTAAAAGTCAGCTATTCGTTACTTATTTCTAAAAAGGCACCAACAAAAACATAAAACTAGATTGAGATTAAACAGGGAAAAAGCCTACTAACATAATAAATTTTAAATATCTTTACAGTTTAGAATGTTTTCATCAAAATCCTGTTCCCAGTACAATAAAGAAGCATCTCCTTGTCAGAAATGTGATCCATTTGAAAGAGCTATTCTCATCTTGAAGGAGAAACTGACTGGCCAGAGTCAGTTCTCTAAAGGGATGAAAGATCTGAGCTGAAATAAAGGAGTGATTACAAGGGACCCACTGCCATTAATTCTGTTGCAGACAGATAAGAGGTGGGACAAATTCCAATGTATTTTCAACATCTCCTTAGGCAGACATCCCTACAGACACCTTCAGCCCTTTTAGCCCTTGCTCAGCGAACTGCATAACCAAATTTGTCCTTGATTGGCACTTGGGGTGAGCTCTGGCAAGTCCACTGATTTCAGCATGAGCACAAGAGATCTTTTAGTTGAGACAGAAGACAGCAACACGATGCTACTTTGCAGACCCACTCTTTATATGACTTATCAACCATAAAGAGAGTCTCTAAGAAGGGTGTCATAATGTCACGTCAGCTGTTGACCTGTTTCTCATGCTTTTACAACAAAAGTGAATTAGTGGAAAAGCAAAAGAGTTAGCATGGACTTAAGAGATGCATTCTTAATAGGTATGATACCTTACAGAGTGCTTGGAAAAGATGAACAGCAATGAGAGTTTATTTTGAGTGTTTTAATGAAAATAAAAATTAGTGAAAAAATTCCCAAACTAATGTTTCTAGCAACAATATCTTACAACTGTGAATTTTCTAACCCACATGTCATAGGTTGAAATGGCCACGTAAACTTGGAATGTGTTTTGCTATGATATTTGTTTTCAAAAGTAATAGAACCAATGTTTGATGACAGGTGAACATTATTTAGATGATTTATAGAAAAGAAGAATGGATGGAAAGAGGCTAGATAAACCTGTCTCTGTGGATTTTCAGGATGCCTGATAAGAAAGACAGGAGATAGAGTCTTTTTTTAAAGCATCCATCCACATCAAAATTTATAGGATGCTGGAAAAGAGAAGAATGGTGCCGTATAGACAATTTATTTGCCTCATGGCAGGGTCAGCTATAGCTATGTTATTCCAGAGAGATATTTGGCTAAGCTCTGTAATGGATATACTGCATTATTCTTAGGCTTTCTATCTCAGCAGGTGGTTGGTTTAGTCCTATTTTTTTCCCAGTCTACAACTGGAATCTTTTTGTGCTGCAAGACCTTATTTTATTATCCTACACATTGTAGATCTGGAGAATAATTTATCCCCTTGATCTTTACACATTTGAATACATTTTTCATATTAGCTTCCCGAAAAAAAACTCTTTCCTTACAAGTAATTTTCTAGACTTGTGATTGTTATTTTCTTCCTGAAATACAGTCTACTAAACAACCCATGCTGCTGTAGCACAAGTCACTAAAAACAGAGGTGAAAAATTCTTTCACAGATTTTGCAAATCACACTCATATTTATGCAGTCAACGTTGACACTTCCTGTTCCACCACGGCATGTCATCGTTAATTCCCACCACATGTATAGTCTGCTGTAATGCACTGATCCTCCTCTGGAGACCTGCAGCATAGACCACTACTCAGGACTCTACTGCTGCAGCTCACTACTTTTACTACTTGGTACTTCCTGAATAAGAACTTTTTTGTTGATTTTTGTATATTATTAGGGTCATTTATAAGTCTATTTTTTCCCTCTGGATCGCTTGATAGCCCACTCACTTGATAACTAAATGACTCTGAATTTTCTGATTACACAGAACATACAGTGATAACTACATGTCTATATTCTTTGAATATAATTTTACAACTGTTTCTGTATCTACATTATAGCAGTTCCATCTAAATAACTTTTTCTTCTTTATAATACTGTCAGAAAAACAGAGTGAAATTTCTGGAAAGTAAAAAAATATATAACATCTCCTGTTCCTTCACTCCAAAAGATTTCTTAACTTGTGATAAAAAGAAATTGGGGTGGTTTGAAGTGTTTTGTTATTTACAAATGTATGTTGTCTTTCACTCCTCTCCTCATTATGCTCTAGCTGTTTACAAATTTATTACCCAGTCAAGATTTTTAGGGGATGGCATCACTTTGCTTTGTTTTGTTCCCTTTGTTTTCACAATTAAGGTCAGACTGAATGTTTGCAAATCTGTGTTACCCTCCAACTCTCAAGGAACAGCAGCATGGGCCAGATTCTGACAGCCTACATTGTACTGAAGTTCCTACTGCTTGTGCTCCTTACTGACTGGATGTATCTCAAGGTGTAAAGCTGTAAGAAGACAAACAAGACACAGACATTTATATGTTTACTCAGACATTCATACTCATGGTTATGATCCTGTGTTTTCTTTTTTTCCAGCCTTCTGCTCTGTCTTGATATAAAAGGAGTAATGTACAATGGTTTTCAGCTGCTATTCCTTAAGCATATGGGAGTGCTGGTTAGAGTTAATTTTCTTCACAGTACCTGGTATGGATTTTTGGATTTGTGCTGAAAACAGTGTACATAATTCAGAGATGTTTTCCTTACTGCTGAACAATGCTTACACAGAGTCAAGGCCTTCTCTGCTTCTCATCCCAGCCCACCAGTGAGCAGGCTGGGAGTGCAAAAGAGTCTGGGAGGGGACACAAGCTGGGACAGCTGACACCAACTAACCAAATGGATATTCAATAACATATGATACCTTATTCAGCATTTAAATCTGGATGAAGAAGAAGGAAGGGAGGGATGTTCAAAGTGATACTGTTTGTCTTCCCAAGTCACCATTATGCATGATGCATGATGCATAATAACACTGTTCCACATGACATCCTGGTCTCCAAACTGACAAGGCATGGATTTGACAGATGGACCATTCGGTGGATAAGAGATTGGCTGGAGGGCTGCACCCAGAGAGTTGTGGTCAATGGCTCAGTGTCCAAATGGAGGCAAGTGACGAGTGGTGTCCCTCAGGGGTCAGTATTGGGACCAGTGCTGTTTAACAGCTTTGTTGGAGACATGGACAGTGAGATTGAGTGTATCCTCAGCAAGTTTCTGATGACACCAAGATGTGTGGTGTGGTTGACACCCAAGAGGGAATGGAAGCCATCCAGAGGGACCTTGACAGGCTGGGGAGGTGGGCCAGTGCCAACCTCATGAAGTTCAACAAGGCCAAATGCAAGGCCCCACATCCGGGTCGGCACAACCCCAGGCACAAATACAGGCTGGGGAAAGAATGGATGGACAGCAGTCCTGAGGAGAAGGACTTGGGGGTGGTAGTAGATGAGAAGCTCAACGTGATCTGCCAGTGTGTGCTGGAGCCCAGAGAGCAACTGCATCCTGGGCTGCATCAAAAGAATTGTGGCCAGCAGGGCCAGGGAGGTGATTCTGCCCCTCTGCTCTGCTCTGGTGAGGCCACACCAGGAGTGCTGTGTACAGTTCTGGTGCCCTCAGCACAAGAAAGATATAGACCTGTTGGAGACGGTCCAGAGAAGTGCCACCAAGATGATCAAAGGCCTGGAGCACCTCTGCTATGAAGACAGGCTGAGAGAGTTGGGGCTGTTCAGTCTAGAGAAGAGAAGGCTCCGGGGAGACCTTATAGCACCTTCCAGTACTTGAAAGGGGCCTACAGGAAAGCTGGGGAGGGGCTTTTCATCAGAGATGATAGTGATAGGACAAGGGGTAATGTTTTTAAACTGAGAGAGAGGAGATTTAGTTTAGATATTCAGAAGAAATTCTTCACTATGAGAGTGGTGAGGAACTGGAATGGGTTACCCAGTAAGGTTTTTGATGCCCCACCCCTGGAGGTGTTCAAGGCCAGGTTGGATGAAGTTTTGTGCAACCTGGTCTAGTGGTAGGGTTCCCTGCTTATGCCAGGGGGGTTGGAACTTGATAATCTTTAAGGCTCCTTCCAACCTTAATGATTCTGTGATGGAGACTTGCTCTCCTGGAGATTAATTCCTTGTTTTATTTTGCTTGTGTGTGCAGCTTTTGCTTTACCTATTAAACTGTCTTTATCCTAACACACAAGTGGCTTAAACCATGACAACGAGTTAATATTTAAGACATTTTAATATTTGTGTTTCTTCACAGGTAAATGCCACCAGGAACAAATACTTTGGCCATTGACTAAAAACCAGGACAGATTTCAGGATCAAAACCAGAAGGCAAAATCTTCAGTGTTGCCTTTTAGATTTGTTTAATGCAATTTTGTACTCTCAGACATATAGACGTGACACTTTGAAAATGTGACTTTTAAGAGAACTTTTGATATATAGTCAAGCTTGTGATTTGTAAGTAAAATGGCTGCAAGAAGGCAATGAAGGAACTGTCATATTTTCTGAAAGCCACATAAGCATGGACTTAACATGAAAATATGGTTTTGGAGTAAAAGCTAATATATAGAAATACATGTCTTTTTCTAGAAAGGCGTGCATGTTGTGGACAAAATCATGGAAATTTCATACCATAGAATTTAGGTAAACTGACCTTATTCTTTGAATTATTTTGAGGTATTTAAGCTTCATTTTTCCTAAGGAAGACCTGTTTTTTTGTAAGTCTTCTAATAATATATTCTGAAGAATCAGCATAACTATTTTGCAGCACTGAAAAGGCAAGAGTATTTTGGAAAATAAAAACACACTCAACATGTAACCAGAGAATCTGCACTAGAGTTTTGATTTAGTAACTATATTGCTGGCACTGAGATCAATGTTCTTTTACATTATGATATAAGAAATAGAAGCACTACTTCTAGACTCTGGTCTGGGAAATATAACGTTACAATCCACCACATTAGAAGTAAATTTGATAAAGAAGCTATTTAAAAATAATTGTAAAGATGAAAAAAATCATTCTTTTATATTCAAAGAGCATGCTGGCAGTTAAAAGAAAATTAATTTATACGAAAATCAAAGGAACTCCTACTTATTATAAACAAGAAATTAAAATTAAAGATCAGTTAAATCAGCATATAATCTTATTAAGCATTTATTGTTTGGAGCTTTTAAGTAACAGAAGAGGATAAGGGAAGAACTCATTTGAGGAAACCACTATCAGTAACTTAAAGAAAAATTGATTGGGTCAATTGCAGCCACTGAACAATCATAGCAGGCTCTCCTGAAAATCAAACCCAGGGCAATTAAAAAAAAAAAAAAAGAAAACATTTCTGATTTAATGTCCAGGGTAAGGTGGACTTCAGCTGAGCAAAGTGAGACTTTATCTTAACTGTCACTGTATTTATATGTCTGGCATTTGAAAAGGAAATTATACTGTGTTCATCAAGTGGGATTAACTACCTGCCACAATTTTCAACAGTTTGATATTGTTCAGAGAGTCAGGGGGATTAGAAGTGTCTACGACATCAAACTCCAAAATGTATCCTCTTATGTTTCATTTCCACATCATCATCAGATTAGATCTCTGAATAGGAAAGGATTTAGAATAAAAGGCATAGTGTTTCTACTTTTAAAAAAGACATTGCAAAAAGACATTTAGTTTGCAGTTATAAAAAGAAATCACCTCACTGCACACCTGCATACTACCCCTATCTACACTATTAAACTGGCAAGCTTTGACTGTGGTCTAAAAAAAACTGTATATTAAAAGACCTTGTTTATTTTTCTCATCGATTTTATCAGTACATTGAAATTTCAGAAAAGTTTATATTACAATCTCAGTTTGAGATATAACTTTCCAATGCATTCTTAAATTGGATTCAAAATTCATGACTGGAGCAGGCCAAGTGATCTCTCTGGAGCATGCTGATGTTGTCAAGGCTAATCATTATTTCCTATTGAGTTGTATCCAAGTGAGCTCATATTCCATCTTTAGTTCTCATGTTTTAGCTTTTTAACAGTTCAAAGATGGCAGGAAAGAAAGAATAATTATTAATCAGAGTCACTTTGCCTGTTTTTCCCACAAGACACATACATATTTATTTATTTATTTATTTATTTGCTTTTGGCTTGAAATACAGTTTTGTGCTTGATAAGAAAAGCTTTGTTGAGTGTAAGAAAATATAACTTGTGTTGAAAGGTAAAAAATAAAGTCCACTAGCTGTAACAGTCTGGAATTTGCCAAGTCTCAGTCTGGAGAGAAAGTCCAAAGAAAGCAGTTCAGTGTAGTAATTTCATTCTGGAGATGAAAGCCTACACACCACATAAGAAATTACATCAGTGATCTAAAAACTACCTTGTTTTTAATATCTCAGTCCATTGCATTGGTCTAAAAACAGATGAACAAAAAAGACACGATCATTCATCCTTGAAAAATGTGATGTAGCAGTTCAGAAGGGGATAGTGGTAGTGATCTGTCTCCACACAAAACATTTAGCTGAAGTCACCCAGATCTTTTCTCAGTCAATATTTCTCTTGAGAATACATTTCATCAGGAGATTTTCATTATGGCTTCAGATAGACTAAAGCAATGAAACAAAGGACTTCTTCATAGTATAGTCTGGAATTATCTTCCCACGCTGCACAAAGTTGAAAGCCAAGTTATGCAGAATTTAGTGTATTGTGTTGGGGGGGTTATGTAAATATTTGTTTAATAGCTATGTGTCATCCAGTTTTTGTAAATACTTGTTTGGATTTCAATGTGACTTGTCTGTACCCTCTCAGCTGTAACACCTTGTTTTAAGAAAATATTTATGTGAACTTTGCAAACCAAAAGCCTGTTGTGCAGCTCAACTTCACACTTTTCTTGGCCAGCCCCATGAAAAAGAAATATGGTTGTAGCCTGAAACAAGGCTTGTCTTGCATTTCTTCAAGTATTTGTTGAAGAAAAGTCTGTGCCAGAAATGTTACAGTCACAAAGGTATGTAGACTTTTAAAAATAAACATGACGTCTCAGACAGTTTGTTTTACACCGTGTTAACCCTAACTGCATTATGCAAATTAGAATTACAGATACTTTTACTTAAATTACTTAGATTATAAATGTTAATAGGGTGGGGACTCTCTTTTGTCTAGTATGCATAAATCATGTACCACAATTCAGTCTACTTTGTTTATCAACCCTTGATTATTCACAAAATAATATTACAAGACAAAATAAAAATCTAAAACACTGCTGATTCATTTTGGCTTTATACAATATATTCAAAACACATGGAATCAAGTTTCTTGGGACACTATTTTCTGGCTCAAGCAGCTACTTGAGATAACAGGGGAGATTCAGAGTACCAATAAGGCTGAACTGGTTTGAGGTAACCAAGATGCGTGATTCATCCAAGCTGGCTCAGAGAAATCTTACTATTTCTTTCATGATTTCTAAGAAACTACTGAACAAAGTGGAACAAATATTTTCACAGGCAGAGTCAATCAACTGAATAGCATGTATATAAGTTATTCATATGTTCAGAATAATAGAATCTACAATTTAACTTTTTTCATTTTGCAAATTATTTGGATACAGGTTATGAATTTTACAAATATATTTTTCTATTTACAGTTCTTCAGTAAATAGCATGTGTTAATAAGGTTTAGTTCATTATTTGTTCATGAGCTGATCATTGAGAATATTCATTATTTATACTGTATAATTTGTCCTCTATATTACATGGCATTATTTATGTTCCACAAATAGGTGATTTATAAATAGCTTTATAAATAAAATTAATTGTGTTTTCCTTCATCAGATTAACCATGAACTTTCCTAGTTGTTAAAATATATCATCCAAATAATAAGAACAACATGTGAATCACACTGCTGATCCCCATAATTCCTATAAAATTGATGGTGCCTTTGTCGTAGATTTTTTATTTATAAATGTAGAAAATAAACATTTCTGAGTTGAAATAGAGGTAAATTACTGAATGAGAGAAATTACAAACAAAATAGTCTGAGGTATTATGAATTCTATATTTATAGAAGCAATAATGTGGTTCTTATACTGAGGTATAAGGAAACATAAGGGAGAAGTATGGAGTAATTTGAATCAAGCTTAAGATTTTCAGGACCATTATTATGTTCACATGAATACACTTATTTCTCCTCTTACTTTAGTTTGAGGAAGAAGACATTTCTTTTTTAAAGTGTGAAACGTTCTGCAAACAAAGAGAAACATAGAGAAGGAGGCAAAATGTATTGGGGCAGAGAGGGGAAGTTAAAAATCACATAGCAACAAAAGCTCCGAATTACAGTTTTCAGTGTTGCCTAACCCATAGGCAGTAACAAGCCCTGCACAGAACAGCGGGGTGCAATCCAAAAGCCACTGGTCCTGGGGATTTCAATGTCCCTGAAACAATGAGAGGAAGTGGCACAGCTGCAGCATTTCCCTCAGACTTGCATTTTACAGAGGTATTTAGAAAGCAGTGGCATCTGGGCCCTGCAGCTCAACTGCACAGCACAGTAGGGGTTGTTTAAAAAAACCAAGAAATGGGAAGCAATGTACTTGGTTGGAGTCCTGCATCTGCCTGGCACTTAAATATCACTAAAAGAGCCAAGAACCCATTTTCTCGGGATTTCTTTAAATAACAATTAAAAAAAAAGTTTTCATTAAATTCTTTTTCTAACACAAAGAGACAATGAAACAACAGGGAAGGAAACACAGCCAGTTTGTTGGAGGGATGTGTGTTATTGGAATCACCTTGGGTGCAAGACAAGGCAGCAGCACAAGCAGGCTGCTCTACAAGGGGAATCAAGCTGGGAGCAAGCAAGGACAGCAGGGCAGTGCCCTCACTGACGAGGGGTGCAGCTCATTCCCAAACACAGGAATCAGCTCTTCCTGTGATTTACTCCCAGGAGTACAGACATTAGTAAATACGAAATTGGGTTTTCAGATTATTAGTCTTTCCCTTCACCAGCTTAATATCTGGTTTTGGGAAAGCACCAATGTGTAATTATATGATCTCTTATACCAAGCAAATACTTTGTCATAATTTTTTGTCTCTATCTTTGAGTACCACACTTTGATTACATTACAGAGAAGAATTATGAACTACTTTTCTAAGTCAAATAGATGTGATCAGGGAAAAAAAGCCCACAATCAATCATGGGTGATGCAGTAAAACTATCCAGGCTTCCTACACTTCTGAATGTATAAATTCTTTTATACCAGTAGCTATGAAGATGAAACAACTGTGAATTACTAAATGTTCTGAATTAATAAGAAAAATGATCATCTTTAAAGAATATTAAATTCCCCATAGAAATGCTGATTAAAGTATGGTTTGGTAATCAGAAAGCTGATCATAAAAACCAACCAAAACAATTAAAAATAAATAAATAAATAAAAATCTATATATAGCAAAACAAACCCCAGCTCTGAGTAAAAAGATTACAAGATATTTGCATATTTTTCTAGTTACTATCAATCTACAAGTGGAGAAATTGTATTATAGGTCAGTGTGGTAGAATAACAATGCAAAGGTTACCATTTAAGTGATATACAGAATGCTGTAAAAATGATCCACAGCAACAAAACAGAATCAAATTAAAATCATGATTATGAGAGAAAGCAAACACAGAAAGTCAAACTGAAGAAATTATTTCCACCTAATGTGTCCAAAGGAAGGTTTTGCTTTTAAGGTGTAATTTTTCATTTGATATGGGTAAATCACTGATGTGCCACAGCCCACTGCTGGACCTCAGAAGGGCAGATCCAAGTTAATTCTTGGGTTACAAGAATTAGGGGCTTCCGAACTTAGTCATTCTCAAGCACAGTACCTAAAAGCCTCCTGATCTTGCCAGTGGTTCCTATAGATAAAAATGAAAAAAATCATTGCATTGGATTGAGCCTGATAAAGGCAGACCAAAAGTGCTTCCCCTAAGTGTTTAAATACTTTTGTTTCCCAATGCTCAATTCATTAATTAAATGTTTTAAATTCAGTGAAATTCCTTCAGTTGAGCCTGTCTTGTCTGAAACTGTAACGGATGAGTGATTTCCCTGTCTTTATTTTGACCCAACAGTTTTCTTGCTCGTTATTCCTCTTTTCTTTCTTATCCTACTGTGAGGAAGGAGTGAGTGAATGAGCAGCTGTGTGGATGCTTGGCTGCTGGCCAGGGCCAACCCACCACAAATACACTTTTTTCAACATTTCTGAGACATCTAATTTAGTGTATGGGAATGGTCCAGCATTCCAGACAGAGAGCTGCTGCTTTGCACATTCATATTTTCTTTCCTTGAAGGCAAATGTAGGGAAGAGGTTACAAGGAATATGATGTTTACACACTTTTTTGGGTTAATGAGGCAAATGTAAACAAGACATATGGGTGCAGGAATTCATAGGCTCTGGAGCTTAGATGTGGCTATAGGCACCTACAAGGTGAATGGTGTTAAGTCATGTATTTCAAAATTTGAATCTTTTGCAGCAGCAGCCTACTTCTTTCTACTGAATATGTAGGATACCTAGGATGGATATTCCACTAGCTTGCTCACCTCAGGTGACTAAAGCTTAGGTACAAGTAGGTTACTGAGAACTGCTGACCTACAGGGAAACGACAGGTACTTGATCAATGTAATAATCCAACCCTTTGAGTGCTCCCTGGAGTTGTTAGGAAATCCAGTTGGGATCCTCAGTCCAGAAATCTTGTACAGTACAGGCTTTCCTTAGGTTAACACAGCATAAATAATTTCTACCTCTGAAAAAACAACTGGTCTACTTAATATCCTAGTTACTGCAGTATTCTGCTACATCATGAGATAAACCAGTTCAATTGCAGCCCTCTTTCATCTTGCAGATTCCCAATTTTACTTGGAAAATACCTTAGATAAACCATTGACACTGTCCTGGAAATCAAGACCATAGTAAAGACCTCTTTCAGAATTTCGTGGATATCCTGAGGGTTAGACTGCTGTTTGTTCTAGGTGTAACCGTTTTGTTATGATGAGTAGAAATTTGGCTTTCCCTCTAAAAACTCCCAGTCTGTCTTTCCTACATGTCTGACCTTCTTTTGTGAACACTGAGCTGTCCCCTTATAACTAGCTGGACAAAGGATAGATACCCTTTTGGTTTCTGTATGCTCTTACTGTAATGAATCCCACAGTGTTCTTGCAGCTGCAGCATGGTACTGCATTGGGATGATGAGACTTTGACTTCACTTTGCCCTGGAAGCAAGCCCAAGCATGCAGGCAGGGGATGTACTTGTAAGGGACCCTTGGTACAGGCACTGCAGCTTGGAGCCTGTGAGGAATGCTGCAGAATGCACTTCTGTTGTCCTACAGCCATAGCCTTTTAGACTTAAGCACTAAGTACACCTGCATTGCATAACTGAGGCAAAACTACCAGATACTGAAATAATTCGAAGACTACAAAATCTGAGACCTTAGAACTCACACTTGATTTGAACTCCACTTTTTGGCCTATAAAAACCTTTTTGAAGTGCACTCATGTTTTGTGATGGGTTTGGGGTACTGTTTTTTTCTTTTTTAATCTGATTTTCTCCCTCACCCTTCCACAGGTGATGTAATCCAGCACTAAGGTTCAATTTAACAACTGCTTAACTTTATAGACAGATGAGACCAAGGACCTCAGAGATTGCAAACCGTAGTCTGAGAGTATTTCAAACTATAGAATATGAGTAGATACAAGATGCTAAGAGATTAGAAATCAAAGTAAATAATTTTATTTCAAAACCAAGATGAAATCTAAGTATTTTCTTCAGTAAACCATATTAGTTATTTTTTTCTTGAGTCTTAAAAGGTTTTCCTCAGCTTAGAGCATTTGTTATAAGCAATTTAAATTAAATTACATTCTTAAGTTTATTTTAATTTAAAAAAAAAAAAAATAAAGACAAATGGGAAACTCCTGAGATCACCAAAATGACATCTAGAGTTATGACATGGGAGTGGTAGCAAAGGCAGAATGAAATATTCACAGTATGACTGATTCAGAATTTAGAGACCAAAATTTAAATGCAGAGAGATGTATCACAAAAAGGGTTCAAGCAGAGAATTTTACTTAGTGCAGTTGCCAATAAAGCCATCAAAGCAAATAGCTCAAATGAGTTTAATAGAGAACTCTGCATGTTTGAGCAGGCAGGGAATCAAAGGATATAGTTACTAAGGAAGAAAATGGGTGTGAGATAAATTTAAAAGGAATAGCTTATTGGGTCAGGTGTCCTTTTCTTTCTCTGGCAGTGCCTTGTGTCCTTGTTTCCTAATTTTTCATAAAGGGAGAATTGAAAATAGTCATAAGGAAAAGCCCTACAAAGACTATAATTAAAATGTACTGCAAATGTTTTAATCTAACTGACTTGTGTTTTGATTTGGGATTTTTACATTAATTAGAGAGACTATGAAGGCTGTGAGAATCATTTCATCAAAGACAAAGGCTTAAAGAACAGCTCAAGACTGAGAGATTACTTCTTAATGGAAACATCTTCAATATGGGAACTAAGACAATTTTGAAACCTTGGGTCTAAAGAAGGAAAACTACATAAAATCGAAACATGGCACATAAAACCTATACTTCGGAGAAATTAGCCTAAACCAACCACATAAGTCAGAGAATAAAGTGCCTGTTAGAATTCAGTCTACCTGAAGAAATACTAAACGTAGGTTGCAATACTAGATATTGTACATCAGTATATAATTTTTAATTTGCAACAAAATTGAAACTAATTTGCATGTTATAATTACCTTCCCAACTGTCTTGTGGGAGATAAAAACAGAGCTATTAACGAAACTTCAATATATCAGAGTTTCTAGACTAAATAAATTTACTCTATGATATTGCCTAGAAATCTTTTTCAAAAATAGCAAAAAGAATAAATATGCTTAATTAAACAAAAAGAACTGGAAACATATGAGGTTTAAAATAATAATGCTTAAATAGTATTTTGTACCAACAATCATCTTAATTATTTACTTTCATAAATAAAACTGCAGTTGTATTTAATATCTTGATTACATGCTTCCTTACAATGCTTGGGCTACTATAAGCCATACTGCTTATCCCCAAAGTGCTTTGAAAACAACATATTAAACCTTGTAATGCCTTCAAAAAAGGACATGCTGTGACCACCAGTAGTAAAAGGTGGAAGTGGGATATTTTGAAGTGCTGAGGGCTATAAGAGAGGTCACTCCTTAGACTGAAGCTACTGGAAGCCAGAATCTTTTAGATCGGGTCATTTATCGTATTTTACAACACCTACGTAAGCCATAGACATAAATGTATAGCAAGTGCTACATAATTTGAGATTAATTTCGGAATTGTAAATAACTTTTTTGTCTCCTGAGTTGAGTTTTAGCAGTTGCAGGGGTTAGACCACTGGATCACATCTCCCTTGCTGAACAGCATTTGTGTCTCTGTGTGTACAGACTATATTTATTTCCTGCTTTTAAAGCACTGAATTTTAGCATATTGTTCCTTACTATCTCTAACTTGGAAGAGAGAGATCACCTGAACCCCAGATTAATTTTGAAGCCACTCAATTGGGAGCAGATGGCACAGTCAGACTGACAGATCAAGGATTTATTTCCTTTCCCTTTCCCTTCCCCTTCCTTCTCCTGTCCTTTCCTCTCTATTCCCTTCCCCCTTCCTTCTCTTCTCCCTAATTTTACGGTTCAGGCTTACTAGAGATGTTCAGAGAAAGGTAGTTTTGGTGTATGGAGATTTTTTTTTCATTTTGCTTTTCTTCAGGACTGCAGAATTCTTCAATGAAAACTAAAAACACCAGGTTTTCTCAACTGGAGCCCCAGTGCACTTGATTGAAATGCCTCAATGCTGATATTGGGAGACTAGTCAGTTAAAATCAGCCAGGTGAGCTGGAAGAAAATAAAGTAGGTCTGCTTGATAAGCTACTAGTTTTCCATAATATCTTTGTCAAAGTTATTGTCTGCAGACTGGTTTGATTTTTATGGTATAGTATTCTTTAACAGAAAAATAGTTTGAGAAAACATAACCACACAGACACAATGATGAATCTTGCTGTGGTGACTTGAGACATTAACTTATGACCTATACAGGAGAGAAGCAGACAAGCTTACTTGAAGCACTCCAGTCATTGTCTAGTGTAATCACTTAAGCTGCTAGCTATGGTAATTTGTGCTATTATGCCAGAATGAAGCAGATGAAATATGCTCACAGCCTCCTGTTTGCCAGGTCTGCTACAAGGGTATAACCTCCAGAAAATGCATGAGGCAGGCAGCGGAGCAGAGGCAGTATCTTAAGTAGCTACAGGGATCTGCTTTACTGAGCATGAGTGAGAGTCTGTGTATTTTTGCTATTGGAAGTATGCAATTCTGTGTGCAATTGCTGATGAGTGGAGAGCAGAAATATATATTTTTAAATTATCTTATTGGTGGTAGAGTAGAATGAGACCACAGTATTTTTACTTCATATTGGATTTGAGAAAGATTTGATACTGTGTCTCTACACATACTCTAAATAAGTGATGTACTAATTCCCTGTGCTGCCTAAAAGTCCTCAAATCCACATGATCTGATCTTTTGTAAATATAATTTGTATCAAAAGAACCCTTGAATTTGCATTAAGAAGTGCAGTGTTACTTGCTCTTATAGCTCAACCAGAGAGAAATTGAGTAAAATCTAACAAGCTGCTTAACCACGAAGTAAAAATAAATATATATTTTTGTCAGTGAATAGATTAATCTTCATAGATTTTTTTCACAATAAGCTCTTTAATTTAAATCCAAAATGCAAATGTACATGAATATATTAGAACTTACTTTGCATTTTGTATGGAAATCTCAAATTCCTTTCACATCTTTATGGGTTTGCCTGTAAGTTTAAAACACAGGCCTTTCTCTGTTCATCTGTGTTGTTTCACAATTCCCTGCTCCAGTGCCTATCTCAAAGATGGATTTTCACCCAGGTTGCTAAGGGCAATGCTTAGAGATATGCAAGCAGATCAGTGTTGCTAAGTGTCATTACAAAGCTTTATGATGTTACACCTTTAGCCCAAAGAGGCTAGTTGAAGTCACATTGGGTTTCTAATCCTGGCGCCAAAAGATGACAGTAATAGTAAGAAAAAATACTTTTCCATACACTATAAATGTATATGATATCTGTAAAGAAAAGGTCAGTTTTCATTTCTTTGTTCTTCCAAGCTCATAGCTCATATTATTTGCTACTGTTGATAACAGTCTAAAGGTATTTTGAATCCCCATGACTGTAATTTTCTTTGACAATGCATTCAAAGCTCAGACAAGCTGATTCAGTTAAACAAAGGTCTGAAACTTTCATTACTGGAAGAAGTTGAATAGGGTTTTTTATAAAATTAATTGTATGTACATCTGAAGCACACAATGATTCAGTCTGTGACATAAGAATATTCTTTTTTCTTTAATATGATTTTGTTGCTAAGAAGAAAGTTCTGCATGGCTCTGTGAGATTCAGTAAATCCAAGAAAATATAACAAGAAAACAGACATTGTATTTAAATTTGTGGTTTCGGTGTTGTTTTATACCCAACAGTCAACAACCTTGTTTCTTGTTCTCTAAAGATTAGTTGTAGAAATTTGAAATAATCCATAACTGTGGGGTCCACAAACTGTTTCTCCTGTTTTTGTACAACCACTAAAGACCAGATGGAAGAACAAAGAAGACAGAAGGAAGTAAAAGGAAGGAGATGAAAGAACAAAGTGAAAATATACCTTTCCAGATATATATAAAACTTGCTGTCCTTCTTCTCTCTGCTGTAATTCAAGAGGTGGGATAGTGCACATCCTGTTTGAGCATCCACAGAAGAAATATCATCGTATCAATAAGATGAGAAATACTTCTGAAAAACATAGGAGCATCACAGAGCATCTGCAGGCTCCACATTGTCCAACATCCATCAGTGCTGTCCTCATCAGGAAGCACAGTGGCACGTTTGTAATTGAAACAGTGGCACTAAGGATGCAAGGCCTGCAGGTTTGGGAGGGTTACTTGGAACAGGCTCTAGCTGGTTTCATGCACTTGACACTAGTCAGCAGCTGCAGCAAGTTACATGAGCTCCAGGAGCACAGCTTTCAGTTCATTTAAGCAGAAATAAATGCAGCTTGTGTGCTTAAATATCTCCATGGGATGTGAACCAAACCACCTGGGTGTTTGTTTTTCTTTAATGTACGTAGTGCTGCTCCACATGAAAATGTTAATGTGCCTTAATAGTGCCCAGTGCTGTGAGGCAAGCTGATGGAGCTTGTAGGATAACGTGCCTGTCTCAGGTATTCAGGCTGGTTTACATCAAAGGCTGAGTTAATGTTATGGTTCTGAAAGTGACCAGAGCAATTGTACTTCCTTAATGCTCTCTTCCATAGGTGACAAATAACCTTGCACTTCATCACTTGCAATGGACATTTGTGTCATAAATGTCCCTAATTCCTTCCTAGACTGCTGCAAACTCTTAGTATTCACAATAACCTGTGGCATTGAATTTCAGGGTCAGATTCCTAAGTGAAAATGTGACATCTTTTTTATTTAGAATTTCTTGTGCAGTGATGTTCTGGTTTGGTTTGGTGGGATTTTTGGTAGTGGGGAAGAGCCACAGGGGTGGCTCCAGTAGGAAGCTGAGAAGCTCCCCCTGCCCCAAAACCCAGCCAAAGTGCCATTAGAAGGACAATTGATATGCCCCTGCGATTAACACACGAAATAACTGATATAACACCTGAGCAAAGAAGCTTTCTGGGTAAGAAACAGTCAACAGTCATTTTAAAGTAACTCTGGTGGTTACATAGATCCCTATCATGTTCCCCTTCATCTGTGTATCTTACAAATTAAAAGACTGTAGTCTGTTTAGCATAGTCCTTTTGTACAGAAGCTAATCCGTAACACCGGTTTACCTTTGACATCTAAACCCTTTTTCTTTTTTGTCTGTATCTTTCTTGAATTACAGAAATCAGGCCTGCCCTAAAAAATGAAGATGTGTGAAGATTTTTGTTTTCTATGTTGTTCTGTACTAGTTCTGTAGGAATTCTTAACGTTTGATATGCTGCTTTGACAGCAACTATCCATTCAGACAATGCTTTTGTGAAACTATTTGTTATTAACCCTGAACTTCCACGTAGTGCTGCTCCACATGAAAATGTTAATGTGCCTTAATAGTGCCCAGTGCTGTGAGGCAAGCTGATGGAGCTTGTAGGATAACGTGCCTGTCTCAGGTATTCAGGCTGGTTTACATCAAAGGCTGAGTTAATGTTATGGTTCTGAAAGTGACCAGAGCAATTGTACTTCCTTAATGCTCTCTTCCATAGGTGACAAATAACCTTGCACTTCATCACTTGCAATGGACATTTGTGTCATAAATGTCCCTAATTCCTTCCTAGACTGCTGCAAACTCTTAGTATTCACAATAACCTGTGGCATTGAATTTCAGGGTCAGATTCCTAAGTGAAAATGTGACATCTTTTTTATTTAGAATTTCTTGTGCAGTGATGTTCTGGTTTGGTTTGGTGGGATTTTTGGTAGTGGGGAAGAGCCACAGGGGTGGCTCCAGTAGGAAGCTGAGAAGCTCCCCCTGCCCCAAAACCCAGCCAAAGTGCCATTAGAAGGACAATTGATATGCCCCTGCGATTAACACACGAAATAACTGATATAACACCTGAGCAAAGAAGCTTTCTGGGTAAGAAACAGTCAACAATCATTTTAAAGTAACTCTGGTGGTTACATAGATCCCTATCATGTTCCCCTTCATCTGTGTATCTTACAAATTAAAAGACTGTAGTCTGTTTAGCATAGTCCTTTTGTACAGAAGCTAATCCGTAACACCGGTTTACCTTTGACATCTAAACCCTTTTTCTTTTTTGTCTGTATCTTTCTTGAATTACAGAAATCAGGCCTGCCCTAAAAAATGAAGATGTGTGAAGATTTTTGTTTTCTATGTTGTTCTGTACTAGTTCTGTAGGAATTCTTAACCTTTGATATGCTGCTTTGACAGCAACTATCCATTCAGACAATGCTTTTGTGAAACTATTTGTTATTAACCCTGAACTTCCTTACTGAATATTAGCAAATGTTTCATATCCTTTCACTGTACATGTAAGATTAGAACTGTTTGTATCCACAGTGAGGTTTCATATTTATTTAATTTATATTTATTAAATTATTAAATATTTATTTATATTTATTTAAACTGAACTTCATCAGCCATTTTACCATCCAGATGTCCTGTTTAGTGTAGCAAAATACATGACAATTACTTCCAGTTGTCAGTGACCTGAAGGGATAATAGCAATAACTTCGGTTCTTTCTCATTCCACATTGATCTCAAAAGTCAGAACCTGACTTGAGTCCTACTCAAAGGAGATATTGCATAAGTATTTGTTGCCAATAATGTTTCAGTGAACCCTGTGTTAATTATTTCCACTATAATTTTATACTTTTTATTTTAAAAAGTTTGTTAATGTTAGACGTACAATCTTGCTAGCCATCCTCTAGTTAGGATGGAACAGGACAGTGAGAAAAATATCTTAATATTCT